>NW_026571036.1:28411877-28768877 GCF_026225935.1 Boleophthalmus pectinirostris | reverse complement strand
AACGAGGTCTAAACCAGGACTAAACCAGGATTAAACCAGGACTAAACCAGGACTAAATCAGGTATAAACCAGGACTAAAGCAGGTATACAGCAAGACTACAGGATTAGCTGGATTAAAACCAGGTCCAAGTCAAGACTAAACCAATTCTAAACCAGGACTAAACATCAGGCACTCAATAACAGTATCGCTATTTGGAATAAATACTTACTTAAACTGTTTTTAATACATCAGATTCTTACTGCTAAATTATAACTTAATAAGAAAATATATAATCAGCAGTCATAGGGGTGTGCTACCTGCTTGTCTCCATGGTGATGTTATTCATTTTCCACAGTATGGCATTACAACTCTTTAATCTTGCATTTATTCAGTTACTGTATTTACTGCTTTAAAACATACCTTGAAACACATGCATTATGACTATAAGAGAGCTTGCCTCGCCACAGATCTGACCTGTAACTGTGACACCACCTGCTTGCCTCCATGGAGATAGATACGTTTGATACCGCACTGTGGAACATTCGAAGCAAAGCAAAAACCTCACCATGAAAACAAAACCAAATGGACCAAAAAGACTCAATATTGTAGAGTGCAAATTACAGCTTCCTCTGAGGGACAAAAATTCATTATAATTCTACAAATATATACACCTGAATTGTATATTGAGAAGAAAGAAAACATATTTACACAGTGCAATGGTACAAATTCCTAAAGACAGTGAGCTCACAAAGTGTTGGTAGTCCCCTGGTTTAAATGGCCTGGAGCGCGCTGTTAGGAATCTGCCTGTACTACTGAAACTGTTGTCTTTTATGATGTTATGATAAGGTTAGTATGTCAGATATTTATCACAGCTACAGGAACTCACCGCTACAGGAAATACAATGCAAAACAGGAGACGCTTGGACACAGAACAAGGTTAGAGTCACATGGTTTAACTAGTTATATATTAAGATAGTGAATTAGTTAAGGTAAAATAAAAAGGAACAGTTAGAGTCACATATTATACAAAACTGACTCTTGTCTCCTCAGAAACAGACCTGGAGTTGTGCTTTGTTTCATTCATACATTTGTTTGAGTTTGAGTGATCCTTTAGTCTTTCTATATCTCCAAAGTTCAAAATGCCCTATTCCAACGTGTGATGTCATGAAGAGGTAGTTTTCAAGTTAACAGCAACTTTTTACCTTTTGTTTAGTAGAAATTGGCAATTCCAGTGCTAAAATAATCCATGTATCATTCGTTCATTAGTTTTTCAATATAAAACCAAAAGTTACCAAAAAAACAGCTATTTTCTTCATTATCTGGCTCCAAAACCAAAATGAAAAAACAGATAACGATTCTTTTTTTGAGTTTTCCATTTTCCGTTTACATGACTTAAACTACAATGCCAGACTAAACCAGGACTTAACCAGGACTAAGCCGTTTTCAGTCCCACTCCAGTCTCAGTCCTGGTCTGGTCCCAGTTTGGTCCCGGTTTCAATCACAATCTAGTCCCGGTCTCAGTCCTGGTCCTGTTCCTGGTCTCAATCCAGGTCTAAGTCCTGGTCTCAGTCCTGGTCTGTTCCCGGATCTGGTTTGGTCCTGGTTCAGTCCGGCATCGCAGTCACGGAAGTCACGTAAACAGGAAACAGCCGTTATCCTTTTTTTTTTTTTTTTTTTAATATTATTTATTTAAACACAATAAACTGAAAAAATGATTCGTTATCCGTTTTTTCAGTTTGGTTTTGCAGACAAATAATGAAGAAAGTAGTTGTTTTTTTCGAAATTTTATTTTTGGTTTTATTTTGAAAACGAATGAATGAACGAATAATACACAGACTTGAAATTATCTAAGTGATATCTAGTGAAGGTGCATGCAGTTTTTAAGAGAAGAACTCACTAGTGGTGTAACAATATCCAAGTCTCATGATACGATATCGTCACGGTATGAACCTCACAGTACGATATTTATTGCAATATCGTGGGAAAGCTCAAGATATGGTGGGGAGTTCCACGATTAGGGATGTAACAATATCCAAATCTCTCAGCACGATATTTTCACGGTATCTCACGGTACGATATTTATAGCGATATTTTGTGGACAAAACTGTTAATATGCTACTTTTTCTTCTTAAAATGCCTTGATAAGACTTAATCCAAAGAACTAAGACTTAAAAGTGCTTAGAATTGTTATTTCTTCTTGTAGTCTGCACTGAAATGGAGCCTTAAAGGATCATCGTAATTTAAGCAAAGAGATGTGTACTTCGATATTATTGTGAGAACTTCGATGAAATGATATCACAATATTTCCGTTATTGTTACATCTCTAGAACTCAGCCTAAATATGCAGGATGTGAATGAAACAAAACACAACTCCAAGCATATTTGTGATGAGGAAACAGCATTATAACAGAGATCAAAGAAGAGAGTAAAATGGGCCTTTTCAGACAGCAATATTAGTCATAATCGAATCAAAATCACAATTTCAAAGAACTAACTTAATAAATTACAAAGGCAGCAGGTTTTGAAGTAACATAATTTACTGCACAAACAACAAAATCCCCTGTCTTCTGCTTAAAAACTGCTAACCCTAGACTATATAAAGAAGTGAACTAAATGAACGTGAAGTCACCCATAGCGTTCGGCTCCAGTCAAATGAAGCTCATTGAGGACTGAAGTTATAGGAGAGAACTGGAAGCCAAGTTCAATATTAGGAACAGGAATTTATTTTCGGCCACAATAGTAAAATAAAACCCCCAGGATCATGTAGAGCGCGGGTTAATACAAACATTTTAAGACCAAAATGACGAGACTCACTCCAGCAGTTACAGAAACAAGAACAATTTTTCAATATAAAGTCAATTGGAACCAGAGTGGATGGAGCCAGAAGTGTCCCCATGAACACATCCTAATACTGAACATGTACATTTATATATACAATCTCTGCTGCTAACCCTTTAGTTTAGATATGTACAAAATGTTCTGAAATGTGACTCTTGTCTTAGTTTGTCAGTTAATGTCAAAAACTGGAATGACTGGCATGTACACTGCACTCACTTACATGAATACACAATGCTCCAATAGACCAGTTTTCAACATACTGTACAAGGTGACAACAAACATTAGCTTTTTTATGTAATGTTGCTTTATCTTTATATTGCATAAATGTAAGATACTTGCCAAAATAGGGCTGTAATTTACCAAAATATTACTTTTAGATCCTTATACTCTATGTGTCTTTATGTACACTTGTAGACTGTATGTATAAATGGACATAGATAACCCACTAACCGCCGTGTTCCAAATAGGAAGTGAGCATGGGGGCTCTTACGGCTCCATCGACTCTGACTCCAGTTGACTTTATATTGAAAAATCGTCCCCTGTCTTTCTGTAATTGCTGCAGTGAACTTCGTTAATTTGGTCTTAAAATGTTCATAATAACCTGTAACCTGCTTTTATTTTGTTATTTCGCATGTAAATAATCTAAATCTTATAACTGCTCACCTCCCGAGCCTCATTTGACTGGAACCGTACAGTATGTCCACTTCTTTATCCCGTCTATGGTACGAATACATGGTCTTAAAATGTTCGTATTAAAGGTTGTATGGAGAATTTTTTTGTTTTTGTTTCAAATTGTCATTGAAAGTTTAAAATACCATTACAGAGATGCAGCAGCCTTGTAAATTATGATGACTAAAAAAAAAAAAAGAATGAAAATCTATCAACTGTGGATGTAGTGAGGCCAGATAAACATCAACCAATAGAAAATGAGGCTACTTCTTTATCTATTGGCTGTTAGGTTGTCAATCAAACTCCCTGCGTTTCTAGTGTAACTGACTCGCCGGCGCGCGGGGATTACGTGGTTTATGCAGTGGTTTTTAGAGGCTTTTTTAAACTGTCGCTTCCTTGCAATTCGCACAAAGTTTGTCGCTATAGTGGATGAGAATCCACGACCAGTTTGCCGCAAAAGAAAGTCCGTTTTTGAGGTCGCTGAAAGAAGAAGAGAACGGGAAAAGGAGCGAAGACAAACTGAGGTGATTCTTGGAGATCTCTTCCAACGATGGCGCGAATGAAGCAGGCGAAGGCTCTAAAAACTGACACATCGGTCACTAAAATATTTCTAGACAGGTCACTTCATTTGAACATTTGAAAAAGCACTGTCGCTGTATTTCACTTCCCTTAAAATTCTTTATACAACCTTTAATCCGCTCTACGTGATCCTGTGGTTTTTTTATTTCGCCTTTTTGCCCGTAAATCATTTCCTACACCTAACATGGAACTCTGCTATAATTGCTAGCCTCGTGAGCTTCATTTGACTGGAGATGAACGCTATGGGTGACGTTACACTCACTTAGTCCACTTCTTTATACAGTCTGTGGGGTCTACTTCAAAATCAATGAAAGATTTGGTTCGCTGGAGTTCGCTTCAGAAGAATAAATTATACAGTTCAGTCCTTGCACGTTACTCCATAATAAAAAGAGTGCATACATTGGCCTTGGGAACATGTACATTGCAGTATTCACAGTTTTCATGTAAGTACGCTGTTTCTATAGGAGACCCTTGAACACATTGTACAAGGTAAGAACAAACTGCAGCACTCACTTCCTTTAGTATGTACAGAGATGGGATGAAAACTATGAAAATGTGGTTACTGAATACTGAATATCTGCTTTAAAACGTTTTTTCTACATGTTCCAATCAGAGTACTTTATTCTGAATACTTTTACGCACAGTTGCATTTAAATTCTAGAGTAAAGATGCAACATAAGATTAAAAACAGCTTTATCATTAATGGGAGAAGAAAAAAATCACACACACACTCACCACAAGAGCTGTATTTTATATTTTTCTCATTAATTCTGTGCAGTTTGAAGATGAAAATGTCTGATCAAGTACAGCAATACAGCAGAAATATAGGTTAATATGTATTTTATAAGATGAAATTCTTGGCGCTGTAAATACCCAATGCTTTGCTCTGTTAATGTGGGATATGGTGTGAGTGTGTGTGTGTGTGTGCCAGAGTGTGGACAGTGTGAACGGTTCTTATTGTTGACTAATTAGGTTGTATAATTTATTTCTGTAAATCAGGGACTGCAGATGGAAACAAGCTCTTCAGCTCTAATCTGGTGCGAAACATCTCAGTTTTTTTATTATCTTAATGTCTGTGTACTTTGTCCCTTCAAATAAAGACTAAACTAAACTAAACTAAACTTAGCAATGTATTCATTTGTTTTGAAGAATGTAACTGTTCTGAATATCACCAAATGAGAGAGTAACTGAAACGAAACACAGGTACACAAAATTAGTATTCACAGTATGTATTCTCAGTACATGTATTCACTGAGTATGTATTCTTGACATGATGTTGATTATTATATTTATGTATTTAATGGTTAATCTGTTTGTGTGATCATTTAAATCTGGTCCTTTTTTTGTTCTTTTTTTATTGACGAATGACCATTTCACTGTTTAATTCTCTCACTTTCTGTTGGTTAAATTAACAGTTTGGTGAAGCCATGTGAGGTGACTGCTGTTCTGGGATCTACAAAAGTTGAATTGAGTTATTATTTTACCACTAGGGTTGTCAAAAGTATCAAACAATCAGATACTAATCCACACTAAAACTGGTGACGGAACTCGATGTACAGCGGACTGAGGTCCCGTGTTGCTCTCTCGTCTGTGTTGGTACATCTGCTTGTTTTGTTTCTCCAGTGTAACGTTCACTGCAGTCCTCGCTACACTGATCCTACTTCTAAAAAAAAAAAAAAAATCACAGAAGTTTAGGGTTTACTTTGACTCATTTGTCAGAAAGAAACAGATATACAGTCATAGGTTGTGAGCTTGTGTAACGTCTGTGAGATAAATTATAAATAGTTTTAGCCCTTGTTACGCAATAGTGCAGTAGTGAGGACGCCTTCTTAATTTTTCATGCTTTTCTACATTCATATATTCATTGACAGTGATTTGTACAGTTTTGTTCACATCAAATACAGCAACATATAAGTCTACAACATTACTATAGAATTTTAACAACATACTGAATCTTGCATTATTTTGCCTCAGTGGAAAGCAGAGTGAACTACAAAGACCATGATCCTTTGCTCGTGGTCATTTCATTGCAGTTTATATATAGAAATGACTTTACTAAACACTTTTCAGATATGACTGAATTGAAGCTAAGGCTGCAAGTTTAATCACAGTGGAAACATTACTGAGCCATTATTATGAATTTCAATCAAAAATTATGTCTGAAACTGGCTAACCCTGAAATTTGTTCCTGAATGCATAAAATGTGCAATGGTAATTTTATTTTTAAAGTGCAAATATAATTGCTATCATAATACCTAAAGTTAGATATATTCTCTCTGTAATGGAGCTCAAGAGTGACCGCCCACGGATTTATTTAAAATCTGTTTCCGCAACGTTATAAACCGCCAAGTTATCAAAACAGTTCACACAATTGTACATTTTAAACAGCCTTTATGAACAGAATACAACAACAATATAGATATTCGTTAACACGTAGATGGTTAGCCTCCACAATGTCTTTGATAATATTTGAATTTCTTGAAAAGAACCAGATCGAGCAGTCACTGTTTAGCTCCATAACAGATTTGGTGAGGATCCGTGTGCTTTGACGTCTCTTGTAAATAGAGTAAAAAAAGAGTTGAGGTGGTTAAAGGTTGTGTTGAATGTCTGTCCCTGCACTGACCACAGAGAGACCAGGTCTTTGTGCTCCTGAAGAATGAGAGGAATGTGTCTCCTCCACAACAGGAATCAGTCTGATACACACAAGAGTCTGACACACACAAGAGTCTGACACACACAAGAGTCTGACACACACAAGAGTCTGACACACACAAGAGTCTGACACACACAAGAGTCACACACAAGAGTCTGACACACACAAGAGTCTGACACACACAAGAGTCTGACACACACAAGAGTCTACACACAAGACACACAAGAGTCTGACACACACAAGAGTCTACACACAAGAGTCTGACACACAAGAGTCTGACACACACAAGAGTCTGACACACAAGAGTCTGACACACACAAGAGTCTGACACACACAAGAGTGAACACACAAGAGTCTAACACACAAGAGTCTACACACACAAGAGTCTAACACACACAAGAGTCTGACACACACAAGAGTCTGACACACACAAGAGCACACACACACACACAAGAGTCTGACACACACACAGAGTCTGACACACACAAGACACACAAGTGACACACACAAGACTGACACACACAAGAGTCTGACACACACAAGACACACACACAAGAGTCTGACACACACAAGAGTCTGACACACACAAGAGTCTGACACACACAAGAGCCTGACACACACAAGAGTCTGACACACACAAGAGCCTGACACACACAAGAGCCTGACACACAAGAGACCTGACACACACAAGAGCCTGACACACACAAGAGTCTGACACACACAAGAGCCTGACACACACAAGAGCCTGACACACACAAGACACACACAAGAGTCTGACACACACAAGAGTCTGACACACACAAGAGCCTGACACACACAAGAGTCTGACGTATATACAAATACTACTATAACTACTATACCTCAACTGCACAGCTGTATATACAACTATACTACAACTGTATATACAACTATACTACAACTGTATATACAACTACTACTATAACTATTATATAACAACTACACAACTGTAAATACAACTATACAACTGTATATACAACTACTACTATATACAACTGTATATACAACTACTACTACTACTACTATACTACAACTGCACAACTGTATATATAACTATACTACAACTGTATCTACAACGAAATACAACTACTACTATACTACAACTGCACAGCTGTATATACAGCTACTCCTACTACTACTTAGCAACTGTAGAAACTATAGTACAGCTATACACCTGCAGCAAAATACACTCAAGAGAGGTACTGTGTCACTGTAACTGTGTGTACAACTATACTATAACTACACAATTGTATACACAACTACACAACTGTATATGACTATACTGCAACTATACAACTGAAGATACAATGGTACTACAACTATACAACTGCATATACAACTACACAACTGCAGCCTATTCAAGACACATGCAAGAGGAACCGGGTCACTACAACTGTACAGTATATACAAATGTACTACAACCAGTGCTGCAAGATAAACCAATATCTAATTGTGGTAAATCACAATTAGATTTACCACGATTAGAAAACTGCAAAGACTGCATGTGCAAATAAGCACTCTGATTTAATTGTACTAGTCTTAAAACAATAAAACCAGTAAAAAAATTAAAATAAATAAGAGCAAAACCATAAAAAAATAGCAACAGATAAATAAAAATAATAAAATAATAAATAAGAAGCACAGAGGATCACACAGCTCCTGCTCTGTTAAAAGCCAGAGAATAAAAGTGGGTCTTAAGATACTAACAAAGTGGATGACACCTGGTATTTACAATGGTCTCTGATCCAAACACAAACCAGCCCCAGCCCTGCTTAACTTCTGACATCGAACAGGATCACACATTGTCAACACTGTATACAAGATATTTTTGCCAATAATGTTTGATTTATGTTTTGTTTTTTTCTTTTACTTTTTCTAAATCTCTATTATATCGTAGAATAAAACTGAACTATTTGGGAAAATATTCAACAAAAGCATTTTTTCTGACAAACCTTGTGAGTGAGACTCCATTTCCAATTTATGTTTTAACAATATGATTCAGTTCAAAGTTCACATCCTAAACATGTCCAGAAGAAATGACAAAAAGACTCAAGTTTAAACTAATACAAGAATCACCTATCAGAACAGGTTTGTGCAGATCGAAACTACAGATTTAGCAGTTTTTATGCAGAATACATTAGACATTAGTGTATATTTTCAGACTAAAGCTGTGTATTTGAGTACAGTAGTGTGTTTCTGTTGTGTGTGTGTGCGTGTACAGACAGCAGACGGAGAGCGTGCTTCTCCACTCAGAAAATGGAGTGGGCTCTTTGGCATAAACTCTTCATTATTTCCTGCACAGTGTCACAAGGCGAGTGCTCGGTCTCTTTCTAAACAGGCCCAGTCTCATGCTAACGGATACACACACACACACACACACACACACACACACACACAACTGTACTCTTATAATATTTCATGGGAGCAATTTCTTACACACTTGCACATTTATTATGTTGCATTCTTTGTTTACCAAGATGTCAACATTACACATGGGAAATTGTCCTCTGCTATAGGCCTGTCAATCACTGTCATAAAGGGCTGCTGTTTTGTGCCGTTATACAGTATATAGGTAAAAGGGACATATGCAAAATCAACTATTAACATGTTCGATTCATGTTATAGTTATTTTCCTTTCTCATTTAGCCTCCCAGAGTAATTGAAAATAATTGCTTTTTTTGAAGATGCCATGTTGCCAATCATTCACTGTTTTCACCGCCACTGGCATACGTTCTTCAGTTTTATTTTCTTATTCAGTGATATGTGTAGGAGTCATTTTGGTAACAATGAAAAAATCTGCTACTGTTGTATGGAGTAAGAAAGCTTTCAGAAATACTCATGTGCATAGGATAGAAATTCCGTGCATATTTGGCTGTAGTTGAGCATAAAATAAATATTCGTAAACTCTCGAATGAGTCCAGTCATACGTAAAATGGTATTGTGTGTATTTTATCCATCAGAATATGAATTGAAAAGTTTCGACATCAAGAATTACAGTCATGAAATGAAAATTTATGATTAAGCTTACTTCAGTACGAATACGAATTCACAGACGCGACTTTACTGTCAAAAATATGTCATTACCTCACAGACATTATTTAGTGAGCAGAAGAAACCAGGACTGAACCAGGACTAAACCATGACTACACCAGGACTAAACCAGGTTTAAACCAGGACTAAACCAGGACTAAACCACTAAACCAGGACTAAACCAGGAACCAGGAACTAAACCAGGACTCTAAACCAGGTCTAAACCAGGACTGAACCAGGAGAATTAAACCAGAACTAAACCAGGACTAAACCAGGACTAAACCAAGACTGAACCAGGAGGACTAAACCAGGACTAAACCAGAAATAAACCAGGTCTAAACCAGGACTAAACCAGGTCTAAAACAGACGTATTTTTGACAGTCAAGTTGCAACTGTGAATTTGTATTCATCCTGAAGAGAGCGTAGTCGTAAATTTTCATTTCGTGATTCGTAATTCTTGATGTCGTAACTTTTCAATTTTTATTCTGATGGATAAAATACACACAGCACATTTTATATACAACTAGACTCATTCGAGAGTTTACTAATATTTATTTTGTGCTCAATTACAGCCATGAATATTTCTGAAAGCTTTCTTACTCCATACTGTTGCAGCTATCCATTTGAGGTGCCGACAGCTGTACAGCTCTTTGTTGTGATGATGTTTACGGCAACGTCAGCTCCCATTTGGCGCCGCAATTTTACGAACAAGAAACACAGCGGATTTGTTTCTTTTATAAAGTCTGGCATACGTTCTTCAGTTTTATTTTCTTAATTTGTGATATGTGTAGGATTCATCAGTCATTTTGCTTAAACAGAAAACAATTCTGCTAACCAGTGGAGGTGCCAACAGCTGCATGGCGCTTTATCATGATGACATTTATTGGGCACCACAGTTTTACTAACAAGAAACATAGCTGATTTGTTTCTTTTATTAAGTCGTTTTAGATGAAGATTGCGATTTAAAACGTGCAAATTATAACGCAATGATCCACGAGTGTCATAGATTATAACCATTTATAGCAGACATAAGTAGATTTGGTTTTTCTTTTGTTGAACCCAAAGATTCACAGCTTCGAAAGAAATTATAAAGAGCTTTCATGGTATAAGGGTGAGAGACACACTGGGTGATCTAAAAAAAAAAAAAAAAACTAACAAAAAGTATGTATGATGTGTAATTTATTTTGCTGTATGTAAATATTTGTAAAGGTTCGTGATGGATGTACATAAGCAGCCACATCATTTTGAAACTTGTTTACAATGTCGTATGTAAATTATATATTTCTCTCTCTCTTTTGGCACAAACTGGATCATCAAAACAAATCAATCAATCAGTAACATAACAATTTGCTTATACTGCAATAACATCAGTAAATCTTAAATGCCCCTATGGTTATTTATGATTAGTATTTGTTTCCATAGCAGCAGTATATCCATAAATAGCGTGCAGTTTGAGCCTGTCTTCCTGGATGTGTGTACACAGGAGTCCGTAGTCAGCAGTCCTGTCTGGCTTTAATATGGCTGGAGTCAAATCGCCTCATAGGGACAAACACAAAATCAATATATGCTATTAATTAGTCTGGACTGCTGCTGCTGCTCTACACAGAAAACATCAGGGCTCTTCTGGATCTGGAGCCTATTTAAAAACACACACACACACTTTAAATCAGGTCACATTTGTAAACAAGATGGCTGCTTATACCCGCTGTTCATTTAGCTGGGTTTCAGATGGCATCACATTGACAATATTCTATAGGCCAATAATATTTAAGCATGACAAGGCAAGTTTATTTGTACAGCACGATCCATAAACAAAGTAATTCAAAAAGCTTTAAAGAATAAAAAATGCATTAAAATCACAATATAAACAAACCAGAACATAAATAATCATCATAAAATTAAAAAGAGAGAGAGACTTTAAATGACAGAGAAGAAGAGTGCAGAATGAAAACCTTTCAGTCATACACAGCTGAACATGAGCAGAAAAGTTTTGAGCCTGGATTTAAACAGTCAAAGTAGAGGCCTGTCTCACGTGTTCAGGAAGAAGCAGGTTCTAGCTGCATGAATCTGAAATGCTGACTCCTCGTGTTTAGTCCTGACTCTGAGCACCAGCAGGAGGCCGGGCCCTGACGTCCTCAGAGTGAAAGATGGTTCAAATGGCACTAACATGTCAGAGGCCACGGAGAGACTTGTACAGAAGCAGAGCCGCTTTAAAGTCTCTGAGCCACAGGGGGCCACGCAGAGACCTGAGCACAGGGCTTGTGCTCGTACTTCCTGGTTTGAGTCAGGACCCGAGCTGCAGTGTTCTGGATGTACTGCAGCTGCCTCACCGCTCATTTGGAGAGGCCAGTGAGCAGAACATTTAAAGTCCTATATTACGCTAAATTGACTCTTGTGAACTTTAAGCTGTTATAATATTGTTACCTCATCAAAAACAGACCTGGAGTTGAATTTTGTTGCTTAATCCTTTATTATTAGTCTGTCTGCATCTCCAAAGCTCAAAATGCTCTGTTCCACATTGTGATTTCATGTAGCTGTATATAGTTTTCAAGTTAACAGCTACCTTTTACTTTTTTGTTCAGTAGAGACAGATTCCAGGGTTGAAATTATCCAAGTGATTCAAGGGAAGGTGTAAGGAATTTAAAAACACAGCGGAGCACCACGAGACACCAAGAGGAACGTAGTGTTTTCAGTTTGAGAAAAGAACTCAGAGAAAATATGTAGGATCTTTGTGCTAAACATGTGTAAATGAAACAAAACACAACTCCGGGTCTGTTTGTGATGAGAAAACAACAGTATAAAACAGATTTTAAAAAGAGTGTAACATGGGCCCTTTAAAACAGTTAAAATGAATAGTGTTAAAATGCAGATTTCTGTTGTAATACATTGAGTTCTTGGGTCTAGTCATGAATAGAAATGATCAGGGTTAACATTTATGAATTTAATGCTCAATGTAATCAATAGGGAAAACTAACCCTTGCCGCCACCTGAGAATATGACATCTTCGTATTCTAGAAACTGAAAACCACCAATATCAAGTCATCATTATTAGGCCATCAATAAAAATAATAGTGTAGATTAGGACTGTCACGATAAAAAAATTCAAGAACGATATATTGTTACAGAGAAATACTGAAACTTCTTTATGTCCATGGTCCATAGACTGGACAAAGAAGTGGACTAAGGGAGTGTGAGATCACCCATAGCTTTCAGCTCCAGTCAAACGAAGCTCACAGAGGTTTGCAGTTATAGGAGCAAATTTGGAGTTGGAATTTATTTATAGACAAAATAACGAAATAAAAACCCCAGGTTCATGTAGAGCGGGTTAATATGAACATTTCACGAGACTCAGTGCAGCAGTTACAGAGAGAGAGAGGGGTGACAGTATTTCAATGTAAAGTCAATTGAAGCCAGAGGTGATGGAGCCATTGGAACACAGCGGCTAGCAGGGTAGATACGTCCATTTATATAGAGAGCCTACCAACGATCAACCAGGATGATCTCTAAAATATACATCATTAAAAAGACATCAGATGCCTCAAATGAATGGCTAAATCAACCAATAATTAACCAAAGAAGTTACTTATTGAACTCTGTATTACACAAAATGTCACAAAATCTCACACTATTGCAAAGTACTGTACACACAATAAACTCTGAACTATAAAATATCAACTCCATATAATCCATCTTTCATATTTTAAACAATCTGAAAACAACGATTTGAGTAAATATCATAACAGGCGGACTTTCGATAAGACTGGATAAAACCATAAAATCAAAGGAGCACTATGTACCTTTTCTAGTGAGGGGTCCTACACCTACTCGTCTCCATGGAGATGTTATTTCATTGTTTAGAATGTCCCACAGTATGGCATTAAACATATCTATCTTGCATATATTCAATTATAGGTGGTTTTATTGCTCAAAACCTTAAAAAAAAAAATAATAATCTTACTCTTGCTCCATGGAGATAAACCCATACTGTAACAACATCTCCATGGAGACAAGCAAGTAAAGCCCAATAACAGAAAAGTTACATAGTGCATCTGTAAGTAATCTTTTGCAACATATAAAACTCCAAAAAAGTGTTTCTTTAGTATTATAATTATTGTTCATTTTTTTTTTTTTTTCACTGGACAAAATGAGGCAGCCAGTGGTCAACAATTAAATGCTAATTGCTTTTTAAGTAATTACAAAAAAATGTACAGAATGTGCTTCCAATTAGCCATATTATAATTATGTGTGGTGATGTATTTGCCTAAGATTCCTATTGCACAATAACAATTTAACAAATCAGGAGTCAAGATAGTTCAAGGAGCACTGCGTCACATTTCTAGTGGAGGGTCAATCACCTGCTTGTATCCATGGAAACGTTATTACTTTTAGGAGACAAGCAGGTTACAGTTCAGATCTGTGCAGAGTCAACCCTATTTTTGAGCAACAGAAACGCCTGTAATGAATGAATGCAAGATGATTGTTTAATGTCATACCGTGGAACATTCCTAGGCAAAGCAATAACATCTCCATGGAGACAAGCATGTAGCAAACATCTCCACCAGAAAAGTTGTACAGTGTTTTCTTTAAATCAACCCATAGACCATGAGCAAAACAAAAAATACTTGTACCATCTGATTCTTTGGTGAAACAAACATCGTGCAAACAGAATCACATAAAGGAGGAAATAAGCAGGTTTTCTATTTTCCCACATATAAAAAACATGTGTACTTGTTTGGTTACCATGATAACATCTAGCCAAATTATGCCAAAACCAGTGAGTACAAAAACAGCTTTAATGATGTCATGATACTAAATGTGAGAATACTGCAGGGGTGGGTTGGCCGATTTAAGGATTAAAGGAGAACATATTACGTTATTTCCTGATCTATGTTATAATGTTGTTTCCTGGAGCTGTGTTTTGTTTCATTCACACATGTTTAACACACAAACCTGCATATTAAGGCCTGTTTAACGCTAGCACGTATTCGAGTCATTTTCGTTGTGGATGCAATGTTTGTCCACACTAATCTGAAAGACAACGGCTCCAGAGATGGAATAATCTGATGCCGCCACCTCCCACGAATTCATCTGAGTACAGATCTGATCCAGCACCGTGTGGACGCCTGAAAACCTTGATACCCTGATGTAGGAGCTCTAGTTGCGTCCTTACTGGACCACGTTACTGTGACTTACACCGTCCTGATTCGCTGGGTTTGTGAAAACAGTTTAAACAAACCAGAGACAAACGGGAAACAGCGTAGCTAGAACTACTTGCATAGAACAGATTCACCATCAGCAGAACACCCCTCTGTCACATAAAGAACACATATATTCCACTGAGTCGTGTCCTTTTTAAATCAAACAGAAGCTGACCGCAGCAGGGCACAAGGAGCGAGCTGTTTTTTGAGCGCTCAGTTTATGCAAATGAGCCATGTGGTTTTAAGTTTTGTTTCTGTAAAACATAAACAAATATGCTCAAAGCTGGGTGGATAGGGAAGGCTTGTATACACAGAATACAATGATAGAGTGATTTGTTTCAGTGCAAACGTAATGAGTTCTGTTCTCAAACTCAAGTCACTTTGTTCTACCTTGTGATGTCATACAGGAAGTTCTTCACTGTGTTTTTAAACTCCATACTCCTTCACTAGAATGACTTGAATGATTTCAGATCTGGAATTGATAATCTACTGAGCTGTTAACTTGAAAACTACCACTACATGACAGGTGGAACAGAGCATTTTGAGATTTGGAGATACAGACAGACTAATAACAAAGGGTTACTCAAACATGTGTGAATGAAACAAAACACAACCCCAGCTCTGTTTTTGAGGAGGTAACAACATTACAAGATGTCTTAAAGCTCACAAGAGTCAATTTCGTGTAATATAGGAACTTTAATCTTGCAAGTTTGTGGAACCAATCTCTGTAAACTCAATAAGACAAGATTCACAAATGTTGAAAATTAAGTTTGGTCATTTCTTGCAATAAAAGTAAATCCCCCATAGAGTTACACTGGCCTCCGCTCTCTGGATGAAATGCTGCCATAATGAAATTCTAGAACATAATCCAAACCTATTGAACAAACTCAATTTTGATACTAAGGAATAGACTCGACACTCAGTACTGATTCTGATACCACAATGATGACAAAAAACACTTTTTTTCTTTGAGTAGAATGTGATTTTCAACATTAAATAATAGTACTTTATTTTGTATTCCCATGTGGTTTTATATCTGTGTAATCCCTCAGTGGTTCAGGTAGGTTCCTTAGTGGTCCATGGGTCTAGTAAGTAAGTAAGTATTTATATAGCGCTTTTCACAGACATTTTTTGTCCCCAAAGATGCTTTACAGAGCATTATTCAGCATTATTCATTTGCTCTATACCTGGTGACGGTAAACTACTATTGTAGCCACAGCTGCCCTGGGGCAGACTGACAGAAGCGCGGCTGCCATGTCACTCGGCGCCACCGGTCCCTCCGACCACCACCATCACTCACACACACACACGCACGCACACACCACACACACACACACACACACACACACGCACACACGCACACACACACACACACACACACACACACACACACACACACACACACACACACACACACACACACACACACACACACACACACACACACACACACACACACACACACACACACACACACACACACACACACACACACACACACACTTTCATACTAGGCAATGTGGGTGAAGTGTCTTGCCTAAGACACACAAGATTGAATTGACTGTATTGCACTGACCTTGACTATCAACTGTTCTGGAGACCTGTAGCATGTTTTGAGTTGGGTCTGTACTAATCTATGTGCTCTTATACTTCTCATACAGCTCAAGATCATTCTAAAGACATTCAGAAAAAGTTAATTTCTGACCAATGAATGGGGCTTTTTCAGAATCAATACCTGTTCCAATGAGTATCTGGTTTTGATATGAGTTGAAGGATCGATTAGTATCTGATTTCGATACTTTTGACAACCCTAAGCAGAATTACATTATATTTTCATTGGTGTCAGGTGAAACGGCAGGTACAGCTCTTCAGATTTCTGTTCCTTTCCCAACACTGCTCCTATCAGGGCTGGAGATAGGGCCTGGTTCCAAGTCTGTGCATGGAAATTGTGTCACTGTTGAACACTATTGTACTTGAGCGAAGGCTTTCATTCAAGGCATGTTTTAAAGCTGCACTACAGTATGTAACTGGAGGGTCTGTCACCTGCTTGTTTCTATGGATGTCAATCCTTTGCCTGGAATGTTCCACAGTATGATATAAACAGCTCTACTTTACATTTATTCAATTACAGGTGGTTTTATAGCTCAAAAATACCTAGAAAAAAGCATTCTGGCTGTGAGCGGGGTCACCTCTCCACAGATCTGCCCTGTAACGTGGTCTGGTTTGATCTCCATGAAGATAGAAAGCTTTAATATCAGACTGTGAAACTTTGCAGACAGAGCAATAACATCTCAATGGAGAAAAAAGCTGAAAACTTGTGAAAAAAAAACACAAAATGGATTTAAACAACACTTTTTCATGGTCGTGTTTAGAAGTGTGATTTTCAACAAAAAGGTGCGAGTGACTAACTGAAAAACTATGAACTAGCTTGTGATTGTAATTTTATGTGTGAGAGACTTGTTTGTTGTAGTTCCAACCAAGTCAGCTCTTTCTGGTCAGACTGTGTTAAAATAAAGCTCGGATTTAGTGTAACTTGAGTAGAGGCTCAGACAGAGTAGTGCTTTTAGTTAGCTTCACATCCCCACACAATGTTGATAATATCCGCTGCAAAGTATCAAATAGTTCCAAATATCCTGCTTATAACATAACTCATTTGTTTAAAGGAGGAAATAGACCAGCTGGTTTTAAATTTCAACCACCAACACAAGCGGATATTCAGTTTGGATATATGCGAATTCTAGCGTATAATTTTGACATTAAAATTCAACCTTCGAATATTCTCCTCATTCATTTGTCGAGACTTCCTCCCACAGACCTGGTCATACAACTATAATTAACAGAGGAGCAGGCGACCAAAGACACGCAGTAGTTTCCATGGTGATAGAAACGCAATTCCTGCACTAAAACTAGACACTTGAGCAGTTCGATCAAACCTCAGTGTTTTCTTCTACACACGTCCTAAATCCTGTGGAAATCCAATACACAATTTGAAAAACGTAACCCTATCCTTGTGTTTATTGTGGATAGACAGCGCTTTGTCTCCATTTCTCACTGGCAGCAGGAGCATTCAAAATAAACAAAGACGGGTAGAGAGGGACGTTATCTTAAGATGCTGGTATTGGTTTTTGAGGCTCAACTTCCAGGTTTAAATTTCATCGTCTGTCGTAACCGTAATACTTGTGGGTGTGTGAGAATATTATAAGTCTTCACAAGTGCGCAGACTGACAGAAAGATGTTATAGTAAAAAGGGAAATTTAATATATGACCAAAAATGAATCATCTGTTTTTCCTCCTCAGTTCACAAACTCATGAGAATCCATCTTGACAGGTGGAGAGCGACCAATCGCATCGCAGCTTTGAGGTTTGTGCAGAAGTCAAAGGTGAAAGAGTAGAGCCCGACCGATATATCGGTTGGCCGATATTATCGGCCGATATGCTTGCTGATAGGGGCCGATATTTCACGTGGGCATGTTATACCTCATTATAAAAACGAAACTTTAAAAAATATGCGTGTGCATAGGATAGAAAAAACTTGCATATATATATATTCAGCATAAAATAAAGAAACCAGGACTAATCTTGGGGTCGAGAGAGGGAGAGAGATAGAGACCGAGTCCCGACACTCAGTCATGGTTCAGTTCTGGTGTAGTCCTGTTTTACACATGGTTTAGAACTGTATTTAGTCCTGGTTCAGTTCTGGTGTAGTCCTGCCTTAGACCTGCTTTAGTCCTATGACATATCATGTAAAGAGGCAAAATAACAATAAATGTTGCCTAAATAAACCCAGTTTAAAAACCACCAGAGCCAAACCTAAGTTTTTTTTTTAATAATTCAAGACGTACAGTACATTTTTACATCACTAAATATATCGGCGATTATATCGGCTATTGGCAGCTCCAACTCCCATTATATCGGTATCATATCAGCAACAACAAAATCTATATCGGTCGGGCTCTAGTGAAGAGTCCAAAAAAAACAAAACAAAACAAACATGGTGATGCCGACAGAATTCAGCCTATTTTAGCATCAATACAACTATTTAGTTTGTGAAATTCACACATAAAATAAGTGCTTTGTGTAGGTCTCGGTGCTTTTCTCTCAACTATATTTGACTAAAGTTTGATTTCTCGTCTTGACCAGTCAAATAGTCAGCATGTACCTCAGCATGTGTATTTACGATGTCTTTCAGTGAGAGCCATCCCAGATTCAATTCAACTCAATTCAGGGCCTATTTTACACGAGACACAAGAAAAATGACAAAATATTTTATCAGAAATGCCTTTTGTTTAGAAGGTGACAGCGTTTTTGGGGTTTAAAAACGCTAAAATCTGAAACCACCCTCCAGAGTGGAAAAGTTGTAGCGTTTCTGTCTACACTGCCCAAGACTCAAAACTCCGGTCAGATTTGCTCATGTCACGTACGTGTTTACGTTACGTACATCACCACCTAGCATCACCACCTAACCGCCTGGCATGCATACACAATCAAATTCCACACACTTCTGCGTCACCGTATGCATGCAGATTTCCTCCCGAAAACGCTCGTCTAAACAACACAATAAAAAGTGAAGACGCGACACCACTTTTGCGTCTTCTATTCAGACCATCATCATATAAACATAGCCTCAGAGTGACATAGATTCAATCTGCTGTGAGTCAGTTTTGCTCAGTCTTTCTTCTATTTGATTTTTTTTTTCAAGACACAAATCAAAATATATTTCAGTATTTATTACATTCATATAAATAAGACAATGTATTCCTCCATAGTCTGAACCCCAAACCACTTTTGTCCAACCACATAATTAACTTGTAATTTGAGAATTATATTTGCTAATCAAGCAATATATGATTAAATGACAAAACACACAATAATATTAAAAAGCTATAATGAATTTGATAGCGCCTGTTGACAGTAGTGTTATTAAAGACAATAAAATAATACAATATGTTTACTAAGAACACACATCTGTTCACAAATTTTGATGCTAGATGCAATTCCTATCACAATCAAAAGTATTACTATGACTGAGGTGGTAGTGAACTGTCTAAGAAAGGGATACACTAGGATTTAAACTAGCAACCTTCTGGTTCATTGACAATTGCCTAACCTACTACACCACTGTTAGTGTTACCCCACAAATGTAAATGTAATGTGTAATTCCATAGCATTTCTTTTATAGGCAAAGCAGCAACAATCAAATTTAAAAATATATAAAAATCTCGTAAGCCTACTAACAAATTGGCTTGATAAACACCCACAATACACATAACACAACCGGTTGTTTGACGAAGTGTTGTGCCAGTACTGACACTTACCTTGTTCTGATCAGTCCAGTACAGGAAGTATCCTTTGGGGTCAACAGTTAAGGTCACCGGGGTCACAGTAGTCGAATCCTGAAAAAAACAAACATATATCAATATATTTGGCTGTATCGAACATAATGACATTGAAATAGATTTTTTGGTTGGCATTTTGTTGTCCAATAGGTTACAATCATATTCTAAAATGTGATTATGTCATGATTTCAGATGGAGAGCAGGGGCCTGTTTAACTCTACGGGAGATTTACTGTTATTGAAATGACCAAACTTAGCATTCACAAATGTTGAACCTTATCATTGTTTGTAGAAATTGGCTCAGAAAATATACAATATTAATCTTATGGCTTAAAGCTACTATATGTACCGTATTTTTTGGTCTATATGTCAGACTTTTTTTCATGGTGTTGATGTCTCCTGCGATTTATATTTCGGTGCGACTTATATATTAACATTTTCACATGGACAGACGTGAAAGGCTCTCGGCTTGTGTCAGTCAGTATCTGCTACAACTATTTCTCCTGTACCACTGTCACTTGGCTCTACTGTGCATGTCTCCTGCAGAAAAAAACGCTGTCCTGCTGCAAGTAGTGAAATATGCAGCCAAAAATGGTAATCGAGCAGCAGAAAGAAAGTTTGGAGTGAGAGAGAATCCTGTCGGGATTCAGAAAGGCCAGAATAATTCTAACTGGAACTGATGCTGAGTCTGACGACAGCTATAACAACATTCTACTTGACTTAAAGCTCATAAGAGTGAATTTTGCGTAATAACACCTTCAAGAAAAATAAGATTGAATCGCTACTGACACCATTTCCCATAAGAGTGAAATACAAAATTGTCATTATTATAATATGTTTGCATTGCTCTAGTAGGTCACCAGCTTATTGAAATCAACTCTCTGAATATTAAAGATGCATTCTGTAACTTTTCCAGTTGAGGGTATGCCATCTACTTGTCTTATTTATTCATTTATGTATTTATTGCTCATGCTATTATTTTGTTGTCAACTTAAAGAGAACAACAACAACAAAATGTGACAATAGGCTGTCTTCACGTTTTCGTCACAAACCAGGAAGACGTTTGGAATCATGCGATGACAACGTCCGGTGTAGTTCTCGACACTGGGCTCGCCGACCGGCTGTAATCAAACCCACTGAAGTAAATGTGATCAGTGGTAAAATAAAGACTGCAGATGTATGTACTGTTTGGAATCATCTTGAATTTGGCCCCTCATCCCTCGGGAAATGATGAAAACTGAGGTATGGTTGGAATTGTTGATTAGCCGAACATAACGGAACACTACAATAACATGGAGATGAAGAAACTGGGCATTTTCTCATTTTTCTAGATGGTGTCAGACTTACTTCCGTGAACACAGCCCGCCGGAAGTTGTAATCGCATGTTTCTAAACGTCTTCCTGGTTTGTGATGAAAGCGTGACTAGAGCCTGTTAACATAATATACATATTCCAACCATTATTTGCCTTGTCTTTACTGCATGAACAAAAGGAACAGGAAGAAGATAAATCTTATAGTAATCTTATATAAACCCTGCTCCTTTTACAGATAAAAATAAATAAATAAAAATTACATATTTCTTTAATAATCAGTCCTCACCCCAAAAAACTAAATCAGTTATTGCTATTGGCATTAAAACATATCTATCTAGCTTTTATTCAATTAGAAGTGTTTACTGGCTCAAAAATACATTGAAAAACATTTAGTACGGGTCCCCTTTCCACAGATTTGACCTGTAACTTGACCGGTGGCATCACATACATATCTCCATAGAGACAGATCATATTACCTGAATGACACTGAACTTTATGAAAATGACTGGCTTGGAGACCCACTACCAGAAAAGTACTTAACATTTAATAATCTTGTCTTTGTTGAGAGGGGTGGAGTGTGGGAGGGTTTTTTTGTTTTTGTTTGCTTGATTTAAAAATTGATTGATTGGTCAGGAATCAGAATACACTAGACGGTTTGCAAAACCAGCCAATCAGTGAATAGCTGTGAAGCCATGGCGTCAAACTGAAACGCCTGTCTGGGTCGCTTTTGTGGTACAGCACAACAGTAAACAAAGCAGTTGAGATGGACGTAGACGAAGCCAGACATTCTGTGTTGGCAACAATTCCCAAGATCGAGGATTTAAAGCCGGAACTTTATCAAGGGGAAAGACTTCCTATGAGATTTGGGAAAAGCTTAATATACCAGTTAGTCCCGTTAGCGGCGCATTACATACGTCACAACCAAATAACAGCAATTGGTTAAAGGGCGCATCTCATGTAAAATTTACTTTTCAGAGTGTTCTACCTTCTAAGAGTGATGTCTGGGCCTTGTATATGTCTCCAAAGTGGTTTTTAGATTGATTCGGCATTTTTTAAATAAATTGCTGCGTGTTTCTGCCACCCTCCCACATGACAACGAACTAAAGCTGCTACAACGATGACGCGGTAACTGCACCTATGATGCGGTGCTTGAGCTGCGTGCACCTCCAAGTCCTTGTCCGATTCCGGGTCCAACACATGCGGCTGAACGCGCTGTATCTCCATGATGAATAAAAGTTTATTCCTGCCACTATCAGGGTGCACGCCTGTCTCCCCCCTCCCTCCCTGAGATGGGCGGAGGAAGAGCGGCTCACTCGTCGCCTACGTCAAGTTTGGAGGGCGGAGCCTGTGCTTTCTCAGGACGGGCGGGGGGATGAGCAATAGTCGGCCTTTCATAGTTCCTGGTTTGTGACTGCCTCCAAGAAATCAATAAGATTTCCTAACTATTGCGTAATGGATGTTCCGAAACCCAAATTGTGCTTGTATATGTGCAGAAGATATTATTTTGCATGAGATGGGCCCTTTAAATGAAAAAAAGTACCTGGCTACCGTTGAGCAAACGAATCCTAATGCTGCAAAGAATGCTAATGAACCAAGCTTACGATTCTATTGTGACCTGAATAATCATGATTATCAATTAACCAAATTATCCTGTCGTATACCTAGTCAGAGAACCATCCCCATAGCTTGAAACCCATGAATTTGCTCACATTGTTCCGTGTCTCCATAATTCACCTTAAATCTGACATTGCACCAGCCTCCCTGATCGTGTACAGCATGTTGCGGTGGGAGCAGCCTGTTAGAGCGGCTCGTGTTGGAGATGGGGATCGGGGGCTGTGTCTGGTGTAGCTCAGATAAGGACATCATTAGTGGATACATGCGGACACTTGCTTATATTTATCTGTCCTCTGAGCTCCTCTAATGCTCTCATCAAAAACTATCGATTCAGAAAGACAATATAAAGCCAGGGAGCTCCTGTCACTGTGGATAAAGAGAGAAGGAAACGTGATTTAAAGAAGCACGTGTCCAAGGAAGTCACTGTCCATGTGCTGCTAATGCAAAGTGATGCACTAAGAGTTTTTTAAAGGGCCCGTGTTACACTATTTTCTGATCTGTTATAATGTCATTTCCTCATTAAAACAGACCTGGAGTAAGAATAAAGGATTACTCAAACGTGTGAATGAAACAAAACACAATTTTGGATGTTTTTGAGCATTTTTTGAGTTGGTTCCAGAAGTACATTGTCTACTATTTTTTTCCGGTAGACTTTTCAAAATATTCAAATATTGAAAGTTCTAAGATATTGACTAACCTGCTAATATCCATAGAGCAGTGTTAGTCCCAAGTGGTCTAGTACATTGTTTCCCAAACACTAGATTGTGACCCTCAGGTGGGTCACAAGAGATTTATTGTGGGTCGCATTGCCACGATCTGCAAGTTGGTCTGCACCCTCATCCTCACTTCTTTTCCGTGGACCCCCGCTCCTCACTTTCTTGCCTAACCAATTTTCTGTAGAAAACAATGATGACTGTTTTCCCTTGTTTAAAACTTGAGTACAGTATTTTTCAGACTATAAGGTGCACTTAAAATCCCTTAATTTTCTGAAAAATCAACAGTGCGCCTTAAAATCCGGTAAGGTACACCGGATTTTATGTATTAATTCTGGTTGTGCTTACTGACATTGAACTGATTTTCACACATATATAGTCCACTGAGTCGTATTCTTTAATCCAGCAGAAGCTGACCTCATCAGGGCACAAGGAGATAGCTGCTTTATTTTATTTTTTTAATCTCTTACAGTTTATGCAAATGAGCCATGTAGTTTTAAGTTTCATTTCTGTAAAACATAAACAAATGTGCGTAAAGCTGCATTAAACACATTATTACTCAATCTATATTTGAGTCCTCCTCATAGGAAATAAAAAAATTCTCAAGTTTCAAGTGTTGTCCATTTGTTTCGCTTAATGCGTCTTATAATCCGGTGCACCTTATGTATGAAAATAGACAAGAAAATTCAACATTACTGATATTGTGCCTTTTAATAAAATATGGTAATACTAATTGTTCAGAAAGACACAATCACTCAGTCAGCAATAAAAAATCCTTATTAATGTTCAATAATGGTCACAAATTTATTTTGTGATTCATGAATAATGCCTATTGACTTTAAAATATGGGTCCCCAGAATAAACGTTTGGGAAACACTGGTGTAGTACTATTATTAGCACAGGAGTGAGTAATACTTGCAAGAATTATTTTTAGTAGCAGAATAAGCAGTAGTAAACACAGCTATATATACACACACCTATGTACAGAATGTTATGTAATAAAAATTGATCATCATTATCATTATTGTCAATTGATTAAGGAGGACTAATGGTGTACTGAGCTTCTGCTACTGTGGACAAAAAAAGAAAAAACTAAACAAATCTTTTTATAGAAGAGTCCAATAATATCCACTGTTGCCATGTTTGCCTCGAGGTCCTAGCTGTGTGTGTACGTGTATGTGTGTGTGCATGTGTGTACATATAAACAGAGCTAGTGTGTTATTATTCATGCAGTCTCTGTGTGTAGAGCTCCAAACACAGAGCAGCCTCAGGGTCACTGCTGGAAGGTCAGGTCAGCCTCGAGACACTTGGACACATTTAAAACATGCAATCAATTTTGTAGCTAAAAGTGTTCACATGATACAACAACACTGGCTTTATTAGACTTTAATTTGAGTTTTCACATGAGGTCTATCCATAAACTGACAATGAGAAAAAATGGTCTACCTATCTACACATATTGGCAGCCCAGTAGTATCATCCCAGATTGTAGTACCTTTTTAAAACACAGTGCAGGCTTCTTAACTTACTACCGTGAACAGAGCCCACCGGAAGTTGTCATTGCATGTTTCCAAACGTCTTCCTGGTTTGTGAACAGCCTATTGGCAAATGTGAAACCTGTTTCCCTCCTCCTCACCTGGCCGTTGTTCAGACTCACCTGTGCTCTCTGGTTTTCTTCTGTCAGGCCAAAGCTGACACACTATCACACAACAGGAACATAGACAGCATATAGTGGTTATATGTGAGAATAGAACAGGAATGGATCGTCCAATCTAATTACACATTACGCATGGTAGCTTTAAGCCATGAAATTAATACCTCAAATTTGTGGAGCCAATTTCTGTAAACAATTATTGAGTGATGAGGTTCAGCATTTGTGAATCCAAACTTTGGTCATTTCTTGTAGCAACAGTGAATCTCCCATAGAGTTCAATGTGAGAATAGAACAGGAGTGGGTTAGCCTATCTAAGTACTGTATTTTTCGGACTATAAGTCTCTTCGCAGTATAAGTCACAGCCAAAAAATGCATAATGAAGAACAGAAAAACATGTAGAAGTCACACTATAAGTCATGCTTTTTGGGGGAAATGTATTTTATAAAATCAAAAACCAGGAACCGATATTTCATCTTGAAAGTCAAGTTCTAGTAATAACAATAGAGCAGAGAACAACAGACTGTTAATGTCACATATGAACAGTTCTTCAGATAAACTATAACATAAACAACAGAACAGAACAAGTTTACCAAACTCTCCATCTCACTCCAAATCACTAAATCCATTCAATTCTTCATCCTCAGTGTCACTTCTGAGCAACTTTGTGACCTCTGGAGGTAAACAGAGCGCCACTTCCTCTTCCAAAAACATACCTGTTGTGTTTTGTTTCATTCACACATGTTATTGAATTATTAGTCTGTCTGCATCCTCAGTGCTCCAGATTTTCTGTTCCACCTCGTGATGTCATGAACTGATTGTTTCCAAGTTAAGTTCAGTAGAGATTGGCAATTCCCTGACTGAAATTATCCAAATGATTCTATTGAAGGTGTATGGAGTTTAGAAACACAGTGGAGCACTTCCTGTATTGCCACATGACATCACAAGGTGGAACAGAGTGTTTTCTATCTGACAGAAGAGCTCAATAAGCCTAAATGTGCAGGGTTTGTGTGTTAGACATGTGTGAATGAAACAAAACACAACTCCAGGTCTGTTTTTGATGAGGAAAAAATATTATAACATAAATCAGAAAACAGTGTTAAACATTGTTAAACTCAAAATTTGATATCGTGACATCTCTGTTGTGTACAATGCCACTTAAACCTCTGATCACTCAACACACAGACTAAATAAACCATTAGCTTGATGATACTGAAGAAAACGCCAGCAGCCACATCACAGGCGCTCGCTATAGTGACGTTCGCTATGGCAACGGAGGCCTCCCTGTAAAATCTATCAGGGATGGAGAGAAATCGCTCGGGTTACGTTCACATGATTGCACCATTTCCACAGGCTTGATTGGATGACAAAAGATGGAGTGAATAGTGCAGGATGTATAGTACACATGGGCACACTGTTTACAGACTGTGGGATTCAGAGGAGGAGGAGGAGAGTGTGAAATGATTAGAAACAGCAGAAGGAAGTAGTGTTTTGACAAATAAAACACAACTGCTCTTATTGCTACACCACATAATCATCTATGATACTGTTGCTGCCTGAGACAGGCCTCTACTTTGACCATGATTAGGCTCAAAATGGTTCTGTTTAGCTGCATGTGACTGAAAAGCTTCATAATGCAGAATAAAAACCTAAAGCACCATCCAGTACGTAGTACGTATTCAAATCGTTTTCGTTGTGGATGCAGTGTTCGTCCACACTAATCCAATGGAAAATGGCTCCAGAGACGGAACGATCTGGTGCCGCCAGCTCCAACAAATTCATCTGAGTACAGATCTGATCTGGCACTGTGTGGATGCCTGAAAACACTGATACGCTGATGTAGGTCTATGCACCGCAAAGTAGCTAATTCACCGCCAAAATGCAAAGAGGCTAGAATATCTTCATATATACAGCCTACGGTATAATCTCTGAAAAGTTTCACATAAATCATCTCCAACGAGACAGAAGCACAGAACAGACTCACCATCAGCAGAACACCCCTCTGTCACAGAAAGAACACTCATATTCCACTGAGTCATGTCCTTTAGTCCGGCAGAAGCTGAACCACATCAGACCACATCAGCGCACAAGGAGCGAGCTGTTTTATGAGCATTCAGTTTATGCAAATTAGCCATGTGGTTTTAAGTTTTGTTTTTGTAAAACGTAAATAAATATGCTCAAAGCTGGGTGGATAGGGAAGGATTGCTGACACAGAAACGACATGTGTGGACGCAGATCGTTTCCAATACAGTGATAAGGTGATACAGTGATACGTGGATTCATTTCAGTGCAAACAGGGTCTAACAGTGACCACCCACTCTCCTGTGCTAGAACTAAATTTCCTATTCATTTTTCTCAAACAGTAAGTATACAGACAAATCAGTATCCTGCTTATTAGCCATATCCTGGTTATGGCAGTATTCGTAATACTGCATATACATGGGCTCTGAGAAACTGGGATACTCATATCCCTGTGTACATGATCAAATGTACTATCCCGGTTTCTTGACATAATCTTACAAATGCACAAGAGCAAAAATTATATATTTAATAAATCAGGAAAAGTACAAACAACCATGAGCTCCTTTAGCAGAGGAAGCTCAGGAGGTTCCTAACCAGCTGTGAGGAGCTATGAGATATCCCACAATCCACTACACAGATCAAACTGATTGTTTCCAAACACTAGTTTACAACTTCTACATTGCAGCAGATTCTTCAATAAAATCTTCTGCATAAATAAACTCAACTTTACAACACATAAACCATAACCACTGTAGAGCCACATCAGCCCCTTTGAGATTATTATTCAGCTTTGACACATTTGTTTACGTTTTATAGAAACAAAACTTAACACCACATGGCTCATTTGCATAAACTAACTGTGCTGAAAAAAAAACAACTCACTACTTGTGTCCTGATGCAGTTCAGCTTCTGTCGGACTAAAGGATGTGACTCAGTGGAATATGAGTGTTCTCTCTGTGACAGAGGATGTGCTGCTGATGGTGAGTCTGTTCTGTGTGTATCACGTTGGAGGTGGTTCATGTTAAACTTTTCAGAGATCAGCTGTGTGCACGTCATACGAGTGCAGATTGTACGTGTGCAGGTTTAGAGCAGCTCTTTATTTTACAGTCATTTCACTCATGCACGGTCACTTTATTTATGTTGGTCACTTTATTTATGTTGGCTACTGTTGTGATGAAAAGACTGAAAAGTGTTAAGTACACTGAATTTTATGATGCAGTATTCAGGATACTGCGTATCATGCCACAGTATCCCAGTTACTATCGGAATATAGCAGCTACAGTATCCCAGTTTCTCACAACTGGGATACTGTCTTATTCGGGATACTGAAACTGGGATACTGTGTATGCATGCACCATGATGAAACTGAGATACTCAAAAACCTGATCATACCCAGGACACTGATGTGCATGTAAAAACACTCACTGACTTTCCCGCAAAAATATTCTATGGGAAAAATAAATGGAAAATTTAGCTCCATTCTCTTAATATTTTATGATGAATATTAATATTTTGGCTTGTTTGTATTGTCATTTAAATATATTTCTAATTGTGTAAAGCACTTTGAATTACTTTGTTTACAAACTGTAAAAATCCATTCAAACATGGATTCAAATTCATGAAACATTCAACATTTGAATGATTATCAAACATTTCCTTAAACTCTTTTTAAATGACGTGACCTGCCATCGCTAACCAGATGTGAAACCTGGCTCCACTTCACAGCGTCTGGATCACAGGCAAAGCTCAGCTCTCAATGGGACACATTTGGGAACATGAAAACTATGATTTTCATGAGTGCTCTATCTATGAATCTCTACAAATAAGCTTGCCTTGCCTTACTGTTACTGTTACTGCTACTACTACTACTACTACTACTACTACTGCTACCACTACTACTATTATTAAATGGTAATGTAATTCACATTTTTCTGCTTTCCACCTCAAGGCACTCAAACTAACAAGGAACCACTCACCCATTCACACACACATTCTACACAGTGTACGCAGACACTGTGGGCTAGTGTCTGCCAAGGACACAACGGCACTACTGTACTGGAATCACACCAGCCAACCTGTGGGTCTACTGACCGCTACCTACATGTCGAGAGCTGGATTCGAACCGCCAACCTTCAGATCAGTGGGCGAATGCTCTACCAACTGAGCTACTGCTTATTACTACCACAACAACTAGTACAACAACAACTACTACTACAACTACTACCACTATTACCGCTACTACTACTACCTCCTACTGCAACTACAACTATTACTACTACTTCCTCCTCTTCCTCCTACTGCTACTACTACTACTGCTCCTACTACAACTACTAATAGAACTATTACTACTACTACCTCCTCCTCCTATTACTACTACTACCACCACCACTACCACTACTATTACTACTAAAACAACAACAACAGCAACAACTACGACTATCACTACCTCCTACTGCTTCTACTACTACTACTACTACCACCACTACTATTACAACAACAACAACTACTACTACTACTACTACTACTACCAACACTACCACTACTACTACTACTATTACTACTAAAACAACAGCAACAACTACTACTACCACTACCTCTTACTGCTTCTACTACTACTACTACTACTACTACCGCCACTACTATTACAACAACTACTACACCTACTACAACTACTACTACTACTACTACTACCAACACTACCACTACTACTGCTACTATTGCTACTAAAACAACAGCAACAACTACTACTACTACTACTACCACTACCTCCTACTGCTTCTACTACTATTACTACAACAACAACTACTACTACTACTACTACTACCACGACCTCCTCCTCCTCCTCCTCCTACTACTACTACTAGTTCTAATACATCTGCTATTGTTTGTTAATTTGTAAAAATGCTGTTAGGACCATCACCACAAATACTTTTCTACCACTACAACTACCTACTTTCGAAGTCACTCCCCCAAAAAACACACATATTATAATAAATGATAGAAGACAAACCAAGTGAAAGAGAAACTGAAAACATATTTATTTTCACTATAAGCAGGTTTAGTTAATTTCCATCTCTGCCCAGGTCATTGAACACATCCTGTCTCATCACGCTCCACAATATGACAATAAAAATTGCAAATGTTTTTTTCCAAATAGAGGAGGTCTGGATGAAATGAGCTGTGCCGAATGACAATGACTGTTTGTGTTTCTGTTATAAACCAAATACAAACGCAAAGAGGGAAGCAGATCGTGACGGACGGACTGCAGCGGAGTTTTACAGCGCTCAGGAAAACAAAGATCTGTATGACTTTAACTTACAATACAATAGTCGAATAAATGACCTATACTGACTGATATTTAAATGTATTTCAACATTTATGCTGCATTTTTGCTCTTTGTTATTATATCGTATTGTGATGTGTGAGTGTCCAAGTCATCTTTGTAGTCATCTTTGTAGTTTTGACAATTATTTGAGCAATGAGGACACTGCGAAAGTGGCAATCTCAGACTCAGGGTCATATTCAGTATCTTGGATTATTTTATGATATTTCAGGCATTTCTTATTTATCTTTTTGAGAATCCAGTTTTATTACTTCATTGTCAATAAACTGAGCTTGACCTGGAGAATACACAAAAATAAATATCTATCTCCATGGAGAATGTTCTCAAGTATGGTTCTAACTTTCTATTTATACAGGGAGATGAAGCCTGCACATTTACTCCCAAACTGCACTTAATGAATCACAGCATTTGGATGAGTGGATCTTGGTCAGGTCATGGTTAGGGTTAGAGTCAGGGTGATCTCTCATATAAACCTTCTGCTCAGTGACTGGTTGGCCAATCCAAAAGTGAGCCATAGGAGATGTCCACACACAGTGCTGTGCAAGTTCACACTTTTCATGAACTAGTTCAAAGTTCAGTTCACACATTTTCAAAGTGAACAATTCACGTTCATAGTTCACAATTTTAATTTTGAACTAGTTCAAAGTTCAGTTCATTTTATTTTTAGGTGCGATATGTAAATGAAAGGCTGAATCTTCAAATTCTTGATTAACAAATGTGTTGCATTCAGTTCAAAGTTCACTGTCCACACAACAGAATATACACACAATATGCTGTGTACATCATATAAGATCAGCCATTACGCAAGTCCATCAATCATATGTTATCATCGGTCAAGTGTCTTACTGTATTTTTCAGACCATAAGGCGCAATATCAGTAATGCTGAATTCTCTTGTCTATTTTCATACATAAGGTGCACCGAATTATAAGGTGCATTAAGGGAAACAAACGGGTGACACTTGAGATTGATCCTTAACCCAGGCACCCACGATCCATTGGCAGATTCTCCCATTCTCTCTGTCTCGGTGAATGTGGATTATGAATGTGAATGTGGGTGGATCATTTAAGTTTGGATTTTTATTTCCTACGAGGATGACTCAAATATACATTGAGTAATAATGTGTTTAATGCAGCTTTGCGCATATTTCTTTAAGTTTTACAGAAACAAAACTAAAAACCACATGGCTCATTTGCATAAACTATAAGCACTGAAAAAACAGCTCACTCCTTGTGCGCTGATGTGTCAGCTTCTGTCGGACTTACTGCGCGAGGCTCCTGACTACATTAGCTGTAATGCTCCGACAATCCATCAAGCGATGCGGCTTCATATCTTACCAAAGTCATACTAAAATATTTTGACAGATTTTTAAGCACATAAAATCGGTTTGAGGCACAACCAGAGTTAATACATAAGACATGCCAGATTATAAGGCGCACTGTCAATTTTTGAGGAAATTAAAGGATTTTAAGTGCGCCTTGTAGTCCAAAAAATACGGTACATTCAGAATAAATATACACTATCATAAGAAGTGTTTCATTTCATATTCTTGATTCAGGCCACTAGGGGCCAGCATTTATAAGGATTAAATATAAAAAAGTTTATCTTTGTAGGAGCAGCCTGTTACTATCTGCTCCTCTTCATCTGCTCTATCCCAAATATATTTAAGGGAACACGTCTTTTTTTTCACTTTCTATTTCCATAGAACCATGCAGGTGATGTGCCACCTCCAGAAGTTACACACTGATGCTTTAAATTGTATTTTATAAGATGAAGCTAACTCAATATTGTTTAAATACCTAATGCTCATTGTTGTGGTGTGAGGTTGTATTGTATACAGTGTGTGTGATATTGTATATGTGCACGTGCGTGAGTTTGTGTGTGCGAGGGTGTGTGAAAAAAGACTAAACTAAATTTGAAAAACATTATATAGAATCAACTTGTATTTTTAAATCATTTGAATATTAAAGGTGTACAGCGTAATACTTCTTATGAAAGGCCCACCACCTGCTCGTCTCCATGGAAATGTTATTGCTTTGTCTAGAATGTTCCACAGTACAGATAAAACCTGTTTATCACAAGGGAGACAAGCAGGTTACAGCACCACGCTACATTACAGCTCAGATCTGTGGAGAGTCGCCCCTATTCACAGAAGAAGTTATTGTATTTTTAAGCAATAGACACACTCATAATGATGGATAGTTTAATGCCATACTATGGAACAATAACATCCACGGATTCAAGCAGGTAGCGGACCCTCCACCAGAAAAATTGCACAGTGCACCTTTAAAATAACAAAAATAATCTAGGTCTAAGTAAATAAGCACTTGTGAAACCTACTTAAATCAAAAATGTATGTGGAGACAAGACTGCAATGAATATGGCCTAATAATATGAAGACAGAAGCTTTCCCTCGTTTCCTCTTTTAATGTCGTCGCCCTGAGCTCTGCGTGACCACTGCAGCTCCACGTCAGCCCATTAGCCCCTGTTTCTGTTGGGTTACATGTGGGAAAGTCTCATGTTCTAATGGCTCCTAAATGTGACTACAAGCGTTTGAGTGGTACTGCATCGTCATCCGTCTAACTGTGTCTTTTCATGATTAATGTGGGGTATTAGCGAGCACAGTCTGTCTTAATGCGTGTTTGAAATGAAATAAAGTGTTTGACAAACAGCTTAAGCGGAGGTGGGGGTATAACGAGCTTAAAACAACGATCGTACCCCATTAACCATCACCGGAGGGGCTAATGGGCAGATATTAGCTAAGAAGAATTCAGTTCAAAATGCAAATTGCGTATGTAGTTACTTATAAAAGTTGAGTTTTAAAGATACATTGTGTAATTTTTCTGGTTGAGGATCTGTTGCTTGTTTGTCTCCATGCAATGTTCCATGGTATGACATTAAACATTTCCATCTAGTATCATTGCAAGTGTTTCTATTGCTTAAAAATACAATAATTTCTTCTGTGAATAGGGGCGACTCTCCACAGGTCTGAGCTGTAATGTAGTGTAGTGTTGTAACCTGCTTGTTTCCCTCATTATAGACAGGTTTAATCTATAATGTGGAACATTCTAGACAAAGCAACAATGCTTCCATGGAGATAAGCAGGTAGAAATGTTACACAATGCACTGCAGACAAGTGGACTTCAGACTGCAGCTTGAAATGACCCAAATCCAATTTTTTGCCCCTACTGCGACCTGTATTTGATCTTTTAATGACTGAACGATCTGATTTTTTTCAAATGCGAACCATGTCACTTGGATATGTGCTCCAAAAACCAATACATATGACTTCAGTCTGAACGGCCAGATCGCATTCATCCCACCTACACGTCACAAATGTACACAAACGTTCTTCTCGTCAGACGAAAACTGTGTCTGAAGCAGTGAAGCACAGATCAATCCCACCACTCTTGGCTGCGACTCTGCACCTACACGTTCCTTTCTACAGCATTGTCTACATAGCTGCCCCTGCCCCACAAAACACCAGGGCTTAAACCCTCGTCCTTCTCCTTCTCAATCTCCTCCTTAAAACAAACAAACAACATGTTCTGGCTTCTGGTACGACAGCAACTTTAAAATCTCCAGGTGCTCAATGCTGCGTCCATGTTTAGGCGACTTCCATAAACACTGTGTGTGACATCGTTGTGTCCTCCATTGCGCATGTGGGACACTTTTGGGGCATTTAAAGTTGCATTTACTTGAAAAAGTGAACGACCTCGCAAAAAAATCTGATTTCACAAAAAAAATCTGAATTGCGCATTAAACCCTGCTGTCTGAACGTAGCCTAAAATAGAGCTTTATTTTGTATTTCTATTTTTTATTTTTTATCTGTACTACACAGCACTTTGGAAAGTGTTTATGAAATGTGCTCTATAAATACAGTGGATTAAAACACTGCTTCTCATGTAACACAGGAGAATCAATAGAGGTCAAGCTTTTATTGAAATCAAGTAAACGCCTGAAATCAGTGAACACCTGTGGTTGGAGAGGAGTTTACAGACTGTATTGGACAGTTTTTAATAAGACAAAATATAGTAACTAAATAATACAATCAGTCAATATGATGAAAAAATGTGATGAACTGTCATATCGACCAGCCCTACAGACCAACACTATAGATGTACATTCAACAACCTGACTGAAATTCATTTTAGTTTACAATTTTATTTTATTTTATTTTTTACAGGAAGTGCCTCTGTGTTTTTAAACTCCATACACTAGTGTTGTAGTCAAGACCGCACTAATCGAGACCAAGACCTGTCCAAGACCACAGGGTCCTGAGACCACGACAAGACTAAGACCCCTGAAGGTCGAGACCGAGACAAGACCGAGACTTTTAAATTCCGAGACCAAGACCACGGCCCATCGAGACAAAATCAAGACCGTCTTTCTAATGTTCTACATTTATTTGTATTTTACAGTTATTTTGGCACATATATAATCAATGTTTTTATAAATTTATCACCATTTGAACTGACAAATGTTCATTTAGGCCTAAAACAATCCAAGCAAACTGTACTGCATTGAAACTCTCTGTGTCCCTTTTCTGGACCCTCACCCAAAGTTTGGGAACACCTTCTTTAAGAGAACTTCCACTGGCACTTCACAGAAAACTGCAGACAAAGTGAAGAAAGTGGGTGGGATTTTTAAACCTGTTTTTTCAAGTTTCTAACTGGAGTTGCATTCTCTTACTGGTTTTACAGTGGGATTTAGCAGCCTCTGCCCATTTACCAAATGCACGCTGTGACAAATACAGATGCATCTGTGCACTTTTATTAGGCAAACTGCTACCACATGTCACAGTAAGACGTTTATTACCGACAGCAGTGGCCGTAATGAAATATGATCGCACTCATCGAGTGTCAGACCTCAAGTCAGAGACAAGACCGAGTCCAAACACAGTCAAGTCCGAGACGAGACCAAGAAGAAGTAAAAGGAGCAGTTAACTTGAAAACTACTGCTTAATGACATCACAAGGTATGTTTCTGAGGAGGTAAAAACATTCTAACATGGCTTAAAGCTCACAAGAGTCAATGTTGCATAATGTAGGACTTTAAATGTAATTTGAGCCTTACAAATGAATAAATGTACAGTAAGTCAATCGAGCTACAGCTGCCATGACAATGAACCTGGTTAAACATCAGGACATAAGCCTCTGTATTCTGTCATTCAGTGCTGCTGAAAACCTGCCCCGGTAACACTGCAAGATGGGTCAAATGCAGGACAAACTACTAACCACTGACAATTAAGTATTAACATTTTCACCCAAAAGGATTATCATGGATTACACAGATTAATGACACAGAAAGACCATCAAAGAGACAACACTACAATACTGTACATGTAAGCAACAACCGGGTTTAAAGCCAAGTTACTCACATTGCTATTAATTACTTAAAACCCCAAGGCAGTGGGGAAATGTGATTTTTCTTCTATAATATTGAGACTTTTGATGCAATTTAAAGGTGCACTATGTAATTTTTTTGGTTAGGGGTCCATTACTTGCTTGTTTCTATGGATAATGTCATTGCTGCATACATGGAGTTTTGTTGTTTTTGATGAGGAAACAATATAACACAGACCAGAAAAAAGAAAACAGTAAAGCTCAGATTAATACAGTGTAACTTCAGTAAAAGAGCTTCAGACAGGGCAATGCCTCCATTTAGCATCACACCTCGAGAGATTTTGACAATATCAGAGGCAGAGTATCAATACTGAGCAGCCATTTGAGTCATGTTCTATTCTTCCTCTGTTCTATCTTCAGAGAGGATTAGACACAGCTGTACAGTGGAGCGTAGAGGAGTTCACAATACTCCTAAAGCTTCAGCTCAAACCCAAACTCCTCGAACGTTGGAACCCTGGCTCTTCTCCAGCACCGACTCTTAGCAGCTTTACGTCTCTATGTAAACAAATGCTGATATCACAGCTGTCTCTGCAGTCAGGACGAGACCGGGGGGAGAACAGTGACAGCAAGTTTTGAAGTCTCTGCAACATCTGTTTGAGCAAGGCATGTGAAATCTTAACTTGTAAAGAGGATAGAGTACTCAATTCAGTCTTTACTAAAGGGCCCATTTCACAGTATTTTCTGATTAAGTTATAATATTTCCTCATCACAAACAGACCTGGAGTTGTGGTTTGTTTCATTAACACGTTTAAAACACAAACCCTGCATATTTAGGCTAAATTCTTCACTCTTTTCCACCTTGTGATCAGAGGCAGCGCTACTATAAAGCAACAGTAGGCACCCCCAAACCTGGAGGGGGCCTCAACCAATGGCCGAGGCCTCAGAGCAAATTGACTTTCTCTCAATATGACATTATATGAGCGTAGTTTACTTTAAAACAAGAAAACACCATCAAAATAGTATCTGATTGTCAAATCTATTTTAATTGTCAAAGCGTTCCCCCTTTCACGTTAGAATGGACTCGTCACCTTGACCCTGATTTGAAAACATATCATCAATCATAGAATAATCATAATAATAATCAATGATCATACGTAATGGATGTAAACAAAAAATTGTAATTGTACTAGCAAAAAAAATAAAACTATCTTATCTAATAGGCTATTTAACAAATAAGAAAAGTTTCCAGTCCACCCTAATTCAAATAAAGATGTGCGTGTCTCATGAACAATCAATGAGAGAAAAACAGACTATAGAGGCTTTGCACCATCACGTGACCCCTATAGCAACGGTACCTATGCTGCCATGACACCGGGCACACTATGTCATTGACTTCAGTAGCGTCGGAGAAACATGGGCAGGTTTTGTTGTGTATTTGGTTGTTCTACACACTCTGAAAGGGGTAAAACGAATCGTTTCTTCACTATTCCTCTGGAAATGACTCATCAGGAGCTCAAACAAGGGAATTATCAAAAAAAGTGGCGGTGCAAAGCCTCTATAAATATTATAATGAGGGGCACCAAACTAAAGTTCACCGAAGGCCCCCAAATTGCAAACTCCGCCACTGCTTGTGATGTCACATGGAAATACGGGACAAAACAGACAAATAATAAAATAATGGTATGTATTTTATGACATGTCTTAAATCTCACAAGAGTACATTTTGCGTAACATAGGACCTTTAAAAACACATAATATTCTGCTTTATTCGCTGTACCAGCGGCTGATATGGATCTGTTTAACAACTACAGAGAGATAGCCTTCTGGATTTCCAGGCAAGCTGAATTGTGTTGAACAGAAACAAATTAGTAAATTTTTTTTTTTTTTAGCAGTTTTTATTTAGCAATTACATCTCCATGGAGACAAACAGGTGGCTGACCCTTCACCAGAAAAATTACACATAGCAAATTTAATGTGTAATTAATTGAATTTTGATCATGATTTCGGTTTGTGTATTAAACGATCTCCAAACTCATATAATTGAGCTGAAACACTTTAATTCGTTTTTTTTTTTTTTTTATATAATTACATATATTTACTTTATTTTTTTAAATACAGGGATTAAAGAACAGCCAGTTTATTTTGGATACATTTATGTTTTTCTATGCCTTATTTCATGTTCAAAGTATATTTTATTAATTTTAGATTTCATACATCGCAAAACTGCTCTAAGGTACAGAGTTGTAGCCTTATTTTCAATTTGAAAGTTTTGTGTATATTATCAATAAGAAAGTGTTTTTTTTTGTTTTGTTTTTTTTTAAGAGAAAGAAATGCTGAATAAATGCATCGTGTAACTAAAAAAATTATCATTTAAATAAACGTGATTTCATGATTTCAGTATTAACCAAAATAATCGTGACAATGATTTTTTCCAAGCAGCCGTAACAGGAAGTGTTTCAATCTATTTTTAAACTCCACACACCTTCACTAGAATCATTTGGATCATTTCAGCTCTGGAATTGCCAATCTCTACTGAACTAAAGGTAAAAGATGTTAATCTGTAATCTACTGCTTCATGACATCACAAGATAGAACAGAATATTTTGAGCTTTTGAGATGACAGACAAATTATAAAAGATAACTCAAACGTGTGAATGAAACAAAACACAACTCCAGGTATTTTTTTTGAGGAGGTAACAACATTCTAACATGGCTTAAAGCTCACAAGAGTACATTTTTCTTAACATCTAGGATCATATAGGATCTTTTAAGAACACATAATATCTGGTTCATAGTCAGTAAGTATATAAAAAAATAAGTAGAATAAAAGTTTAAATATCCATTGCATGATATAATGTATACAGACAAGAACACCAGTGTCATCACAACTTAGAGGTGAATCTGACAGAGCTTCTCACGGAACACACTTAAGCTTGAATCTGATCTCACACCAGTTTACAAGCATTTCACTGCACTACAAAATCGCCCTTTTACAAAATGATGTATGTAAATGTAAATGTATGAAAAAAGGTACTTGAACAAATATATTTCGGAAAAAAGTACCCTATAGCAGCAGTAATTATTGTCTAATGTTTTGTTTTCATTTTAGTCATTTTTACTTGAAGAGTGGGACAGCGCCACAACATTAAATAGGCCAATGATATATAATTGATACTGCAGTGTCATCGCGCTGGGGGTGTTCTACATGTATGTGTATTGGAGGTGTGTTCACCGGTTACCATAGAGACTGCACACATTAGCAATCACTGCCAAATAAATTTTAAGATTGTCTGAAAACTCAAGAAAAAAACCAAAACAAAATCTGTTGGCTAATGCACTAATGGGCATAGATAATACTCCCTACAACTGTACAACGACTCACCCTTATGTAATATAATACTCCCTACAACTGTACAGCAACTCACCATTATGGAACAGATAATACTCCCTACAACTCTGCAACAACTCACCCTGATCTAACAGATAATACTCCCTACAACTGTACAACAACTGACCCTTATGTAATATAATAATCCCTACAACTGTACAACGACTCACCCTTATGTAATATAATAATCCCTTCAACTGTACAACAACTCACCACTATGTAACAGATAATACTCCCTACAACTCTGCAACAACTCACCCTGATCTAACAGATAATACTCCCTACAACTGTACAACAACTGACCCTTATGTAACAGATAATACTCCCTACAACTGTACAACAACTCACCACTATGTAACAGATAATACTCCCTACAACTCTGCAACAACTCACCCTGATTTAACAGATAATACTCCCTACAACTGTACAACAACTCCCCCTTATGTAACAGATAATACTCCCTACAACTGTACAACAACTCACCCTTATGTAATATAATACTCCTACAACTGTACAGCAACTCACCATTATGTAACAGATAATACTCCCTACAACTGTACAACAACTCCCCCTTATGTAACAGATAATACTCCCTACAACTGTACAACAACTCACCACTATGTAACAGATAATACTCCCTACAACTGTACAACAACTCACCACTATGTAACAGATAATACTCCCTACAACTCTGCAACAACTCACCCTGATTTAACAGATAATACTCCCTACAACTGTACAACAACTGACCCTTATATAACAGAAAATACTCCCTACAACTTTTGAACAACTCACGCTAACGTAACAGATAATACTCCCTACAACTGTACAACAACTCACCACTATGTAACAGATAATACTCCCTACAACTCTGCAACAACTCACCCTTACGTAACAGATAATACTCCCTACAACTGTACAAGAACTCACCTCTATGTAACAGATAATACTCCCTACAACTCTGCAACAACTCACCCTTACGTAACAGATAATACTCCCTACAACTGTACAACAACTCACCACTATGTAACAGATAATACTCCCTACAACTCTGCAACAACTCACTCTTACGTAACAGATAATACTCCCTACAACTGTACAACAACTCACCACTATGTAACAGATAATACTCCCTACAACTCTGCAACAACTCACCCTTACGTATCAGATATTACTCCCTACAACTGTACAACCAACCTTCCTGTGTGTGTGTTTGTGTTACATTAAAGAAAATGACCATTCTGACATGTTGACGCTTGATGAAAAGAACAATAAATTAACAATCACAAAAAAGAAAAAAAAATCAAAATTTCGTGCTTTCTTGTTCTGTTGAACCAAATCTCGTCTCGTCGCGTCCCTACTTTGTCATTGTTTCCATGCTGTGATTGAAAAAGAAGGATAAGGCTGGTACAGTCACAGTGTGAGTGTGTACTAGGTGTTTTTCAGGAAAGGCCTGCTCGGTCTGGAGATACGCCCACATGCAACAAAACACAAAACATGACGCCAATGGAAACAGACCCTCACGAGGCCTGAGTCCTGACCTCTATCTACCTACACTCAGATACAGGAGGGATGTCAAATTAAAATGTCTGTCTACATCTCCAAAGTTCAAAATGCTCTGTTCCATCTTGTGATGTCAGCGGTAGTTTTCAGCTACCTTTTACCTTTTGTTCAGTACAGATTGGCAATCCCATTTGAAATTGTCCAAACGATGCTAGTGAAGGTGTATGGAGTTTAAAAACATCTTGTGAGGTGGGTCGCCTCTCCACAGATATATCCTATATCTGACTATAACTCAGTGTTTCCTAAAGGTTTATACTGAGACTATGGTGACATAAGCAATCGTTTTTATATCAACTGTTACTCACTGCACTGACTGATCAAAAAAGGACTGATAACAAATGATCAGACATAATAGAGTCAAGTCTGTATGGTGTAGGCAATACTAGAAGCACAAAGTTAGCCTGATTCATCAACCGGTTTCACTTTGTGGAAACCGTCTGACCTCGCAGCATGAGGATTTGTTTACTTGACGGTAGGTGGGTACTTTTTTATTTAACCAATCGCTGCTATTTGGTCGTGACGTATGTAATGCTCCAAATCCCGTAAGAAGAAGGGCAATAACGTCTTTCCCTTTGATAAAAATTCACCAAACATTCTCTTTGTTCAGGCTTTAAATCCTCTTGGGATCTTGGGAATCGTTGCCAATGCAGAATGTCTGTCTTCATCTACATCCATCTCAATCGCTTTGTTTACTATTGTGCTGTACCACAAAAGGGACCCAGACAGGTGTTTGAGTTTGATGTCATGGCTTCACAGCTCTTCACTGATTGGCCTGTGCGCGGTCTACAACTTCCAGAATTCTTGAAAACCGTCTAGTGTATTCTGATCCCTGAACTAGTCGCTGGAGAGAAATGAAATTGAGTGGAAGCACTAGGTGGCACCAGCCTGGCCAGCATGAAGTATCATTTGTAGCACAGATTTTTGTTCAGCTTCTTTTTAGTCTATGGGGACAAAATCAGACTATGGGATGTCACTATTGTCTCCTCTATCAATGGAAAACATTGATAACTGGAGATAGAGAAGTTTAATACTATGAAATATTCCAGGTAAATCATCTCTGCCACAAAGGTTACATGTTATTTTTGGATTTTGGTTGTGTTAAAACGTTAATATATATTGGGTTGAAAAACAACATCAAAATGCCTTAGTTATCTAGTTAATTAGTTGACTCCAGCTGATCAACTAGGAGGAATGCATCTAGATAAAGAGAGAACATGCAAATTTCAGATAGAAAGATCACACACTAGCGGGGAATCAAACTTTCTTCTTGCAAGTTAACCACTCTGCTGCTGTGTACCACTATATTTCACTAGAATCCAATGTACCAGCTCAGAGACGTTTCATATTTTAGAAGAAATGCCAAAATGATGATTGACAAAGAGCTGTTTACTGCTTTCGCATAATTTCTCTGCCATCTGCACTGTCCAAATTCACACCCTGATCACACAGAGCAGCTAATGTCGTCTGCGCTCCCAATGAATCACCTGCAGCTCCACTGTCTCTGTGCGAGCACCATTATGTCACCAAATGAACGCTCTAAATACCACTTACATAAACCTGCCGGACAGAAGGGACCCTCATAACAGCCCATTATCAACACAGAACAAGGTGGTCCAGGACAGTTTAAAGCTGCAGTGTGGAACTTTTCTCTAGTGGAGCATCTGCCATCTGCTTGTCGTCATGGAGATGTCATTGCTTTGTCTGAAATGTCCCGGTGTGGCATTGAGCGTATCCACCTTGGGTTTACTCAATAACATGGTTTATTGTTGAGCTAAAAACTTGCATCCTTACTGTGAGTGGATTCGCTTTTCCACAGATCTAACTTGGCGTCTGACTGTATAAAGACATAGACTAAATGAATGTGACGTCACCCATAACGTTCATCTCCAGTCAAATGAAGCAGTTATAGGAGCGAATTTGAAGCAAGGTCCATGTTAGGAACAGGAATTTCTTTACAGACAAAATAGCAAAATAAAAACACCAGGATCATGTATAGTGGGTTAACATGAACATTTTAAGATCAAAATCACGAGGCTCACTGCAGCAGTTACAGAAATAGGGGTGACAATTTTTCAGTGTAAAGTCAATTGGAGACTGAGTTGATGGAGCCGGTCACTTTTTATTTGGAACACAGCATGGGTGTCACCTAGCCTGATTCATCAGCCGGTTTCACTTCGTACAAACCATCTGACCTCGCAGCATTAGGATTCGTTTGCTCGACGGTAGGCGGGTACGTTTTTTATTTAACCAATCGCTGCCATTCGGTCGTGATGTATAAAATGCACCAAATCCAGTAGGAAGAAGGACAATAACGTCTTTTCCCTTGATAAAATTCACCAAACATTCTCTTTGTTCCAGCTTTAAATTCTCGATCTCAGGAATCGTTGCCATCACATAATGTTTGGCTTCATCTACATCCATCTCGACCACTTTGTTTACTTTTGTGCTGTACCACAAAAAGGACTCAGACAGGTGCTTGAGTTTGACGTCATGGCTTCACAGCTCTTTGCTGATTGGCCGGTCTACAACTTCTGGGGTCCTTGCAAACCCTCTAGTGTATTCTGATTCCTGACCTAGTCGCTGGAGAGAAATGAAATTGAGTCGAGGCACTAGGTGGCACCAACCTGGCTAGGTGTCACTTCTCCATAGAGATAAATAAGTGTAATGGCATCTGCTGAACATTACAGACAACATTTCCATAGAGAGAAGCAGACCGAACTAAAGCTTAAAAAAAAACAAAAAACTATTTTGCATAATGCCCCCTCCTTAAATTGTAGTGAGATTTACAGATAAACTTGACCTTCTGTAAAAATAATAACAAAAAATAATAACAAAATGTGTTTATCTCATGTATTCTGTTCAAAAAGACAAATCTGATAAACTGGGACTGACACATGGACACACACAGACTGAGGCAGTGCAGAAACAATACCAGTACTGAATATCAACACAATTTTCAATACCGATATCTGTTAAAATCCTCCAATATCACCAACGATAAAGTATACCACCACTACTAGTCAAATTGTGATGTTATACAATTATACTCACAGAAATCATGTAATTTATTGATCAATGATTATGGTAAAAACAAACAGAAAACCCTCAATTATCTGTATTCAACCATAACAACTAAAACCTGACTGACTGAAATAATTGTCAACTAATATTGTAATGGAATAATTCTTTTCTGAACTCCAAAACATTCTGTTATGAGAAATTCCGTTTTATGACTCAGACAAAGCAGTAATTACACCAAAATGACACGAGACACATTTAAAATGAGTTAATGAAAAATGATTTTGTCTGTAAATACTCTATCAGGATGTCCTCGAGGCATCACCGAAGCTTTATACCTATTAAATTCAGTAAAAATTTCATATTAAGGGACATTTTGTGAGCTAAACCACAAGAACTGTCACTCAAATCAGCAAATTCTTATCAATATTAATTGTTGCAACTGACAAAGGTGCTAACTTCTGGTAGAGGGTCCACTGCTTCGACTTCATGTTGTTTTTATGTTCTACAGTACGGCATTTAATTTAACTATCTCCATGGAGACAAGCACCAGACACATCACTAGGCCATAAAGATTCACTGTTTTGGAGAAGATCTATAGATAATATTGAAATCTGATATTGTTTCCTTAAAAAATTTGGATTAAGATTGCGATGTCAGTAATATCATTAAATAAAGATATCCATAGAAAAGGAGATATAAGGAAATTAGTGCATCTGTCATTTGTCAATTCAGTGATGAAAGCTACACATGGCCATAAAAGGGCTAATATATACTACAGTGTTTGTATCGACTAAATCAGGACTAAATCAGGACTAAACAAGGTCTAAACCAGGACTGAATCAGGTCCAAACCAGGACTAAACCAGTAGACCTGCTTAAAGGTTTAGCATTTTGAATTGCATTAGAAAATATGTATAATTTCCTTCAATAATAATAAATTCAATGGAGAACAAAGACGCATAGGTTCAGACTTAGTATCAGGTCTAAATCAGGACTGAATTACGTCCAAACGAGGACTAAACCAGTAGTAGATGTTATAGATCTTGGTATTACAGCGACAGCTCTGAAGATGAGAAAATTGACTAAAAACAAGATCTAAAACCAGGACTGAACCCTGTCTAAACCCAGGATTCAATCCAGAACTAAACCAGTGATAGATGTCTATAGATCTTGGTATTACAGTGACAACCCTGAAGATGGAGAAATGGACTAAAAACAAGGTCTAAACCAAGACTGAACCAGGTCCAAATCCAGGAATAAAACAGTAATATGTCTCTCTAGATCTTGGTATTATTAGGGTGATAGCCCTTAAGATATATATATATATTTTTTTACTAAACACAAGGTCTATACCAAGACTAAACCAGGTCCAAACTCAGAACTAAACTAGGACATGCCTATAGATCTTGGTATTACAGTGACAGACTTGAAGATGAAAAAAAAATTTACTAAACATTAGGTCAAAACCAGGTGCAAGCCTTGGACTAAACCAGGACTAAACCAGTAATACGTGTCTAAAGATTTTGGTATTACAGTGACAGCCTAGAAGATGAAGAAATGAAGTAAAAACAAGGTCTAAACCAGGACTGAATCAGGTCTGAACCCAGGACTAAACCAGTAGATGTCTATAGATCTTGGTATTAGTGACAGCCCTGAAGATGGAAAACTGTACACAAGGTCCAAACCAAGACTGAACCAAGTCCAAACCAGGAGTAAATCAGTGATACACGTCTATAGATCTTGGTATGACAGTGACAGCCCTGAAGAAAAAAACTATTTCTAAACACCAGGTCTAAACCAGGACTGAACCAGGTCCAAACCCAGGACAAAACCAGTAATACATGTTTGTAGATCTTGGTGTTACAGTGACAGACCTGAAGATGGAGAAATTGAAATTGTACTACGTGTCTCTATCTTGGCATTACAGTGACAGCCATGACTAAAAAATGACTAAAAACAAGGTCTAAAGCAAGACTGAACCAGGTCTAAACCCAGGACTAAACCAGTAATGCATGTCTATAGATCTTGGTATTGTAGTGACCGCCCTGAAGATGGAGAAATGGACTGAAAATTACCAGGTGCAAACCCATAGGACTAAACTAGGACTAAACCAACATTTTGTGTCTACAGATCTTGGTCTTACAGTGACAGCCCTGAAGATATATTTTTTTTAAAAAGTAAACACGAGATCTAAACCAGGACTAAACCAGATCTGAACCCTAAACCACTAAACCAGTAGATATCTATAGATCTTGGTATTACAGTGACAGCGCTGAAGATGGAAAACTGTACTAAACACAAGGTCCAAACCAAGACTGAACCAGTAATAATGTCTATAGATCTTGGTAATACTGTGACAGCCCTGAGGATGGAGAAATGGACTAAAGGCAAGGTCTAAACCAGGACTGAACCAAGTCTGTACCCAGGACTAAACCAGTAATATGTGTTTATAGATCTTGGTATGACAGTGACAGACCTGAAGATGGGGAAATTGACTAAAAATTAGGTCAAAACCAGGTGCAAACCTAGGACTAAACCAGCAATATGTATCTAAGGATTTTGGTATAACAGTGACAGAAATGGACTAAAGGCAAGGTCTAAACCAGAACAGAATCAGGTCCAAACCCAGGACTGAACTAGTAATAGGTGTCTCTAGATCTTAATATTACAGTGACAGTCCTGAAGATAGACAAATGGACTAAAACTCAGGTCAAAACCAGGTGCAAACCTAGGACTAAACCAGGACTAAACCAGTAATACATGTCTACAGATCTTGGTAATAGTGACAGCCCTGAAGATGGAGAAATGGACTGAAAATTACATCAAAACCAGGTGCAAACCTATAGGACTAAACTAGGACTAAACCGACATTTTGTGTCTACAGATCTTGGTATCATAGTGACAGCCCTGAAGATAAAAAAAAAAAAAAAAGTAAACACGAAGTCTAAACCAGATCTGAACCCTAAACCACTAAACCAGTAGATATCTATAGATCTTGGTATTACAGTGACAGCACTGAAGATGGAAAACTGTACTAAACACAAGGTCCAAACCAAGACTGAACCAGTAATAATGTCTATAGATCTTGGTAATACAGTGACAGCCCTGAAGATGGAGAAATGGACTAAAGGCAAGGTCTAAACCAAGACTGAATCAGGTCCAAACCAGCACTGAACAGACTAAAGCAGCAGTAGATGTTCGTCAGTAGATGATAGATCTTGGTCTTACAGTGACAGCGCTGAAGATTGGGAAAAATTTACTACAAACAAGGTCTAAACCAAGACCGCACCAGGTCCAAACCCAGGATGTCCACAGATCTCGGTTTTACAGTGACAGTCCTGAAGATGCAATCAAGTCAAGAGTGCAACAGCTTCTTTGCTCGGAGTCCAGTGGCGCGTGTCAAGGATGTGTCAGAGTAAATGTGCCGGCGTGCAGGTGCAGTGCGGTCATACAGCACACACTTAAAGGCCATTTTAGAGCGAAATCAATATTAATCCATTTCTGTAGCGAGGAGGAGACACGTTCTGCAAAAAAACAAAAAAACACCTCTCTCTCCCCCCCACGCTGAGCCAAGATATGCAAATAAATCGTTTGCTAATTGGCGAAGCGCTTCTCCAAAACATGAGGGGTAAATTGGTTCAAATATTCAATTGGAATTAATGAGGATTCTCGCGCGCGCACATACACGTACAGACGCGCGCACGGGGAGTATAAACAAAGCACATGGAGTATTCGCTATTGTCAATGCGCTAGAACCACAACGCGTAACACGAACCGATGACTGGAGCCGTGAATGAGCGGAGGGTGACTACATAAGCGTTGAGAAAGACAAATCCGCATGCAGGAACCGCGGATTTAAACGTGCACAAAACGTGGAAAGCTGGTACTTACATCGTCCCATTTCATAAATTTGTTGCCCCGTTTTAGACACTCGGGCACGGACACCGGTTTGAGCTGTAGCGCGTGGACTCCTGGCTGTGCCCCTGCCATTGACGGATCAAGTCTTTAGCGCACTACGGCTTCACGGAACAGTCACTCCACGCGCGTCTAATCCGTATGCGTCTTCTTCTTCTCCCCCCTCCGTCTTCCGTACTGTTTCAGCTGCTGTTCCGATCGCAGGCTGTAGGACCAGGAGAGCCCCCCTTCTTCACTAGAAATGCCAGTGTGTCATGCCCGCATTGACTGTTACGGAGAGAGAGAGTGCGCGGAGACGAGTGCGAGCGCGGCGGAGCAAAGCAAAGCACTACTGACTGACAGAGCGCTGAAAACAGAAGCGAAAGGAGGGAGAGAGAGAGAGAGAGAGAGAGGGAGAGAGAGAGAGAGAGACACGGCTGGACTCAAATGTTACGAAGCAATGCGGAGAAATGGATGGAGGAGTGAGCGAGCGCCTCCGTGCGTCGGAGGCAACAACAGTGCAGGACGGCCCACGCAGTGACAGGTGGTTGAGGTTGAGAGTCGCTTCAAAAACGAACTGAAACTGAGAGAGAAATGCACAAGCTCTGAAACCTCAAGAGTTAATTGGCTTCTAAATAAATGTAATAGGTGAATAGGTTAATTCGTAACCAACAGGCTCAAATAATTACTGCAGTATTCATACAGTGTTTCTGATTCATATTCAAAAAGTGTAAGTGTACATGTGTTAAATAAGAAAAAGTGTATTAAAATAGTCTTGGATTATTTATCACTAAAATATTATGTGCACAACTTAAATACATTTCAGAACATCAGATGAAAAAAAGAGGTAGAGCGCTTCACTGGGTCATAAAAAAGTTAAAAATAACAGTACATATGCTCTACGAGGGTTAAACTGGTCATCTTAACAGAAAGTACTTACTGAAAAATGTAAAAGTGGGTAAAGTACAAACCCGAGGCACTCTGACTGAATTTATTAAAAGTCCTTTATTTGCATGAAGGGACACCAACGTGTTTCCACCAGCAAGATGTTCTTCGTTAGGGCGTAACAGTAGAATGAGATACACTGGTGTCATTAAATACAATTAATTATCATGTCACATGAAAACATCACATGACTACAGGAAAAGGACAATGAACAAAACAAAAACAACAGTGAGGAATATAAAGGTGATGAGCAGAACCACCAAACAGAAACAAGATAAACAGGACATGTTGGAGGTACGTAGTTGTGTCCATCACATATGCAGTAATTAATATACAATAAGATACCACAGGTCAAAAATATAATCTACATAAAAGAATGCCAAAAAGAGTTAAGTTTCAGAGGAACATTGAATAATCCAAAAGATCATTTGGATTTTTAAATCTTTTTTGTTTTTGTTCATTTGTCTTTTTCCTATAATCATGTGATGTTGTCATGTGATTGATAACTCATTGTATTTAATGGCACCAGTGTGTCCTGTTTTACCATTCTGCCCTGACAAAGACCATCTTGCTGGTCAAAACACGTCCCTTCATGTAATAAAGGACTTTTAATAATTCAGTCGGAGTCCCTCCAGTTTGTACTTTGCCCACTTTTACATTTTTCAGTAAGGGTAACTTTCTGATTTAAGATTTAAGAACATGTTTGCAAAAGTCTAAAATACAGGAGACCTCCACTGTCTGCAGAGTCTGATCTATTTTTAAATTACATGGCACTTTAGATTGAAAAGATAATAAATCACACTTAAAGCTGCACGATGTAACTTTTCTTGTAGTGTGGTGAGCTTTAGAGATGCATCTGTTTTCCCTGGAAAGCTCCGCAGTATGGCATTAAACTTAACTTTACATTTCCTGACTTGCAGCTCCACAGATCTTACCAGTAACTTGGTGTGGTGGCTTTGCTTGTTTGTCAATTTGGAGCTAGGTACATTTAATGCCACACTATGAAACATTCTCAACAATAACATCTCAAATGGGACAATCAGAAAAGTTACATATTGTAGAACTTTTCTAGCGGAGGGTCCTTCAAATGCTTTTCCTCATGCAGATGTTATTGCTCTGAGAGAGAAAGAGAGACGGCTGGACTCAAATGTTACAAAGCAATGCGGAGAAATGGCTGGAGGAGTGAGCGAGCGCCTCCGTGCGTCAGCGGCAACAACAGGACGGACCACAGTGACATGTGTTTGAGAATCACTTCAAAAACAGACTGAAACTGAGTGAGAAATGCACAAGCTCTGAAGCCTTAAGAGTTAATTGGCTTCTAAATAAATACAGTAAGTTAACTCATAACAAATAGGCTCAAATGATTGCATGTAATGTGCAATACAATTATGCTGTGTCCAATTAAGCAAATGAGTCAAAATGTGCTCTTTGACTTGAGTTGTTTTAGTCATCATAGTTATGATAATGTTCCAATTAAGCCTTATGTAAGCCTGATTAATGTACGAGACCAGCAGTTATAGGAGAAAATTTAGAGTTGAGTTCAATCTTAAGAATAGAAAAAAATAATTTACAAACAAAATAGCTAAATAAAAATACCAGTATCATGTAGAGCGGGTTAATACGAACATTTTAAAACCAAATTGAAGAAGCTCACTGTAATTACAGAGAAAGGGGGTACAAATTTTCAATGTAAAGTCAATTGGAACCAGAGTTGATGGAGCCAGAAACACCTCCATTTCTATTTTAATTTGAACACAACAGCTAGTGAGTTAGTGGGTTATGCTGATTTATATTTACATGTGATCTATATGGGTCTTTTATTTATTTTATACATTTTATTGGTTTTCTTTATTTATTGCTATTCTGGAGGGGTGAAACAATATCCAAGTCTCACGATACAATATCATCACGGTATGAAGCTCATGGTACAATATTTATTGCGATATCGAGGGAAAGCTCATGATGTGGTGAGGAGGCTCATGATTAGAGATGTAACAATATCCAAATCTCTATGTACAATATTTTCACAATATACATCTCACGGTAGGATATTTATTGCGATATTTTGTGAAGGAAAACAAAACTGTTAATATGCTGCTTTTTCCTCTTTAAAGCCTTGACAAAACTTAACCCAAAAAACTAAGACTTAAAAACGCTTAGAACTGTTATTTCTTTTTGTAGTCTACACTGAAATGGAGCAAAGGATCATGGTCTATGTAGTTCCCTCTGTCTTTTGAAGAGTTATGCTGCAGCTATTGCTGCAGCATAACTCTTCATTTAAGCAAAGAGACTTATGAATCGATAAATTGTGATGGTCCACGATGTTATTGTGACAACTTTGATGATACAGTATCACAATATTTCAGTTAGACTTACATCCCTACTATTCTGTGGTTATTCTCTTATTTTATTTTACTTGTTTTATTGTTTAAGGACTAGTGAGATTAAATTATGTATTATTATACTTTACACAATTTATTATTATTAGGGTTAGGGTTATTATTACTATGTATTTGTGCAGCACTTTGGAAACTGTTTATGAAATGTGCTATAGAAATAAAGTGGACTGGATTGGATGTGTAAAAATAAAAAAAATAAGGAAGAAAATTCATTGTTTTATAATGTATGCCCCTGTGAGTATTTAGTAAACACAGATTATTATGGGCCATTTTACATTTTGTTCATTGTAAACCTCAATTAAAACGGTTTAATAAAACAAAACAGCTCCATCAGGTTCCTCTGAGATCGTGATGAGGGAACAGTATAATAACATGGTTTAATTAAGGTGAATTTTGCTTAATGAGAATTGGTTCTTAGTCAATAAAGTCGATGAAGCTTAAATAAACTGTACTGTGCCAAAATTGTGAATTACAAAAGCACAAAAAGCTCATAAAGTGTGTCTAAACCTGGTGTGACGGCAGGAGGCAGTGACTCTGGTCTCCACAGCTGCAGGTGTTGGGGTCACACTGGGTCCTGGACTGTTTGGTGATTTCGGGAGCAGTGCAGCGGGGTGAAGGTCGGATTTGTTAGTGTCCTGCTTCACCGTAAGAAACCCGAACTGCACGAAAGGGTCAGAGAAGAGGACCGCAGGTGAAGGAGCGCTGAGTGTGGTCAATGAATGTGCACATACAGCTGGAGGAAAAAATACAAAATAAGAAAACAGAACTATGAGATTGTATTTAAACCACAAAACAGGACCACAGCAGCAGATATAGAATGAATAATAACATACAAATACACAAGAGTGATTATGTAGTCTAAGTTTAAAGGTGCAAACCAGACCAAGTTACACGTTTTCTAGGTATTTTTGAGCTATAAAACCACCTATAACTGAATAAATGTAAAGTCGATCTGTTTAATGTCATACTGTGGAACATTCCAGGCAGAGCAATGACACATCCATAGAAACAAGCAGGTGACGGACCCTCAACCAAAAAGTTACATAGTGCAATTTTAGATCTCTTTTCTATGCTGTGATGCTTACTTCTGCGTTGATGCTTCCAAACTTTAAATTTCTTTCACGATCAATAACTTAAACTTAGACAAACTTTATTGATCCTCAAGGGAAATTATTTGGACACAGCAGCTCACACATCACAATGAATATAATAACAAAGACGAAAATATAAATGATAATCATAAATTCTAAAATAAGTAGCAAAAAAGAGCAAGAGACATCTATCTATCTATCTATCTATCTATCTGTCTGTCTATCTATCTGTCTGTCTATCTGTCTGTCTGTCTGTCTGTCTAATATTTTTGTTGAGAATCTAGTACTGCTATTTGGAACTATAAAAGATGTAACTGACCGCACAAAACCCCTTCTTTTGTCTCTTGAGATTTTGTGAAGTGAGATTTTGTCCCATCTCCAGATCTTGTGCTTGGCTGGGTTTGGACTATACCTTTACATATTCTGGCTGTAGACTGTATATATGAATGGTAACGTAGGAAACGCCAGCTGCCATGTTCCAAATAGGAAGTTCGCATGCAGCTCTTCCAGCTCCTACTGACTCTGGCTCCTCTTGACTTACATTGGAATATTGTTGTCTCTCTCTCTCTGTAACTGCTGCTGTGAGCTTCGTCATTTTGGTCTTAAAATATCCGTGTTAACCCGCTCTACATGATCCTTGTTGGGGGTTTTTTTCCCGCAATTTTGTTTGTCAAAAAAAAAATCCTATTTATACTATAAAAGTCTGGCTCTAAATTCAATCCTCTGAACACTATGGGTGACATTACACTCGCTTAGTCCACTTTTATACAGTCTGTGATTATGGCCCAGGAATCGAACCTGCAACTCTCCTTTTCTGAGGCAAAAATGTGAACTAATCAGCTACCATTGCACCTATTATCAATATGGAGAAAATCTGACCTTTTCTGAATAGATTTCGAATACTCATTGTCTATAACAGAATTTAGCATAATCCTGATTGAAATGTTACTATCATATCAACATTACTTATAACACTGAGCAAATATGGCACAGTACGCAGAGAGTGTACTTATACAGTATTCATACAGTATTTCTAATTCTAATTTGTAATTCTAATTCAGTAAGTGTAGATGTGTTAAATAAGAAAAAGTGTATTAAAATAGTCTGCGGGTTACAGGTCAGATATGTGGAAAGGCGACGCCGCTCACAGTGTGAATGTCTGTTTTCTAGTTTTTTTTGTTTGTTTGTTTTGTTTTTTTGTGAGCTATAAAACAATCTGTAATTGAATAAATGTAAAGTAAATCTGTTTAATATCACACTGCGGAACATTCCAGGCAAAGCAATGACATCTCCACAGAAACAAGCAGATGACGAACCCTCAACCGAAAAGTTATCTAGTGCACTTTTAAATGGAAAATTCGGAATTTTGGACATAGGACCTAATTTCCTAGTGATCCAGAGTTTTGGAGACGTGTGGAGACACTTTTTGAAATATTCCATCCAGTCCTTGTATTTGCAGAGGTCGCTGGTGCTAGACTAGTGCATGTCAATGGCCATAGTTATCCTGCCACTAAAAACAGTCTTACCCACTCCACAAAACACCCGAAACAAATCTATTATTACACTAGACTGTTGATGTAAATGTCTGTGTTGATAGAATAATTTTAGAAGTAAAACCAACCTTGCATTTGAAGGATTTATGTCTGAGTTGTACTTCATGACAGAAAGCTCGGCAGCGGTGGACTGATATCACCTAGCACCGATCTTACCGGCAAAGTCAAATTCCGCGGCTACTGAGAAAATAGTCCCTCAACATGCGCCGATTCATGCGATGCAAGGTTAGTTTAATTTCAAACATTATTCTATCAACACAGACATTTACAATGACAGTCTGGTGTAATAATAGATTTGCTTCGAGTGGCGAACTAGAAAATGAGGTTCTATGTTCAAAATTTCGGACTGTCCCTTTAAAAGCGCACTATGTAACTTTTCGGTTGGTGGTCCGTCATCTGCTTGTTTCTGTGGATATGTCATTGCTTTGCCTGGAATGTTCCACAGTATGACATTAAACAGCTCTACTTTACATTTACAAATGGTTTTATAGCTCAAAAATACCTAGAAAAACAGACATTCTGACTGTGAGCAAGTCGCCTCTCCACAGATCTGACCTGCAACTTGCGCACTATTTTAATACACGTTTCTTATTTAACACATCTACACTTACACTTGAATTAGAATTAGAAATACTGTACGGATACCTGCCAATTTATAACTGTAATTGCATAGTAACTTTATGGACCTAGTAACTTTTTTTTTATTATTATTTTTTGTATTTAGACATTTGGATGGTGTCAGCATCAACCCCAAACTAAAGAAACTAAAGAAACTGTGTAGCTGTATTTTTCTTGTGATAAATATTTAATTCAGTAAACTTTTGTGAGGCAGGATCTCGTATCTGGACTTTGACACATCTCCTGATGCACAGCAGCTTGAGTCCAGCCCAAAGCGCCAAAAGAAAGAGTCCACATTTTTCTTTTCGGATAATGCAGAAAATATACAATGTGGGTGGTGCGGGGGCTACCGGGGACATGTTTTATTTAATGAGAAAGTAGAACTGAAAAAGTCCACAAGGCTCTGACTAACCCCTTACTCACAAGTTCAGTTCAGTCATGAAGAAGCAAAAGGGGCCCCTAGTTATTTCTGATGAGGGTCACCTATCGTCTTTGGGTCTTAAAGGAGCTTTGTGTAACTTTTCAGCTGGAGATGTTTAGTGCTTTGTCAGAAATATTTCACAATATGGTGTTAAATCTTTCTATCTTCATGGAGACCAAACCAAACCATGTTACAGGACAGATCTGTGGAGAGGTGACCCCGCTCACAGTTAGAACGTCTGTTTTTCTAAGTATTTTTGAGCTGTAAAATCACCTGTAATGGAATAAGTGTAAGGTAGAGCTGTTTAATGTTGTGCCTCTGCTCTGTTTCATTTCTCTCCAGCAAATAGGTCAGGAATCAAAATACACTAGAATGTTCGCAAAAACCCCGGAAGTGCAAGTTTGGGCACCAGCCAATCAGCGAAGAGCCATATATTTTGTGTTGGCAACGATTCCCAAGTTTGAGGATTTAAAACCAGAACAAAGAGAATGTTTGATGAATTTAATCAATGGAAAAGATTATTGTCCTTCTTCCTATGGGATTTGGGAAAAGCTTAATATACCAGTTAACCCTGTTAGCTGCACATTACAGACGTCATGACCAAATAACAGCGATTGGTTAAAGGGCCCATCTGATGCACAATAACTCTTTTCACATTGTATCTTCTGCACATAAACAAGCACAATGTGGGTTTTGGAACATCCATTACACAATAGTTCTGAAATCTTACTGATTTCTTGGAGACAGTCACAGACCAGGAACTATGAAAGACCGACTATTGCTCATCCCCCCGCCCGTCCTGAGAAAGCACAGGCTCCGCCCTCCAAACGTGACGTAGGCGACGAGTGAGCCGCCCTTCCTCCGCCCATCTCAGGGAGAGAGGGGGAGACAGACGTGCACCCTGATAGTGGTAGGAATAAACCTTTATTCATCATGGTGATACAGCGCGTTCAGCCGCATGTGTTGGACCCGGAATCAGATGAGGACTTGGAGGTGCACGAAGCTCAAGCACCGCATCCACATCAGCTGAACATTACTGATTGGTAAAGTATGAATAAACACTAGTAAATAAACTTATTATATTGTGTACACTGCAGTGTAGAACAATTAGTTTATGCTGTCGCTTTTGTTTAGGTGTTCATATGGGAATTGTCAGACGATGCAGGGTGGAGGCGGGGTGGAGGAGGAGGAGCGTGCGAAGTGCTTTCTGCTACGTCAAATGCGTCATAGGTGTAGCTGCCGCATCATCGTTGTAGCAGCTTTAGTTCCTTGTCACGTGGGAGGGTGGCAGAAATACGCTGCAATTTGTTAAAAAAAACGCTGAATCAATCTAAAAAAAAACATTTCGGCAACATATACAAGGCCCACACATCACTCTTAGAAGGTAGAAAGCTCTGAAAAGTTGATTTTGCATGACACAGGCCCTTTAAATTAAAAAAAAGTACCCGAACGAATTCTAACACTGCGAGGTTAGACGGTTTCTACGAAGTGAAACCGGCTGATGAATCAGGCTAGTTTAATGTCACATTGTGGAACATTCCAGGCAGAGCAACGACATCTCCATAGAAAGAAACAGATGATAAACCCTCGACCGAAAAGTTACAGAGTGAACCTTTAACACAACACAACTTTGCCAAAGTTTGCCTCTTGTCACAAACGATCCGTCAACCTCGAGAACAACACGCGTACACAAAATAGAATCTGATGACACATGATTAGACTGGAAGGGACAGACTCGCCCGAAATAAAAACGCCACGAGACCAAAACAAAAATAGAAAAAAAAAATGCATTTACTATTTTAGCTGAATTCCTTTGTGGTCATCTGCCAGCAGGAGCACAGATGCACAGGATATCGTCAACACGAGAAATGTTTTGACAGAGCTGATGAATCATATTTGGGAGAGAAGCCATCCTCCATCTTGGTTTTGAGCCCGGAGGTTTGAAGACGCTTTGAAATGAGTCTGCAGTGTTCCCACAGAAGACAATAGGAGATAATAGAACTGCCTGTCACAAACTTACATTTACAACAGCGGCTCAGACGAAGCGCCAAATATTTCCCCAGACAAACGCTTCTCTCTCCAGACGTATTTTTGAGCTGTAAAACCTCCTGCAACTGAATAAATGTAAGGTAAAGCCGATTAAAGTCGTACATTGGAACTGTGCAGGTGACGGACCCAACCAAAAAGTTACATCGTGCGTCTTTAAATTTCCCACATCGTCTCAGACTGAGCTCTAAACATTTCTCTAACCGAAAACCTCCCCAGAGCTTGTTTCATCCGTAAAAGTAATGAAGTGATTATTTTAAATTCTTTTGTTTCTCATCCAAACAAAACTGCAAAACATCTTCTGGGATATTTTCAGTTTGATTATTTTGTTTTAAAGCAGTGACTTTCAACTTTTTTCAGTCACGACCTGCATACTAACAATTGCTGGTATTCGTGAAGCCAGAACACAAAATAGGCCACCAGCAAAACAATAATGTAGTCTTATCTATTTATTTCCAGGCCTAGATGAATACATTTTGTAGGGTAACAACTACAGTACTTACTGCATTTGAAAGCCGTTAAAGGTCCTATATTACACAAAATTGACTCTTGTGAGCCTTATGGCATGTTAGAATGTTGTTACCTCCTCAAAAACAGAGCTGGAGTCTTGTTTTGTTTCATTCAAACATGTTTGAATAATCCTGCTTTATTAATCTGTCTACATTTCCAAAGCTCAAAATGTTCTATTCCATCCTGTAATGTCAGGCAGCAGTAGTTTTCAAGTTAACAGCTTCTTTTACCTTTAGTTCAGTAGAGATTGGCAATTCCTGTGCTGAAATTATCAAAATGATTTGTGAAGATGTATCGAAACTAGGGATTGGCATGATTAGTCGATTAATCGATAATTGATCATTAAGAATTTCATCGATTACGTTAATTTTAATCGACAAACCGAATGTAGGTTGCTGTGCGTGGCCTAGGGTGACCAAACGTCTGTGTCCAGGAACAAATGGGAGTTCGTACATGTGTCTCTCTGCACTCAGAAGGAGCGAGACACAAACAGTGGGTCAGTCTGCAACATGCCGAAGTTCAAATGTGTACTTAACAATGACTTGTACAAGAAATTTCCCGCTTTCTGTTCCGGTCGAAACAAGTGTGAGTCCATGTGCACAGTGTACAAAGCAGCACATATGTGTCAGTGTCCAGTGGAAAAAGTTCACCAGGACACTGAAAAACATTAAAAAGCTTTGTCAGGTGAGAGTCGCTCAATGTCGATGACGAGGCCCCACCTCCCTCCCCTGTACGGTGTCCTGGTTTTGACAAACGCAAATCTGGTCACACTAACCTGTATTCCACTGAGTCATGTCTTTTAATCTGACAGAAATTGAACTGCATCAGTGCACAAGAGCTGCTTTTTTTCTTTGCTTAGTTTATGCAAATTAGCCATGTGGTTTTAAGTTTTGTTTCTGTGAGAGTTGCGCAAAACTGAATTAAACACATTATAATGTCAAACGGGCTGATGTGGCTCTAGAGTCGTTATGGTTTATATGTCGTAAAGTTGAATTTATTTATGCAGATTAGTAGTGCAGATAGTAATAATAATGATGATCATTTTAATATAAAAACGTTAATGATTAATCGATAATTGATCGTTAATTCTCCCGACGATCGATTAAGAAAATTTCATCGAATGCCCGTCCCTAATCCATACATCGTGACCCAGACTCAAAGAGTTTAAATACCTGGGACTGATGTTGAACCCAACATTGACATTTAAGAAACACATTAAGCGCCTCACAAAAACTGTTCATTTTAGCTTAGTGAATTTTAGACAGGTAAAATCCTTTATGACTCTATATGCGGCACAAATGTTTTTACACTCCATGACTGTGTGTCATATAGAGTACTGCAGAACCACATGGTCACTCGCTGCTGGCACAAAACTCAAACTAGTCGAATCACTTTTTTTTTAAAGCTGTAAAGATACTAGACAAGAAACCTTTTTTTTTTTGACAAGTACAAGTTGCTTAATTTTAATCATTTTGTTGATTTTAAATATCGATGTTTTATATATAAAGTTGTGTATGGACTATTCTTATCTGTACCTGTCACTGTATTTGTCACTGTTACGTGTTTGTGAACAGCACTTTGGTCGACTGTGTTGTTTTTAAAGAGATCTAGAAATAAAATTGAGTTGAGATTTACCACATGGCATCACAAGTTGGAACAGAGCGTTTTCAGTTTAAGAGAAGAACTGAGCCTAAATCTGCAGGGTTTGTGTGTTTAAACATGTGAATGAAACAAAACACAACTCCAGGTCTGTTTGTGATGAGGAAACAACTTCAGAACAGACAAAGGGAACAGTTCATGCACAAAAACTACTACGACGACTACTACTACTACTACTTCTACTACTACTACTACTACTACTACTACTACTACTACTACTACTACTACTACTACTACTACTACTACTACTACTACTCTCCTACTTCTCCTAGTACTTCTACTACTTCTCCGACTACTACTTCTCCTCCTCCTACTACTACTAGTACTTCTCCTACTACTACTACTTCTCCTACTACTACTACTACTTCTCCTACTACTACTACTTCTCCTACTACTACTACTACTCTACTACTACTACTTCTCCTACTACTACTACTACTACTACTACTACTACTTCTCCTACTACTACTACTACTTACTACTTACTACTACTACTACTACTACTACTACTACTACTACTACTACTACTACTACTACTACTACTACTACTACTACTACTTACTACTACTTCTACTACTTACTACTACTACTACTCTCCTACTACTACTACTACTACTACTACTGTTACTACTACTACTACTACTACTCCTACTACTAGTTCTACTACTTCTACTAGTACTACTACTACTACTTCTACTTCTCCTAGTACTTCTACTACTTCTCCGACTACTACTACTACTACTACTTCTCCTACTACTACTACTACTACTACTACTTCCTACTACTACTACTACTACTACTACTACTTCTCCTACTACTACTACTACTACTACTACTACTACTACTACTACTACTACTACTACTCTACTACTACTACTACTACTACTACTACTCCTACTACTACTACTACTACTACTACTTCTCCTACTACTTCTACTACTACTACTACTACTCTACTACTACTACTACTACTACTACTTCTCCTACTACTACTACTACTACTACTACTTCTCCTACTTCTACTACTACTACTACTACTTCTACTAGTACTACTACTACTTCTACTAGTACTACTACTACTACTTCTACAAGTACTAGTACTACTACTTCTCCTACTACTAATACTACTACTTCTCCTACTACTACTGCTACTTCTCCTACTACTACTACTACTACTACTACTACTACTTCTACTACTACTCCTACTACTACTACTATTACTACTACTCCTACTACTACTACTACTACTATTACTACTACTACTATTACTACTACTACTACTATTACTACTGCTCCAACACTACCACCCGTTTTTCTTTGTAACTGAAAACAAACCAGCTAAACCCTTGTGATAAAGTGAATCCTCTTCTTTCATTTCTTTCCTTTCTTTCCCTGTTACATAATGTGGATTGACACTTGACAGGTCCGTGATGCTTTTCTCAAGTTAAATCCGACAGTGAGCGTACACAGGGTCAAAGGGGACGACACTGTCCGCTCACACTGACCGCTGCAACATCTAATACTGGATTAGAAACGAGGTACAGTAGCGACCCCCTGTGGAAACTCATTGCCAGTGCTGTTTTACTGTAGCGTGCCCATATGAACATGATTAAATATAAGTTAAAAAGTCTAGTAGGAATTTACAGATGTTCAGAATACGTTTGAATATTACAACATTTAAAAGATTAACTGTAAGATGTATTTATTTAAAACAACATAAAATTTTCAATACAAAACACTCTTAAATGTGTCATATATTTGAAAATTAATTATGAAAGGTCCTAAACACATTTTTCTTTTTTTTTTTTTGCTTTTTTGAGCAAAGTTTGTCTTGCAGTAGTGTCGTATGCAGCTGTTTAAGTCAAAATATGTCCGCTGTGTGCTGTCTGAGCAACAGGAAGTGCGCGGTAAGCATGCTAGTTGTTGTAAACTTTATGGTGAAGGTGAAAGTTGTGGAAAACGCTTATAAACTCATCACCCTGAATAATTAGGATGCTCCGAACGCATAAAGTAAGTGAGGAATAACTTTGGATCACTGCAAACTGCTTAAAATAAACTAGTTCTGCTTTTTTAGGTTTTTAAAACAGTAAAAATGATGTACAGCGACTTTAAAGAGTTCATATTTCACTCTTTTCTGATCTATATTATGTTATAATGTTGTTTACTTATCAAAAATATAACCAGTGGTGTGTTTTGTTTCATTCATGCCTAAATATTTAGCCTGAATTCTTCTCTGAATTATGTTCCACCTTGTGATGTCATGTAACAGAGGAAGTGCTCCAGTGTGTTTTTAAACTCCATACACTTTCAATAAAATATCTGTTAATTTCAGCCCAGAAATTTCAATCTTACGTAACCAAAACTAAAATGTAGCTGTTAACTTGAAAACTACGACTTCATGACATCACAAGGTGGAACAGAGCTTTTTGAGATTTGGAGATGTAGTCAAAGTTCTAAAAAAGTTTAATCAAATGTGTGTGAATGAAACAAAACACAACTCCAGGTCTGGGAGTAACAACATTCTAACATGACTTAAATCTCACGCCTTTAAATAGTTTAATAACATTGACATAATTTTTGTTAAAATATGCTCAAATGTTCACAGAATATAGAGAAACAGATTAAGATTTTATTTTTGTTCTGTTTTCAAGTTGAGTCATGCTGCCGTTCACTCCCAAAGAGAAGTCATTTTGCGTTTTGGAATCTGCTCGCACACACTCACCCAAAACTGTGCAGCGTGACTTCAGCGCAAAATGTGGAAAAACTTCACCAACTGGCAAACAAAGTCACGATGTTCGACACCTAAACTGTTCCATTTCATTGAGTTTGGCTTTTAAAATGATGTTAAATTTTTGGGACACCCTGTATTTTAGTATTATCATCAAAATTGCAATGCTTCATCCTTTCCCCATTTAAAGCTTTAAAAATGATTCAAGCCCATTTCTCCTGTTGGTAGTTTATAGTGTATTTCTCACTAATAACACAGCAATCATGGAAACTATAACTACATCTGCAGAATACATATATATTTTTCCCATAGCAGATATAAAAGCACTTTAAAAAGAATTTAATTATAATTACAGGCCGGTACGTTGAACACATGGGTGGTTGTGAGCATTGCACCTGCACAAGTGAAAATCAGACCACTGCTAATTGGGTGAATAGTCTCTTTCTTCCATTAGTGCATTATTATTACAGCCTGGGTTTTTAAATAGCCATAGTTCAAAGAGTTCCTCCACTCCTCGTACTTATAAAATACTGAGTGTGTACTGCGAGGCCTAACTACTACTTAGTGAATACAAGCGTTTCAAAGCAGCCAAGAATGTGGTTATGCAGCTATAAAAAGACCAAAGCTTCCAAAACAGGGAGCACACTGCAAAAAAGGGATACCGAAATGACTTTAAAGGATCCGTATTACGCTATTTTCTGAGTTAGAATGTTGTTTCCTCGTCAAAAATACAGTATACCTGGAGTTGTGTTTTGTTTCGTTCACAAAGTGTTCTTCTCGCAAACTGAAAACACTCTGCTCCACCGTGTGATGTCATGTGGTAATACAGGAAGCTCTTTAAACTCCACACAGCTTCTCCAGAATCATTTGGATAATTTCAGCTCTGGACTGAAGGGAAAAGGAGCTGTTAACTTGAAAATTATCACTATATGACAGTCCTTTTCAAATAGTGAGGACTCTGGAAACATGCTTTTTTGTTTTGCAGCGCCAGAATAAAGTGTAATTATACATCCACTCCTGTAGTTGGCAGTGACGCTCTCATTGTCAAAGTGTGCATAAAGAGTATTAGCGCTATTGTGTCGGGTTTTTTTACACCGAGCAAATGCACACACAGCACAGAGCAGGAGATATGAAGTGCAGAGAACAAACTGTAAGTAAAGCGTCTGTAGCGCTCAACTTCACTGTGACTACGGCGGGGAAAAAAGAGAGATCGCTGTGTTTACTGTGTCTAAAAACATTGGCAGCATGAAGACAAATAAATTAGGGCATCACTTAAAGATTAAACATTACACCCTAATCACGCTGATAAGACGCTTGAGTTTTGTCAGCGAAAACATGCCGAATATTGCCAACAATCATCCCGCTTTGTTAACGCTGCTTCAGTAAACCAGCAAGTGAAATGTTTTCTTCTTTCTACAGTGGGTGTGACAGAAGATAATTGAGAAGCACTGCAATATGACATCACAACGTGGACCAAGACATTTTGAGCTTTGCAGAAGTAAAAAGACGAGATTTGAATTGAGAATTGACTAGACTAGATGCATTTTTTTCTTAGCAGATGATCCCTTACAACATGATTCTAAGCATTTCTAACTGCACTAATAGAAAATAATGTTAATGTTATAAGAAACTTTCTTTTACGTAAGTCAGAAACGGTGTCTCACTTCTGTGTCGCGTCTCAGGGCCTGTTTACCCAAGAACGCTTGCGAGTATATTTAATTAGAAGTGCCTTTAGTTTAGATGATGACGACGTTTTTCGGGCTTAAAAACACAAAAATCTGAAACCACCCTCCAGAGTGGAAAAGCTGAATATGCTCCGCCGTAGTGTTTCCGTCTACACTGCCCAAGAAGCAAAACTCTGGTCAGATCTGCTCACGTCGCGTACACGTTTACGTGACATACATCACCACTTAGCCGCCTGGCGTGCAAAACCAATCAAATTCCACACACTTTTGTGTCACCGTATACACGCAGATTTCCTCCTGAAAACGCTCGTCTAAACAAAACGTTTAAAATAAAAAGTGAAGACGCAACACCACTTTTGCATCTTCTGTTCAGACCGTCATCATATAAACGTAGCCTTAATGGACATGTGATTGCTTTTTGTAGAATAATCCATAGTATAATAGCTTTAAAGTTATCAGTCTCCATGGAAACAAGTAAGTTTTGCTAGAGGTCTGAGCTATGGAGAGGTGAGCCCACAGATAATAAAGAAAAGAAAGCATGTTTTTAAAGTTATTTTTGACCAACAAACACTTGTATTTAAATAAATGCTATATATGTTTAATGCCATATTGTGGAACAATCTAAGCAAAGCAATAAAATCTGCATGGAGACAAGCAAGTGTCCAATACCCCAAAAAATAGAAAAAAATACAAAGAGCACCTTGAACATTTAAAGGTCTATTGTGAGTTTTAAGTCATGTTATGTTGTTACCTCCTCAAAAACAGACAATTGTGTTTTCTTTCATGCACATGTTTAAGTAACCCTGTATTATTAGTCTGGTCACATCTCCAAAGCTCAAAATGCTCTGTTCCACCTTGTGATGTCATGTTGTGGTAGTTTTCCAGTTACCTTTTATCTTTAGTTCAGTAGATATTTCCAGTTCCAATTCCAGGTCTCAAATCACCCAAATGATTCTAGTGAAGGTGTCAGGAGTTTAAAAACACAGTGGAGCACTTCCTGTATGGAAAAAAAATGTATGAATGAAACAAAACACAACTCCAGGTATGTTTGTGATGAGGAAACAACATCAAAACAGATCAGAAAAAAGCGTAAAATGGGCCTTATAAAGTACTGACACCAGAATACATCTTAAATCTAAGTCATTTTAACTGCAGCATATTTTTTACAGTGCAGTGGAGCATCTTAGAGCAATGCCCCACACTCACAGACAGAGGGCGCTGCGGCATTACACTGAACAGCCCTGCCGACTCTCCCGCTGCTGCTGCTTACCATTAACAATAATCCTTCCAAGGTCCAGGAACTTGATTGTCCATTCAATGCGAATTCCTGGTCACTAGCATAACAGGGAACATGTGCAGTGAAAAACGATATGTTAAAAAGGTAACAGCTACAGAGGGGCCCCGGGTTTACGCTTCAACTCCACTTATGAGCCCTGAATTCAACACACGCGGCAAAAAAACGTACAGGAGTTATTAAAGGAGCACTGTGTAACTTTTCTGCTCGTCTCCGTAGGGATTTTATTGCTTTACCTGGTATTCGGTGTATCCAGTGGTGGAAAAAGTACTACATTTTATTACTTGAAGGTGCACTCTGTAACTTTTTGGTTGGGGGTCCTGCTTTTTTCTACTGAGACGTCATTGCTCTGCCTGAAATGTTCCACAGTGTGACTATTATGAGTATTAAACAACTCTACTTTACATTTATTCAATTGCAGGTAGTTTTGGAGCTCAGAAACACTTCAAAAAAAGAGACATTCTGACTGTGAGCGGGGTCGCCTCTCCACAGATCTGACCTGTAACTTGCTCTGGTTTGGTTTCCTATTAAGATAAACAGGTTTAATGCCATATTGTGAAACATTCCAGACAAATGAATATAACATCTTCATGAAGAAAAGCATCTGACAGAAAAGTTATACAACACGCCTTTAAGTTGGGAGCAAGAAAATATTCAAGCAAAAGTAAAAGTATCACATGAAAAATCAACTTAAACAACGATACAAACGAACAATTAAGTTAAGTTTAAAACCGTACTTAAAAAAGTAAAAAGTATTTCACGCAAAGTTAGAGATTTGAAATGTGATTTTTAAAAAGTTTTTTATTTTATTTATTTATTTGTATATTTTTGTTTGCTCAAACTAAGAACATATTAAAAATAAACCACAGAAATCAAGATTGAAATACTTAAGCAGTAATATTTAAACAGTAAAACATGACCAAAGCTAATACATCCAACTCATAGTGACATTTGAGACATTTGTACATGTGCAATGTTGAGATTTAAATTCAGAGATTTGAGATTTCATTCAGCAGATATAGAGTTTCCACCATCACATGGTATTATTAGTGAGAATTACTGTATACTCACTACTCACAGGACAAAAGTGCTATCATCATTTTTAAAGCTGTAAACTGGGGGGTGGCAAAATGCAAAGGTGGAAACATTGCAATTTTGTTGATAATACGAAAATATAACAAGTATTTTCTGATTCTTGCTTTTTAAAAAGTTGAAAATAAGTTCATTACTTTATTTATTTATTTACTTTTTAAAAAATTGTTATGTATTTGATTGGGACAGAGCATGTTAATGGTCACACAGGACACAATATGAATGTAAACACACTGGATTATAGGATTATAGTTTAAGGCTAATTCCCATTCATTGTCCTAAAGCGCTTGGGTCACAGGGGGCCAAACAATAAAATACTGCACACTCCGTTTACAGTTCCCAATTAAGATTCCCCTACCAGAAAAGTTACACAGTGCACATTAAAAGGTACATCTCTACCGTCTGTCTCCATGGAGATGTTAGTGCTTTACCTGTAATGTTCCACAGGTGACATCAAATTGATCAATCTTGAATTTACAGAATAAGAAGTGCTACAAAAACAGTCCATACTTACGCTGATGTCATTCTGTGGAACACACATGGAAACAAGCAGGTGTCAGACTCTCCACCAGAACTGTTTAAACTTTAATGTGTCACATAAAAAATCATTGGCAAATAAAATTCTTTGTAACAAGAACATGTTGGTTCTTAGAAGTAAAAGGAGCGATTACAACTATTATGTTTATGTTACGCTTTTGAACTCGTCAAATGAACATAAAAGAGTCTATATTATGATATTTTCTGAGCTGTTTTAATGTTGTGTCCTCATCACAAACACATCTGGAGTTTAGTTTTGTTTCATTTGCACATATTTAACACAAACACCTGCATATTTAGGCTGATTTCTTCTCTCAAACTGAAAACAATCCGTTCCACTTTGTGATGTCATGTTGTAATACAGGAAATGCTCCACTGTGTTTTTAAACTTCACACATTTCACTAGAATCTTAATCTCAGCTCTGAAATTGCCAAAGTCTGTGGAACAAAAAGTAAAAAAGTAGCTGTTAACTTGAAAACTACCACTTCATGACATCACAAGGTGGAACAGAGGATTTTGAGATTTTGGAACTAGACAGACTATTAATAAAGGATTACTCAAACATGTGTGAATGAAACAAAACACAACTCCAGGTTTGTTTTTGAAGAGGTAATAACATCTCGAAGAAGAAAATAATTTTATGAACCCTCCACCAGAAGAGTTACACAATGTGTCTTTAAGTAAAAGTACACATACTGGAGCAAAAACTATTCAAGTAAAAGTAAAAGTAGCACATGAAAAATCTACTTAAACAAACGTGTTAAAGTACAAGTTTAAAAATGTAATTAAAGAGTAAAACATGTTTTAAGAGTATTTCACAGTTTGAGATCTAATAAAGCTTTAAATGTAGTGATTTTTAGAAGTTTTTAGAAGTAGAAGTTTTTTTGTTTTGTTTTTGAAGAGGTAACTTAAAGCTCACAATGCCCTAATACAGAACCTTCAATCTGGCTCAGTATTCCGATTTCAAGTCATTTTAACACACGTGACATTTTTTGCAGTGCGCGCGGTTCTTTCCCTCTTTGTTCAGGGCCAAATGATCGAAAAATGTGCTCTTTTGACACACTCTTCACACATGGACAGTTGCAGGTGAGACAAAAGAGGGTTTAATAGATATTATTTTCTTCATGTAACCAAACACCGCGTCTCCTCCTATTGTCTTATGTGAGATTGAGGAGGAGAGCTGCAGGTGTCCATGGCCCCGGGCTGCACTTCTGAACTGCTAAAACAGAAGAGGGCGGAGACTGAATAAAAGCGCAGACGGGCCATTTGTAAGCTGGGTGGGATAGAGGAGGTGTAGATTCACACTTACATTTACTTTTCAGGAAATTTAAAGGTCCTATATTACACAAAAATGACTGTTGTGAGCTTTAAAACATGTTACGTCCTCAAAACAGACCTACAGTTGGGGTTTGTTTCATTCATACATGTTTCAGTAACTCTTTAGTATATTAGTCTGTGTTCCTATCCAAAGCTCAAAATGCTCTGTTCCATTTTGTGATGTCATGAAGTGGTAGTTTGCAAGTAAACAGCTACCATTCATCTTATTAAGCCAAAGATGTTAATTTTGACCTTCTTATATACTTTAACTTCTCTGGTTCTTTTTAAAGACAATGCAGTACAGTGTGTTTACCTTGTTGACATGTTTCGGCTGCTGCTGCATCCCTGGTGTTGGTGGTGACGTGTCGTATATCAGCTGTTGTTACTTCCTGTAGGCGTGGTCAGCCTGATGGACCTGGCAGTTCGTTCAGACTGACCACGCCTCCCGTCGCCCGGTGTTCTCTGGAGGAGGGTGTCCCAGGTGTGTGAAAGGAGGAACGCGCCGTCATCACGGTTAATGCTGTCCGGGCCTCGTTTCCTGATTTCAATGTCCTCCTTGATCCAGCGTTTGAACTTGTTGTTTTCCGATCCAATGACCCGAGCCCCGTCCCAATCCAGAATGATTCTTCCTTTTACAGTGTCTGATATGGCGGATTTTAGGTTTTCCTGTTCTGCTTTATCTTTTTGTGTTCTGGTGAGTCTCTCTGATGTTTCCTTTTCGCATTCCTTTTGGTGTTTGGTGGGATTTTATCTTTGGGGTGTACGAGCTGTTGCAGCAGCAGCCGAAACATGTCAACAAGGTAAACACACTTTACAGCATTGTCTTTAAAAAGAACCCAAGAAGTTAAATTATACCATTCATCTTTTGTTCATTAGATACTGGCAATTCCAGGCCTGAAATCATCCAAATTATACTAGTGAAGGCTTATTTACGTGCATGTTTATGATGAGAAAACATATGATCATAATTATACTATGGGTAATATGGGTCCTTTCTAGGGATAACGATATCCAAATCTCTTGGTACGATATTATCATGATATTTATTGTGATATTCTGGAGAGGCTGATATAACTGTAGATAGGAGATTTTTTGCTTTTAAAATACCTTGACAAGATTTTGGTGTGAATTATTTCCATTGTAATCCAAAGAATTCAAGTAAACAAGATATTTCTTCATGTCGTCTGCACTGAAATGAATCATGTGATATGTAGTCCCCAATGTTTATAAGATGTTGCTACTGTCAAACAATGCATTTAACCCTCTCCAGGCAGGCGCTGCAGATTTGCAACAGCTAAATGCCAATTACGTACTTACTCCACTCTTTTTTACTCAGGAGCCTTTTCTCCCATCCATGCTGATAAACATGGACGATGTAGACTGTGTAAGAATGGGTACACACAAACGACCTGCCAGAAGTGCTAAGTACTTTTGTTGTTTACAAAGGATAAAAATTGTTTCTTGGAGGACCACACGACAAAGTGATGTTGTTCTGCCACTGTAAAGCTGTTACACTGTGCTTTATGTTTTCATTGTTATAAAAAGTGGTATACAAATAAAGTTAGCGTTCATATCATTTTCAGTCTTCAGTGTTAATTTACCACACCGGGCCAATGCTGCAAATCTGCAACATCCCAGAACGCATTGGATGTGAAGGTCTCTCTTATGCCGGGCATTACCAGCGAGTTGTATATAATAAAAAAAACTGTTTTTATCTAGGATATATCTGTATTTGTATATAATTGCGATCACTTTGGATAATTTATTTCTTTATTTATGTGTGACTTCCAGTTTAACTTATGGTCTATGATATTATTGTGAGACTTTTAATGATACAATATCACAATATTTCAGTTACTGTTACATCCCTAGTCCTTTCACATTGAAGAGTAGCCCTGGACACAATATTATATTTCATACAGTAAAGTCATAATAGTTGAGTACATTTGTAGTAGAGCCCTGCACCCAGGAAATATTTTGAAAGCTTATTTCGGGTGCAGGCAGGAGCAGGACTGTACAATGTGGGAGCAGGCGTGAGGATGTGAGGATAAACTACAGTCCTGCAAACTAAATATGAGTGTAAAGTAAAATATAGAAATGATTCATGTAAGATCTCATTGGAAAGTAAATGTAAATCCATGGTTGTTATCAAAATTTGGACAAATATTATGAAGAAATATAACTTATTAAGTCAATGTAGATTTTTGAGTTGGATCGCTTACGATATTGATTTTGCACCAAATAAAATAGATGGCACATTTAAAGCATGGACAAATGGTCCAAAGATGTACTGGGAGTTAATTAAAAAAAACAAGGGGTGATGAGTTTCCAGGAAATCAAGGAGTGTTTTAATCTGAAAAACCAAGATTTTCACCGGTATCTGCAGATAAGGCATTACATGGAGCAAGAAAGTAAGAAAGTAACCCTAGATACATCGGGCGTCATAAAAATCATTATGGAAGCATACAAATCACAGATAGTTCAGAAAGAAGTTGCCAAATTGTATAAAGCGCTGGAGGAATTAAAAACAGACAGTACGAAATATTTAAAAGAAAGATGGGAAAGGGAGGCAAATATTAAGATGTCAAATGAAGGATGGGTAGAAATGAATGAATACCAATGGAAAACCACAAATTCTTTATTTTTGGAGGGAGTATGGCTGGAAGAATACTGTAAGGTATTTTGTAACTCCGGCACAGAGAAAAGGTTGGAGGTCCTGTGGCGTGGATATAGCGGATCACTTCCATATCTTCTGTGGATGCCCCGTAATACAGCAATATTGGCTAGATATAAAATAAAAAAAAAAGTGATTGATGAGGTCTTTAAAATCAATATTCCAATGACTTTTGAAATTATGTATCTTGGTATAATTGATATTCTGAAGTTAAAAAGATGGGAAGATTATAAAATGTTAAGAATTATGTTGTTGGCTAGTCAAAAAGCAATTACCAGGAGATGGCAAAGTGATCAGAGGCCTAAAAGAGAAGAGTGGTTTGATATAATATTAAGTATTTATAATATGGAAAAACTCACTTAGATTGAAAGGTCATAAATAAATAAAAAAATTGAAAAGCATGGTTACATTATATTAAACAACATAGATCTGACTTTGTGTAGAACCTGTATGAGTGTCTGGATAACAAAGACTGAACTTACACCCCGGTTTAAAGCTACAATGTTTTATTTTATTATATTGTATTTTTTAAATAATTTAATTTTTTTATTAATTACCTGTTCTTATGAAAGTTACATTACAGTTTGTGTAAGTAGAAATGAGAAATGTGGAAAGGCCTAATTATGGACATTGGACATCCAGATTTGACTTAATATGGACAATTTGTAAATTACTTTGATTGTCCTAATTATCATGTAAATCCACATTGTGAAAAGACAATAAAATACAAATGAAAAAAAAAAGAAAAAAAGAAATGATTCATGTATGCCTGTCATACATCATTTGTCCTGGATATTTTATTTGGCATTAATTAAAACATTTTAAGCAGTCTACGGATGCGGTCTAATCTCAAGCACATTTTAGACAATTCCTTTCCGCTTCTCCGTGTTTGATAAAGCTTAAGAAAGTGAACGTCTCCATCCTGTGGGATTTGCCGGCGGGAGCGGGACAAAATACTGCAGATGCAGGCAGGAGCAGGACTAAAAATTCTGTCCTGTGCAGACCTATAATTTGTAGTTCCAACTGAAAGTAAGTTATGGAGTCTTTATAATTGACAGGTTAGATCTATGGAGAGACAACCCCGCTCACAGTCAGAATGCCTGTTTTTGTAGGTATTCTGAGCTATAAAACCATCTGTAATTTAATAAAAGTAGGTGGCAAACAAGCAGGCGAGGAACCCCAGGCCAGAAAGTTACACAGTGCGGCTTTAATTCATAAGAGGGGGTATTATGCGACTTTTCTGAGCTTTCTACCATATTATAAGATAGCTCCTTCATCAAAAAGCTGCAAGATTCTGTCCAAAACTCAACCCAGAAGTCCACGCCACCCATGCTCCCATACGACAGTTCTCCATAAATATATAAAAGTGGTACACAAAACAACACACTACAACTTCACAATCCTGGTGCGATGTGCAGTAGTGTCATTAGCCGGAGAGCAAAGGTTAGGGAGACTCAGAGCTTCAAAAACAAAACAGAAACTTAATACACATGTTAATATATCTTTTTTGGTAAAGATAGCATTTTCAAAACAATAAAAGATGACACTGTGATCTAAATACATTTTAAAACACAAGTCTGACCTGTAACTTCTCAACAAGATAAGATATTATTTATTCAGATTCATTTGTTTATAGTTTGTAAATAACAGAATAGCCACACTGATCTATGTTCTAATGTTTCCTCATCACAAACAGATCTGAAGTTGTAGTTGTAGTTTTGTTTTGTTTCATTCACACATGTTTAACACACAAACTCTGCTGATTCTTCTCTCAAAGTGAAAATACTCTGTTCCACCTTGTGATGTCATGTGGTAATACAGGAAGTGCTTCAATGTGTTTTTAAACTCCATACACCTTCATTAGGATCATTTGGCAGATTTCAGCCCTGGATTGCCGATCTCTACTGAACAAAAGTTAAAAGGTAGCTGAAAACTACCACTTCATGACATCACAAGGTAGAACAGAGCATTTTGAGCTTTGGAGATGTAGACAGACTAATGATAAATAATTACTCAAACATGTGTGAATGAAATAAACATGTTTGAATTATTTTTATTCAGAATTTTAGTTGCTGACATTTTAAGTGTTTAAAATTCACAGTCCACCTTTATATTCAGTACAAATATTTTCAAGTTTTCAACAATTCAACAGCCAAAATTCAGAGTGTAAAATCGCACTGAAAAAAATTTGCAGGAGAGATTAAAAATGCCAAGGCATAAGCATCGATCCAAAGTGATTCGATCTAACTTAGTAACAAGCGGAAATGGTGCAGTGAACCAGTCTGATCGGTCAGAATTATCCTCATCAACACCTCATCTATTTTATTTTTTAAGAGTAAGCCCCGCCCACTTGGCTTCTTGGATCTTTACTGTAAATTTTACTCTCTGAATTATGACTGTTGAATTTGAATGCTTGAAAATATCTGTCTCCACCCGGAGAGGGCAGGCCACCTTTTTCCGGTCGAGAACCATGGCCTCAGACTTGGAAGAGCTGATTCTCATCCCAGCCACTTCACACTCGGCTGCAAACCGCCCCAGTGCACATTGCAGGTCCTGGTTCGACGAAGCCAACAGGACAACATCATCCGCAAACAGCAGAGATGAAATCCTGTGGTTCCCATGGTTCTCGACCGGAAAAAGGTGGCTTGCCCTCTCCGGGGAGTGGAGAGTCCTTGCCTCAAGTGGAGGAGTTCAAGTATCTCAGGGTCTTATTCTCGAGTGAGGGGAGGACCGCAGATACAAGCGCTCGAAATGAGTTTCCTCCGCAGGGTGGCTGGGCGCTCCCTTAGAGATAGGGTGAGGAGCTCAGTCACACGGGAGGAGCTCGGAGTAGAGCCGCTGCTCCTCCACGTCGAGAGGAGCCGGTTGAGGTGGCTCGGGCATCTGTTCCGGATGCCTCCTGGAACACATCCCTCGGGAGGTGTTCCAGGCATGTCCCACCGGGAGGAGGCCCCGGGGAAGACCCAGGACACGCTGGAGGGACTATGTCTCTGGACTGGCCTGGGAACACCTCGGGGTTCCCCCAGAGGAACTGGAGGACGTGTCTGGGGTGAAGGAAGTCTGGGAGTCCCTGCTTAGACTGCTGCCCCCATGACCCGGCCCCGGATAAGTGGAAGAAAATGGATGGATGGATGGAAAATATCTGTGCTGAATATTTAAAAGGTGGATTTTTTTTTTATTTTGATTTTGAAACATATTGAAAAGCACTTAAAATTTCAAAGAAATGAATTCAGAATAAAAATAATTAAAACATATTTTTTCAGAGTTAAAAAAAAACTTAAACAACTTAAAGTGAGAAATTCAACAGTATTTATAAGTGAACAAAAGATCTTGAAAACGACCACTGAGACATGACATGCAGGATTACTAACAACAAACATGACTTAAAGCTCAAAAAGAGTCAATTTTGCATAATATCGGAGCTTTAATCTTCTCCCTCGGTACGTTTTGAATGAGTTGAGTTCTATTTGAGTACTACAGTTTTGAAGTCACAATAGATTGGCTTTATGGTGTGTGTTTGGGCTCCTCTCCCACCTCGCTGTGACTGTTGTTAAACTCAGTGTAAACATGTCTTGGGTGTGTTTGAGGCTCATTACAGAGTTGCACTGGGTTTGATCAGGGAGAGGCAGGGGGACAAAACAAACAAACCCCACATGGTCCAGACTCAGGCCTCTGCTCTGCCAGTGTAATTCAAGTTCAATCAGTGACCTCTGACCCCGGCGCGCTCGGGTTACAGACAGATTATAGGCGCTGTTACCTCACAGCTGTGGAGAGGGCCCACCTCCACAGAAGCCAACAGTCGAGGGGAAAACAGGAGGAGAGGAGAAGAGGGAAAAGAGGAAGGGGAGAGGAGGAGAGGAGAGGAAGGGGAGAGGAGAAGAGGAAGGGGAGAGGAGGAGAGGAGAGGAGGAGGAAGGGGAGAGGAGGAGAGGAGAGGAAGGGGAGAGGAGAAGAGGAAGGGGAGAGGAGGAGGAGAGAGGAGGAGGAAGAGGAAGGGGAGAGGAGAAGAGGAAGGGGAGAGGAGAGGAGAAGAGAGAAGGGAGAGGAGAGAGAGGAAGGGGAGAGGAGGAGAGGAAGGGAGAGGGAGAGAGAGGGGAGAGGAGAAGAGGAAGGAGGAGAGGGAGAGGAAGGGGAAAGGAGAGGAGAAGGGGAGAGAAGAGGAGGAGAGGAGGGGAGAGGAGAAGAGAGGAAGGGAGAGGAGGAAGGAGGGAGAGAGAGGAGAAGAGAAGGGAGAGGAGAGGAAGGGGAGAGGAGAGAAGAGGAAGGGGAGAGGAGAAGAGGAGGGGGAGAGGAGAAGAGGAAGGGGAGAGGAGGGAAGGAAGGGGAGAGGAGAGGAGAGAGAGGAGAGGAGAGAGAGGAGGAGAGAGAGGAGAGGAGAAGAGGAAGAGGGAGGAAGGAGAGGAGAGGAGAGGAGGAGAGAAGAGGAGGAGAAGGAGAGGGGAGAGGAGAAAGAAGGGAGAGGAGAAGAGGAAGGGGAGAGGAGAGAGGAGAGGAGAGGAGAGAGAGGAAGGGGAGAGGAGGAGAGGAAGGAGAGAGAGAGAGGAGAGAGGAGAAGAACAAAGCAGTGGTGTCCAGTGTTCGGAGACTTTTCAAAGGGCCCATATTACACAATTTTCTAATCTATGTTTTCTAATCTATGTTGTCATGTTTTTTCCTCATCACAAACATTCCTCTTTCATTCACACGTTTAATGCACAAAATATGCAAATTTAGGCTTACGAGTTCTTCTCTCAAACAGAAAACAGATGACTTCAGCCCTGGAATTGCCAAAAATCTACTGAACTAAAAGGAAAAGATAACTGGTTAAAAAAACTAAAGCTACATGACATCACAAGGTGGAACAAAGCATTTTGAGCTTCAGAGATGTAAACTATGGAAGATCATTTGTTTCGTCAGATTTAGAATTTTAAATGCGGTTGAATTTCTCACTTTGAATTTTTTAACTCTGAAAAAACAGAAAAAACAAGTTTGAATAATTTTTAGTCTGAATTTTAGTTGCTGAAATTTTAAGTGTTTAAAATTCAATATATGTACATAAAAAAACACCTTTTAAATATTCAGCAGAAATATTTTCAAGTCCTCAAATTCAACAGTCAAAATTCAGAGTGTAAAATTCGCAATGAAAAAAAATTTGTAGGAAAAATCCAAAATGCCAAGGCCTAAGCGATCGATCCAATGTGATATGATCTAACTTAGTAACCCTGCGTTCGGTTATCCTTCCCAATCGGTTTTCCGAGGAAGTTGCCTAACAACATGCGAGACACGCCCCTTTTCCTCCAAGATGTCTGCGCCCACTGGGAAGTGTAAATATGAACTGTTTTCATTGTGGTTGGACACTTTGATGTTTAAATGACAGATTCAGTCACTCGTATTACTGCAATACTTTACCGTGTCTGTATCACTGCGTCTGTGGGTCTGGTAGTCAGTATTGTGGTGTGAGGCTCTCCAAGTCCGACATGCAAAACATAATAATACGGTTCAAGCTCAGACGTGATGTCAAATCCGAGGTCCAAGTGGGATGAATTTGAATGCTTGAAAATAGCTGTGCTGAATATTTAAAAGGTGGATATTTTGATTTTGAAACCTATTGAAAATGTACTTAAAATTTCAGTTACTAAAACATCTTTTTTCAGAGTTAAGCAAAATTCAAAGTGAGAAATTCAACAGCATTTAAAATTTAAAATCTAATGGATCAAATTATCGTCCATAGTAGACAGACTAATAATAAAGGATTACTCAAATATGTGTGAATGAAACAAAATAAAACACCACTCCAGGTCTGTTTTTTTTTTAGGAGATAACAACATTCTAAAGCTCACAAGACTCAATTTTGAGTAATTTAAGACCGTTAAATCAGTTGTGTCTCTGTCAAACCAAAGTAAAACGCATCTATCTGAAAGTCTCACTGTTCTAACCATCTGTCTATGGCTCTCCACTACGAATATGTTTCTAAATATTGGGTGGAAAAAAGTTTGGACACGCCTGGTATAGAAATTTGAACAGTAAATATATGATATAAGCAGGTCTGTGGTCAAAATAAGTCTGCTATGTTTGGTCTGTTTTGTCTAATAAAGGATGCACAAAACCGATACTGATATCTGATATTGACCAGTGTTTCCAAACTTTTTTTCTAGGAAGCCATATTTAAAAGTCACAAAAGTTTCGCGACCCAAGTCCACAGACATTATTCATAAATCACAAAATGAAGTTGGATTTGAGCATTATTGAACATTAATGTGGATATTTTATTGTTGACACGAGTGATCGTGTCTCTCTGAACTATTAGTATTACCCAAGTATTACTCAAGTCACTGAAGCAGCAATAAAAGGATCAATAAGTCGCCTAATTTGGACAATAAATGTAGCCTATTTCTTTTTCATTTCAACATTCAATTGAACCAGCAATGTTGGAACAAAACAGTCAATAAAATAATTACAAAAAGATTAGAAATTATACAAAACATCTGCGTACTGTTTGTGTTTTTGTACTGCGTTCTAGTGCAGGAGGAGAACGCAGCAGCAGATCAGACGCAGCAGTCAGTCTGTTTCTGTGCTTTGTTTTCATTTTTGTGAGCACAGAAAATCTCAATTCACACACATATGTAGTAGTGAAAGGAATAAGCATAGAAACACTGATCCTACTGACGACAGGATATTCACTTGCTCTCTCATGTGTCAGATCTGTATATTGCAGACCTACATGCAGATCATGACCAGGTGACCCAAAAAATACATAAATAAAAATAACAGTCTTTGGGAAATGATGATTAGACTATTTACTGACTGTAGTTAGTTAGAATTTTTATTTATGCAAAGTTGTTAACTAGTTACTTGAGGGGTAAACAACAACTACAGAACACATTTGGATCAGTTTTGGCTTATTTGATTTTTGTTTGAAGGAAATTAATCTTCAATCTCTGCAGTAGTACTGGTGAAATGAATGAAATGAAGTGAATGAAAAAGTTACATAGATACATCCCTACTTATTATGAAGCATTATATTGTCGCGAGAATCAGGAAGGTTTGCATTCTAGTTGTTGTTAACATTACCATGAAATCAAAACTCCACGCTGAAAGTTGTGAAAAATGCTCATAAACTCACTGCTGTGAATAATTAAGATGCTTGGAATTAGTTGAAAGAAACCGTCTAAAATGAACTAGTTATGATTTTCAACGTTTTAAGACAGTAAAAATCTGGCACGACACCTGTAAGTACAATTTCGTCATTTGCAATTGACCGTAGCTGGAAAATGAAGGGATAAAAAATAAATAAATCAGCTTATAACTTACTAGTATAGACAACATCGTAACTTATAGACTTACAGTGGAAGAGAATTAGAAGAATAAAATCCTTCCCAGAAACTGTTACTGTGTGAATACGACATCAGTGACATCCAATAAATGGATTTTTATGTAGACAATGTACAACCAATTTGCCAATGATTCACAAAGTCTGCGCTTCGGAAACTTCCCTTTGCGTAATGGCAACAGCTGTAAATGTTAGTTACTTCAGATATTTACCATGTGGAAAACGTAATGGTCCTATATTAAGCAAAATCGACTCTTGTGAGTTTTACGTCATGATATAATGTTGTTACCTCCACAAAAGCAAACCTGGAGTTGTGTTTTGTTTCATTCAGACACATGAATAATCCTTCAATATTACCGTATTTTCCGGGCTATTAGGTCGCTCTGGATTATAAGACGCACTGTCATTAAATGGTCTATTTTCGAACTTTTCTCACAAATAAACCGCACACCAGACTTTAAACGAAACACAACAGTTGGATGGGTCAGTGGGACTTTGTTTGGCGCGTTCACGGTGACTCTGAGCTTTGTTTAGTTGTGGCGTGTAGGGAGGGTGCTGTCTGGGACCAACGGATTGTTGGCGTGTTCGCAGTGACTCAGTTGTTCAGTTGTGTCTCAGAAGGGCACATTGGACTCGCTTTTTCGGTTCGTTCCTCCGATCCATTCCTCGTCGACGTGGAGTGATGAGTGTGTCTGTGGGTGTTTTTCACTGCGTGGTCGTTGTCTGCTCCGTGTGTGTTTGCGTGCGCTGTGGGTGGGGCGGCTTTGTAGTTTACTGAAGTCGTGCTGGGACACCCGAGTGGATTCGTGTATAGGGCGCTCTGGATTGTGGGGCGTGCAGTCGTTTTATGATGGGGTTAGAGGCTTAAGAGCTCGTCTAATAGCCCAGAAAATACGGTAGTCTGTTTTGTTCAAAGGTCAGAATCAGGAGTTACCAAACTTTTTCTCTGGGAGCCACATTATCTCTCTTGACTGTGATGGGGGTCGGGGTCAGGTCAGCTGTATAACAGAATTGTGTGACCCTGACGATGCAGATTATATTCTTTGAAAAACACCTCACTTTCTTTACATATCAGACAAACTGCACGCTCCTTACACTGGATAAAAATTTTTAAAATAATTGGTCATCCAGTGTTCTTTGAAAACTCGCCACTCTCTGTCAAGTTCGTACTTTAACACTCACCATTTTGATGTCCTTAACTGCACTCCAGAACTCTGCACGTGCGTTGACTGTCACAGTTTGATCTTGAGCTTGTCAGGTGATGAAAATTCGGTGGCAAATTTAAATACGTCATATAATAACTTTAATTAGATGCAGACATGTTATTATTTGCCAAAAAGTAATTTTAAAAAATAGGCCATGACAACTTTTGAGGATTGCCTCATAGGGCCAGTTCAAGTGGTGGAGGGCAGAGGGACTGGGGGGACTGTTCCACCTTGTGATGTCATGTAGTGGTAGTTTTCAATTTAACAGCTCCACTGTGTTTTAAAAGTGTATCTTCAATAGAATCATTTGGATTATTTCAGGAATTGGCAATCTCTACTCAACTAAAGGTTAGATGGTTAGAGGTAGATGCTAACTTGAGGACTACCACCTCATGACATCACAAGGTGGAACAGAGCTTTTTGACTTTTAGAAATGTAGACAGACTAATAAAAAAGGATTATTTAAAGGCTCATATTACACTATTTTCTTCTTCTAATGTAGTTTCCTCATCATAAACAGACCTGGAGTTGTGTTTTGTTTCATTCACACCCTGCATATTTAGGCTGAGCTCTTCTCAAACAGAAAACACTCTGTTCCACCTTGTGATGTCATATTGTAATACACAAAGTACTCCACTGTGTTTTTAAACTCCACGCACCATCACTAGAATAATTTGGAATATTTCAACCCTGGGATTATCGATTTCAACTGAATTTAACAGTAAAAATAGCTGTTAACTTGAAAACTAACGCTTCATGACGTCACAAGATGGAACAGAGCATTTTGAGTTTTGGAGATGTAGACAAACTAATGAAAGAAAACATAACTCTGAGTATGTTTTTGATGAAGTAACAACATTATAACATGGTTTAAAGCTCACAAGAGTCAATTTTGTGTAACATAGCACCTTTAAATTGCACGCACAGTCTGGCATGTCCAAGTAACTGAGTAATCCAGTATACTCTCCACCTACACTCACTGGCAAAACACAGAGAAAGGTCAGGTCCTATGTCAACAAAGAGCGGCAGATTGTGAATATCAAATGTCAACAGAAGCATGACAGCTCTGAGATGTGAGCTCCTATATTTATGCATGTATGATGTAAAGAAACCAGACCACACAAAAACCCCCTTTCACCAGCAGGAAGTGGAAGACATGTCTCACCTGTGGAGCTCCAGCCCGGCCAGTTTCACCCTGTCACCACGCGGCACGGGGTTAGCGTCACAATGATAACACCATCTGTGCAGCTATCAATGCACCGACTTATGGCTTTAGTGTATTAAAGGTGTACTGTGTGACTTTTTTAGTGGAGGGTCTGCTACCTGCTTGTCTCCATGGAGATGTTATTGCTTTGTTTAGAAGGTTTTATGTTATGACTTTAAACATATCCATCTAGCATTTATTCATTATGGTTGTTTCTATTGCTCAAAAATACAATAATTCTTTCTGTGAATAGGGGCGACTCTCCACAGATCTGAACTGTAATGTAGTGTAGTGTGCTGTAACTTGCTTTGCCTAGAATGCTCCATGGTATGACTTTAAACATATCCATCTAGCATTTATATTACATTCTCTTATGCAGGGTTCCCACTCTTTTTCACTGACAAATTTCCAAACTTTTCCATGACTTTTTCAAGATCTAAAGTGAATTTTCCATGACTTTACGGTGCCTACATGTGTAGAATTGAGCATAGTTTTAGGACTAAATATGAAATGTTAACCCTTTCCACTCACCTTATGGTTTGGTATTATAGTTTTTTAACATTCACAATACTGTCAGTGCATTTATTGTCGTCTCTTTGAAACAAAAGGCGCAGACGTTTGGAAATAATCATAAAAGCCTAATGAGAACTTAACAGAACGCTGTAGTTGTGTGAAGGAGATACTAAGGCCCCGTCCACACTAGTATGTATTCGAATCGTTTTCGTTGTGGATGCAGTGTTCATCCACATTAATCTGATGGAAAACGGCTTCAGAGACGGAACGATCTGGTGCCACCAGCTCCCACGAATTCATCTGAGTACAGATCTGATCCTGCACTGTGTGGACGCCTGAAAACACTGATACTCTGATGTAGGTCTATGCATCGTGAAGTAGCTAATTCACCGCCTAAACGCTAAGAGGCTAGAATATATCCATATATATGGTCTATGCGTACGACCTGCAGATGTATAATCTCTGAAAAGTTTAACATGAACCATCTCCAACGCGATAGAAGCACAGAACAGACTCACCATTAGCAGAACACCCCTCTGTCACAGAAAGAACACTCACATTCCACTGAGTCGTGTCCTTTAGTCCAACAGAAGCTGAACCACATCATTTCCAATACGGTGATATGGTGATTCATGGATTCTTTTCAGTGTAAATGGGGTCAAAAATTCCATGACTTTTCCAAAACTTTAATTTAATTAACAAAATTCCATGACTTTTCCAGGCATTTCCATGACATTTTCAACTTTCATGACTTTTCCAGGATTTCCATGACTGTGGGAACCCTGATTATAGGTGTTTCTGTTGCTGCAATAATTCCTCTTGTGAATATGGGCGCCTCTCCACAGATGTGAACTGTAATAGTGTAGTGCTGTAACCTGCGTGGCTCCCTGGCGATAGATAAGTTTAATCTATGTTGTGGAACATTCCAGACAAAGCAATAACATTTCCATGGAGATAAGCAGGTGGTGGACTGTCTGCTAGAAATGTTACGCAATGCACCTTTACATTGTAGTCGTGTGTAATTTTTGGGCAGTTTTACAACTAGTCACAATTAGAATGGTATAAAGAAATGGCAAAATTTGTAATACACTATGTAACTTTTCTGCAAGAAGGTCCACCACCTGCTTGTCTCCATGGTGATGTTATTGCCTTGCCTGGAATGTTGCATAGTTTGGTATTAAAAGTGCAAAAAGTTCTATTATGCAACTTTTTAGAGCTTTTAACTCTGCCATAGTTGTTTTCCCGTCTCAACCCTACTCGCTGATACATAGACATATAAACAATATGTCATACACGGACAATAAAAAAAGAAGAATTTTCAAACATGCCACTTTACAGAATGCTTTCATTTCATCGCAGTTCGGCCGGTGGGAATTCTGGACTGGGGGTGGGAAGGTTGGATTGTCCTGAATTTTAGATTTAGGATTAGATGTAGAGTTAAATTTCAGTGTTGTCCTAACATCTGGTCACCCTATCTATCCTGTCGAAGTTGTATTTCGAGTGATGCATATCATAATATTATACTCTATACTCTTTTGCAATGCCACCGGTACACACCCACTGCTCTGTATTTACTTTGTTCTCCAATCTTATTTCCTTAATCAGTGATATGTATTGTATTTTGGCAGGTCTTTGTTGTGATGACGTTTGCAGGACGTCAGCTCCCATTGAGCACCACTGTTTTGTAACACAGAAGTCAGCAGATTTGTTTCTTTTATTAAAGGGCCCATCTCATGCAAAATCAACTTTTCAGAGCTTTCTACCTTCTAAGAGTGATGTGTGGGCCTTGTATATGCTGCCAAAGTGGTTTTTAGATTTGGCGTTTTTTTTTTTTAAACAAATTGCAGTGTATTTCTGCCACCCGCCGCTGTGACAATGAACTAAAGCTGCTACAACGATGAGGCGGCAGATACACCTATGACGCGTTTGACATAGCAGAAAGCTCTTCGCACCCGCCCCCCTGCCCCACTCCACTGCCACCGCCCCACCCTCCACCCTGCATCGGCTAACAATTCCCACATGAACACCTAAACAAAAGCGACAGCATAAGCTCATTGTTCTACACTGCAGTGTACACGATATAATAAGTTTATCTACTAGTGTTTATTAATACTTTACCAATCAGTAATGTTCAGCTGATGTCGACGCGGTGCTTGAACTTCGTGCACCTCAAAGTCCTCGTCCGATTCCGGGTCCAACACATGCGGCTGAACGCGCTGTATCTCCATGATGAATAAAAGTTTATTTCTACCACTATCAGGGTGCACGCCTGTCTCCCCCTCCCTCCCTGAGATGGGCGGAGGAAGGGCGGCTCACTCGTCGCCTACGTCACGTTTGGAGGGCGGAGCCTGTGCTTTCTCAGGACGGGCGGGGGGATGAGCAATAGTCGGTCATTCATAGTTCCTGGTCTGTGACTGTCTCCAAGAAATCAGTAAGAATTCAGAACTATTGTGTAATGGATGTTCCAAAACCCAAATGGTGCTTGTTTATGTGCAGAAGATACAATGTGAAAAGAGTTATTTTGCATGAGATGGGCCCTTTAAGTCGTTTTAGAGGAATATTTCGATTTAAAATGTGAAAATTCTAACACGATGATCCACGGGTTTCATAAATTATATACAAAAACAGACACATGCTTCTTTAAGGTCTTCTTTAAACTTATCTATACTGCATTTATTCAGTTACAAGAACTCACCTGTAACTTGGCCTGCTGATGTCATCTGGTTGTTTCCATGGTAACAGATAAGTTTAATGGCATCGTGTGGAACATTTCTGGAAAACATGGCACACCCTCTATCAGGAAAGTTACATAGTGTACTTTTAAAAACAAGCTGAATCATCTTGTTACATGCAACATTCAAAGATATTATGATTTTATTTTTAATTGTTTATCACTATAGCAACAGTCCTAATCTCTCATCATTCTGAAATTCGTGAATAGAGGAGGAGATGCAGAAGCCTTATTTAGCGTCTGGTTAAATATTCACTGAAAAGTATCTGTTCAGCAGAAGGATCCAGCGTGTTGGAGGCCAGTGAAGGGCTGCAGCTCCACGGCTCTGACCACAACCTAAAAATGGTCCCCCTCTCCTGCTGTGTTAGCATAACTATACACTCACATGACGGAGAGAGGGGCCGGCCTAACTCGAACGCTCGATGCAGCTATAAAACATAACTTTACTGTACAGCTTTGAACAGTAACAGTTACTGACAGGCAGAAGTGTAGGCAATACTCAAAAAGAATTAATATATATTTCTAAAACTGTCATCCACCATCCACAGTGTCAAAAATGTGTATAAATGTTGTATTTGTGAATAGATACACTACAAGTTTCAGTTTCTTTTTACTGTAGTCTATATAAAGATAAATTATTCCTTTAAGGTAGGATGAGCAGACGTCCCTATTGACCCGGGATAGTCCCAGTTTTGAGCCTGCGTCCCCTGTCCCAGTAGATTTATCCAAAACCACTGATCTGTCCCAGTTTTACACAAGAAACATCCCTATTTTTGGCATAAATTGTCATTTGTTTAGGTAAAATACCAAAAAATCTGCTTAAAAACCGACTAAAATACAAAGAAAATGTGACTATACTGACTCATGTTAGCCATGAATGGGCCAAGTGCAGAACAATTTTCCTTAATTACACACTCGTTTCACAAATTTATTATGACCAACCACCAAAAAGATAGGGATGTTCCAGTTTTTTTATTTTGAAATTCTGGTCAACCCTATTTTAACAGTAACAGCTACTGGCAAGCATAAGGGTGGGCAATAATGAAAAAGACTGATTTTTTTTTTTTTTTTAAACTGCCATCCAACGGAAAAGAGTTAAAATGAAAAAAATGAATATATATTTCTAAAACTGTCATCCACCATCCAAAGTGTCAAAAATGTGCAAAAATGTTGTATTTGTTAATAGATACACTACAAGTTTCAGTTTCTTTTTACTGTAGTTTCTGTAAGGAAAAATACTTCCATTAAGGTAGGGTGACCACATGTCCCTATTTACCCAGGACAGTCCCAGTTTTGAGCCAGGTTCCCTGTCCCTGCAGATTTATACAAAACCACTGATTTGTCCCAGTTTTACACAAGAAATATCCTTATTTTTGACCAATTTGATCCCTGCCAAGAGTAAAGAGAGGCATAAATTGTAGTTTGTTTATGTAATATACAAAAAATCAGCTCAAAAACAACCACAAAGAAAATGCAACTATACTGACTCATGTTAGTCATAAATGGGTCGAGTGCAGAACAGTTTTCCTTAATTATGCACTCATTTCACAATTTTATTATGACCAACCACCAAAAAAACAGGGATGTGCCTGTTGTTGTTGTTTTTTTAAAAATTATTATTATTTTGAAATTCTGGTCACCCTATTTTAACAGTAAAAGCTACTGACAAGTATAAGGGTGGGCAATACTGACAAAGACTAAATATATATTTTTTATTTATTGTTACTTAAATATTAGTTGGTATTAATCAAACATTTAATAATGCTTATTAAGATTTCAGTGTATGCACAAAAACATCTACTGTAATATCCACTACTTTAACTGGAAGAAAATAATTAATGGGTTAGTACTTGCAAAATACAGCCTTAGACAAAATTCACTGCTTCAGTACTTATTATGCATTTTACCATTAATATGTGTTACCATATTTTTTAAAACTGCTAGAAAAGTGTTAAAATGTGCAAAAACGAATAAAAATGTTAACAAAGGTAAAAAAAAAAGTCCATGGTTTATGATCGTACAAAAGGAAAGGTAATGATCGGTTATAATCCATGTGGTTTTGGTCTATGTTTTGTTTTGTTTTATTTTGTAGTGCTGCAAAATGACCCAATAAAAAGAAGAAGGAAAAAAGTTTAAAAAAAAAGTTGTACTTGTTAATAGATACACTGCAAGTTTCTGTTTCTTTTTACTGTAGTCCATGTAAGGACAAATTATTCCATTAAGGTGAACTGAAAATGCAGCTTTACAAGGTATTTTTGAGTAATTAAACCACCTGTAACTGATCAAAAGTGGGTTAGATAAGCTTAAAGCAATACTGTGGAACATTCAGGCAAGTCAAGCAGGTGGCAGAACTCCCATCAGAGAAGTCATACAGTGTTTAAGTGGTATTTGTTCAGAAAAGTTTGAGAACAACTTTTATGGATCACTCTGCAAATTACTGCAAAGTATCAGTAGCATTACATTTAGAGCTGATGTCGTCAACATCCGCCGCTAAAACTGTAGGCTCTGCTTTGTCTGAAGCTCTGTAATCCAAGTTTTATTTTAACAGTATCTGACCATAAAGAACCAACTTAGGTAGAACTACAACAAGTCACTGATTTGTGCTTTTCTTTCTTTATTGAAAATCATACACTTAAACAGGACCATGGACGCTCGTACTGATCACAGGCTCCTAAAAATGTGCTGTTTGAATCCATTTTGAGTTTATTCTTGAGTTTTCAGACCATCTTAAAACCTGCAGAACATTCATCCATAGAAGGTACATGTAGAATACCCCCAGAGTGATGTCACAGCAAAGCATCATTACAATAGGGATGTGAGATGAATCGCAATCGAATCAAAATTTAAATGGAGGCAAATCGAAAAGTTTACAATTTTTTGATACACCATCATTTCCTCCACAAACAATAAAATGTTCAGTTTTATTCTACATAAAAACTGTTAATCCTGTAGTTCAGATCTGTACAAACATGTTCAGAAATGTGATTCTTGTATCAGTTCAAGTATTTCATTCTTTTTGTCAATTCTATGAAAAGAAAATTTGCAATAACATATTTTTTTAGCCCTACTATCTTTCATATTTTGTGTAGTAAGGTTCTGAGAAGTTTCAGTTACGGATAGACTTACGGAAAGCGTTTCAGTTAAATGTTGTGACTCTGCTTTTCACAGGTGAGTCGTGTTTTCACTCTTTCGACCTCACACTCGTCTGTCTTTGTGTCAGTAACAGCAGATGGGGCTGCAGCTCTGTACCACAACACAAACACGCCGCAAAAACACTACACTTACACGGACACTCACTGCTATTCAGAGTCTTAATCCACATTTGAGTCATTATAACACGTTTAGTTTAGTTTAGTTGTTAATTCTTTGAGTTAAATTGTCCACAGTATGACATTAAACTGATCTATTTTGCATTTATTCAACTACAGTTGTTATTTAATGCTCAAAAATATCCAAAAAAACTCCGAGCTGGGTCGCCTCTCCACAGATCTGACCTGTAATTTGGCTTGCAAGTCTATATGGAGATTCATAAGTTTATGGGCATATTGTGGAACATTCTAGGCACATCTCCATGGAAACAAGCAGGTGACGGACCATTTAAGACTAGTTTTTTTATTTGTCCGATTGGTTTCAATGTATGTTTTATTGTTTCAAGCAAAATTATCTTTTCGTTTAGTATTTTTGTCACTTTTTAATTGACAGTTTGATGTGAAATTCTGAATAAAACAAATATTAAAGCTGCATTGTGTAACTTTTCTGGTGGAAGGTCCGTCAAATGTTTTTCCCCATGGGCAAGTTATTGCTTTGTCTGGAATGTTTCACAGTATGACATTAAACTTTTCTATCGTCATGGAGACCAAACCAGACCAAGTTACAGGTCAGCTCTATGGAGAGACGACCCCGCTCACAGTCAGAATGCCTGTTTTTCTTGGTATTTTGAAGCTATAAAAACAACTCTAATTTAATAAAGTAAATTTAAATTAAATTAAAGTGAAGTGAAGGACCCACCACCAGAAAAGTTTCATAGTGCACCTTTAAAATTCATGAATATACCTTGAAACCACTACAGGATTCTAGAGCTGAACTGAATAAATCACTCAGATAAAGTCACTCAGAAATATTAAAAACAAAAATTGTATTTTTAAAAGAAAAGTATGTAAGATTTTGATTTAAAATTCCATAAACATGACCTAACCGTGTCCCCAGATTAGAGGCTGACATGTTCAAATCAAAATATAGCTTTTACTGATAACAATTCTAATTTATTTATTCTTACTCACAAAAACATTGGACATGATGTTTATGTTATAAGTTGGTGTTTTGGTTCTTAAAACTATTATTCAATCAGAAAACAGAATGAGCCTCACGCGAGATTCTCATTTGTGTTGCCAGTTTCGACGCTGAAATCCAGTTGGTTTAAACCTGAAATGCCTCTTTCTGATCTGAATGGTCACTACCTAAACCTCAGCACCTGCAGATAAACATGAATCAGTGCTAGTGCAGCCTCTGCAGCTCAGAGAGGGAATGAGGAAAACCTGTATGTCCTTAATATGCAGGTTAAAGGGCCGTATTACACTGATCTATGTTACAATGCTGTTTCCTCATCACAAACAGACCTGGAGTTGTGTTTTGTTTTGTTTCATTCACACATGTTGGAGTAACCCTTTATTATCAGTCTGTCTACATCTCCAAAGCTCAAAACGCTCTGTTCCACCTTGTGATGTCATGAAGCAGTAGAGTATACACTGATTTGGTCAAGGCAAGGTGTAAAGGAGCATAACAGACCTGGAGTTGTTTTGTTTCATTCACACATTTTTAAAACACAAATCCTGCACATTGAGGCTGAGTTCTTCTCTCAGACAGAAAACACTTTGTTCACCTTGTGATGTCATTTGGTAAAACAGGAAGCACTCCACTGTGTTTTTAAACTTCATACACCCACCTTCAATAAAATCATTCATTTCAGCCTTGGAATGTCCAATCTTTACACAACTAAAGGTAAAAGGATCTGTTAACTTGAAAACCACCGCTACATGACATCACAAGGAAGAACAGAGCATTTTGAGCTTTGGAGATGTAGACAGAACAATTATCAAGGATTACTCAAGCAAAAAAAACATCTCTGGGTATGTTTTTGATGAGATAACAGGATTATAACATGATTTAAAACTCACAAGAGTCAATATTGCGTAATATAGGACCTTTAAATAAACCTGCATGTGGGGTAAGTGAAATGATCAATGATTGCAGGTTGTATTCCCAGGCCTTTCTATGTCGATTATGCAAGTTTTCCCTGTGTCTCGGTCGGTTTCTGATTTACCACATCAACCTAAAACATGACTAATCCTCCAACTAGAAAGTAGAAAGTTAAAACCATACTTCGGAACATTATCCATGCAGATATGGGAGTTTTATGCCATTCTGGAGAATATTATAGTCATAGGAACAACATTTCCATGGAAACAAGCAGGAGAAGACGCTCCTCCAGGCAAATTCATTTCATTCATTTTGTGGACATGAAGTCTGCTCAGAGTAAAGATGCATTTTTTCAGTTGTTTCATTCACACATGTTTAACACTCTGCATATTTAGGCTGCGTTCTTCTCTCAAACAGAAAACATTCTTACTTACCTGACAACATTTCCTGTATATGTAATATCCAAGGAACTGGAGGGGTGGCACTGTCAAGCAAATCTGTTACACCTTGCCTTAACCAAATCAGTGTATACTCTACTGCTTCATGACATCACAAGGTGGAACAGAGCATTTTGAGCTTTGGAGATGTAGACAGATCAATAATAAAGTGTTACTCAAATGTGTGAAAGAAAAAAGACACAACTCCAGGTCTGTTTTTGAGGCGGTAACAACATTCTAACATGACTAAAAGCTCACAAGAGTCAATTTTGCGTAATATAGGGCCTTTAAAATTCAACTTAAGTTCATTTTCTCTCATGTATATCTTTTTGCAGTGCACCAGAGATATTCACACAATCTCTTTTTCCTTCCTTCTCTCACTCTTTCACTCTCTTCACACGTCCCCCAGGACTCAATATTTATGGATTGGTAAAACTAACATGGAATGGGGAGTTGACCAACATATCCAGTGTCAGGATCCTGTCAAAAAAGCCCTAAATTTGCATCATTACGGCACATGCTCCGGGGAGATGGTGGGGCTAATTCAAACCATGTCTGCACAGCTGCACACAGACTCTTCACAAACCCACTCACACACACACACACGTCTTTAACTTGTATTGTTTTCACACTAACATCTATGTCATCAATGGAAAAAAAAAATCTGACAGTTTATGCACAAGAAACACATTTTTCTGACAGTTTAAAGGTGTGTTTTGTAACTTTTGGAGAAGAGTCCACCACCTGCTTTGATCCACCAAGATGTTATTGCAATAGTGAAATAAAATACCCAGGATCATGTAGAGCCGGTTAATATGAACATTTTAATATCAAAATGACAAGGCTCACAGCAGGAGATACGGAGAGAGGGGCAACAGTTTTTCAATGAAAAGTCAACTGGAGCCAAAGTTGATGGAGCTCAAAATGGCCCTATTTGGAACCATAGAACTATGATAAAAACTGAAGGTGAATCCAAGATGGCGTTATATTGTTTTCAGTGGCCTGTGCTCATTGGCGCATGGGCCCAAAAATGTTTTTTTTCTTTTCTCCCCGCATTTACTTCCTCAACACAGGCGAGCTCCTCCCACTCGTGTGACATCTGTAACGTGCATGTTGTGGTGCGTTTGGACCAATCAGAGTGACAGCTGCTAAAGAGGAGCTAGCGTGGGCTCAGAGTAGGGCTAGGTTGAGTCTTATAAAGATCACTTTTAGACGCTTTGAGGATTTCAAAGTTTATGCTGTGAAATAGGGTGCAAAGTGTGCAAAAATATCAAAATATCGATATATCGTATTGTTTAATGTGATGATACAGTATCAATATCATGGGCTGATGTATCGATATATCGTCAGGAGTATTTTTTGTTATATTTTACATAATGATTTTGTTACAGAGCTACAGTTTTGTTGCTTGTTTAGAGGAAACTCATTTATGTAACACATTTGACATTTTCACTGTTTTGATTATTAAAATGTTTGTGTTTCATATTCACTTTGCACAAGAAGTGGTTTAACAAAGACTTTTAGTATCACAGCCATGATTTAGCCTTTATTTTTATCGAACTGTATCGAATCGGTTTGAAATATATCATATCGAATCGAAAGTGCACTGTATCGCGGTATGTATCATATCGTTGCCTATGTTTCGAGGTATGTATAGTATCGGCAACTTCTTAATCATACCCAGCCCAGCCAGTGAAAATAGAAAAGAATCCCACAAAATCCAACCTTTGCGGAAGCTGGATGCCCTGTCAGCCAAACACGGGCAGTTTGAATTCCCCAAAAATTCTATGGGAAGCACAATGCAAGCTCCTGGGAGCTGCCAGCACCTGGAGCAGCCACTAGTTGGTCTCGAGCCGGGGCAGAGGGGAAATGCATTATCCAGTTTTTATTACAGATTAATTTATATACACAGTCTATGGTCGTGACCTCATCCAGTTTTAGTCCTGGGTTTAGTCCTGGTTTCGATATGGCGTGAGCAGGTGTGAATGCTGACTAAAAAACAGGATTTAACTGTTCCACCTTGTGATATCGCATGGTAATACAGGATGTGCTCCACTGTGTTTTTACACTCCATACACCTTCACTACAATCATTTGAACAATTTCAGCCCTAGACTTGCCAATGTACTGAACAAAGGTAAAAGATCCTAATCCAGTTTTAGTTCCGGGTTTAGTCCCAGTTTTGATATTGCCTGTGCAGGTGTGAGTGCTAACTGAAAAGCCGGATTGAACTGACCCCACACCTCCCCCTGTGACGTCACCATTTACTGTGTTTGTTATGAGTAGATGTGTCAATCAGCGACGTACAAAAGCTCTATTGTCCACGGACTGCTGCAGCAGACTTCCAGAAAAGCCTAAACTCTGCTCTGATAGAGATCTGGAGCTAAACCCCTTTTCCCCCAATCCTACACGCTACAACAGTCCAATGCTGACTAAGCCTGCTGATCTGAGGTGAGTATGAACCACACAAATGCTTTTAAATGGAGGATTAGGCAAAGGAACGCTTGACATAGGTCTAAGCCTGGGGCCAGCTGTTGAGCCATCAGGGTTTGTGCTTATACAGATTTTTACTTCAAATCCTTTTAAGAAAGAAAATGTTTATGTTTACATCCTCGCCGTGACCCCCTCTTGGCCTTTCTGGCTCAGGCATTCCTCCCATAGCAGTGACATCGAGCGCAGTTTAAAACACCAGGGGGATAGAGAAAACAAGGCCTAATCACAGCCACAGGCACCTCCACCAACAAAGAAAAACCTTCGTCATGGGCTGTTTCTTCAAGTCAGAATCATTAAAGGTCCTATATTACACAAAATGGTTTCTCGTGAGCTTTAAGTCATGTTCGAATGCTGCTGCTTCCTTAAAGACATACTGTACCTGGAGCTGTGTTTTGTTTCGTTCACGTACGTTTGAAAAATCCTGCGTTGTGGTGAACCAGAAACCCACCGAGACACTGGGAGAACATGAAAGGCTTCAACCTACCTGGGAATAGAACCTGCAACCATTGACTATTCACCACTATTTACCACATTTGCAGGTTTATTTTAAAGGTCCAAAGTTACGAGAAATAAACTCTTGTGAGCTTCAAGTCATGTTATAATCCTCAAAAACCTATCTGGAGTTGTGTTTTGTTTCATTCACTCAGGCTTTATTATTAGGCCGTCTTCATCTTCTTCATCTTCAAAGCTCAAACTGCTCTGTTGCACCTTGTGATGTCATCTAGTGGCAGTTTTCAAGTTAACAGCTACCTTTTGCCTTTAGTTCAGTAGAGATTGGTAATTCCAGAGCTGAAATCATCCAAGTGATTACAAGTGAAGGTATATGAAGTTTAAAAATACAGTGGAGCACTTCCTGTGTTCCTCAAAAACCTTCATCCTTCTCAAAAATATGCCTGGAGTTGTGTTTTATTTCATTCACACATGTTTGAGTAATCCTTTATTATTCGTCTGGCAGTTTTCAAGAGCTACCTTTCACTTTTAGTTCAGTAGTAGTTCCAGATCAGAATGCATCCAAATGATTCTAGTGATTGTGTGTGGAGTTCAAAAACACAGTGGAATAGGGCTGTACATAAATATAGAAATACCAAGTATATCGTATTGTTTAATATGATGATACAATATCAATATCATGGGATGCTGTATCTATACATTTATAGAGTATTTTTTGGTATATTTTACTAAATTATTTTGTCTAAGAGCTATAAGTTTGTTAGAAATTTTCACTGTTTTGTGTAAAATGGGAGTTTTTCATTAGCCAGATTCATCAGACGGTTTCACTTCATAGAAACTGTCTGACCTCGCAGCATTAGAATTTGTTCGCTTGACAGTAGGCGGGTACTTTTTTTATTTAACCAATCGCTGCTATTTGGTCGTGATGTATGTAATGCACCAAATCCCGTAGGAAAAAGGACAATAACGTCTTTCCCCTTGATAAAATTCACCAAGAATTCTCTTTGTTCCGGCTTTAAATCCTCGATCTCGGGAATTCGTTGCCAACACAGAATGTATGGTTCTTTGCTAATTAGTTGGTCCCTGCACTCGCACTTCCAGGATTCTTGAAAGCCATCTAGTGTATTCTGATTCCTGACCTAGTTGCTGGAAAGAAATGAAATTGAGCAGAGGCACTAGGTGGCGCCAGCCTGCCTAGTTTTTCATATTAACTCTGCACAAACTTAGTGGACTTTTAGTATCACAACCATGATTTAGCCTTTGTTTTTCCACTGAACCGTATCAAATCGATTTCAAATATATCATACTGAATCGTATTGAATTGAAAGTGCACTGTATCAAAAAACGTACCGTATCATGGCCTATGTATCAAAGTACGTATCATATTGGCAACTTCTTAATGAGACCTAGCCTTACAGTGGAGCACGTCCTGTCTTACCACATGACATCACAAGTGTGTTTTCAGTTTGAGAGAAGTACTTATCCTAAATATGCAAAAGTCTGTGTGTTAAACATGTGTGAATGAAACAAAACACAACTCCAGGTCTGTTTGTGATGAGGAAACAACAGCAGTACATAGCTCGGAAAACAGTGTAATATGGGCCCTTTAAGATGCACATAATTCAATACAGAGGGGTAACCTTGTAGTAAAAAGTGGAGCAGTGGAGAGCTCTGGCTGTGAGCTCAGAGCTGGAGGAGATGGGTCAAAACAGGTCAAGCAAGTCCAGCTAAACAAACAGCGGCTATCAAAGGGGAAATGTCCGGTGCAATCTGCAAGTTTTCTCTTCACAGTTAGCGAACATCAAATCCCGAGGGACGAGACGAGAGGTGCGAGGATCCAACTGTCAGAACAAAGCAAAAACAGGCTTTCTGCAATGATTTAAAACATATTCAGAATTTTAATCTGTGTTTGAGTATTTGGGCTACTTAGACTTAAAAGGTTGTACGAAATGTGGCTTGATTTGATGATGTTTCTGACTGATTTTAAGACCATTTAGGTTAAAGGCCCCATATAACACTATTTCACATCTATGTTCTAATGTTGTGTCCTCATCAAAAACAGACCTGCAGTTGTGTTTGGTTTCATTCACACATGTTTAACACACAAACCCTGCAGATTTAGGATAAGTTCTTCTCTCAAACTGAAAACACTCTACACAGGAACACAGGAAGTGCTCCACTGTGTTTTTAAACTCCATACACCTTCACTAGAATCTTTAATTTCAACCCTGGAATTTCCAAACTCTACTTCACAAAAGGTAATCGGTAGCTGTTAAAAAAAAACTGAAAACTACCACTGCATGACATCACAAGGTGGAACAGAGCATTTTGAGCTAATATAAGACCTTTAAATAAACTTGCAAATGGGGTAAGTGAAATGGTCAGTGGCTGCAGGTTCTATTCCCAGGCCTTTCCGTGTAGATCTTGCATGTTCTCCCTCTGTCTCACTGGGTTTTTGGTTCACCACATCAACCTAAAACATGACTAATCCTCCAACTAAAAAGTTAAAACCATACTTTGAAACATTATCCATGGAGATATGGGAGTTTTATGGCATTCTGGGGAATATTATAGCAATAGGAACAACATTTCCATGGAAAAAGGAGGTAGAAGGCGCTCCAAATAATAATCCATTTTGTGTAGACGAAGTGCAGTCAGGGTAAAGATACTTTTTCCAGTTTTTCAGTGCAAAAAAGATACAAACTAAAGCAAACAAACAAAAAAAACTTCATATATTTTTGATTTAAAAGTTACATTCTACTATTTCTTTACATGAGGACATACAGAAGTCTGGCCTGGTGTTATATTTCTCTTTGTATTTCAGTGCATTTAAAAAAAAAAAAGCCAAAATGAAAAACATTTCAAACTATTTTCATGTATTTTTGGCTAAAAAGTGACATACTATGGCTTTAAATATGTATTAGCATGTCTATTTCTATACAGGAGCAGACACACAATCTGGTCCGGTTGAATATTTCTCTTAGTATTTCAGTGCAGCTAAAAAAAATCCAAAATGAAAAATGCTTTTATTTTAGTCTATTTCTACCTCAAAAGTTACAGGTTGTGACTTTAACTTCAAACTCTTATTTTGCACCAGATAAAGCGTCTTTTGTATAATGATGATTCTGAAATGAGCAACAATAAATTCTCTCTGGAGACAAAATAGCCATTACATTCAGCTCAGGCCGAGTCAGACCCTGGAAAAGCACTGCATGTGGTTTGGTCTCACAGCAATTAACCACTATGGCTTTGGCTCCATCGTCTTTGTGCGACGTTTCAAATTGCTTCCCATGCAGCTATAACTCCTCTGTCCTCTTTGTCTTAATTACCTGTCACCTCTCAGACAGAAGAGACACTATAGTGGACAAACACAGGCACAGACTACACCCTCCACATGTAAAGGACCATAGGTTAAGTTCACACGGCCTATAAGTGCTGTAGGCAAAGGTCAAGCTTTACAAAGAAATATTAAAGCAATGTCTTATATCTTATATTATGCAAAATTGACTCTTGTGAGCTTTAAGACATGTTATAATGTTGTTAACTCATCAAAAACATACCTGGAGTTGTTTAAGTAATCCTTTATTATTAGTCTGGCTACATCTCTAGCATCTCAAAATGTTCTGTTCCACCTTCTGAAGTCAAGTTAACAGCTCATTTTATCTTTAGTTTAGTAGAAATTGGCAAGTCTAGAGCTGAAATTATCCAAATGATTCCAATGAAGGTATACAGAGTGTAAAAGCACAGTGGAGCACTTCCTGTAGTACCACATGACATCACAAGGTGGAACAGTGTGTTTTCTTTTTGAGAGAAGAACTCAGCCTACGGGATCTCTGTGTGAATGAAACAAAACACAACTCCAGGGAAGTTTGTGATGAGGAAACATTACAACATAGATCAGAAAATAAAGTAATATGGGCCTTTTAAAGCCTGCGTACTGATTGTTGTAAGGGATGAGCTGAGCAAACCTGTATAAACATTTTGTGGAGTAATTCTAATACTACAAAATGGGGGTCCCCAAAGATTCTGAGGGGGTACCCAAAGGTTCTTAGAAAAGAGGGACAAAACTAAACTGTGAATTTTGACAAATGGGTGGCATGTTAATTGCTTATATAAAAGGGATTTTACGGTCATTAGTGTTCTATACCTAGCCTGATTCATCAGCCAGTTTCACTTTGTAGAAAGCATCTGACCTCACAGTGTTACGATTCGTTCACTTGACAGTAGGCAGGTACTTTTTTTAATTTAAGCAATCACACCTATTTGGTCGTGACGTATGTAATGCACCGCTAATAGGACTAACTGCTATATTAAGCTTTTACCAAATCCCGTAGGAAGAAGGACAATAACGTCTTTCCCCTTGATAAAATTCACCAAACATTCTCTTTGTTCCAGCTTTAAATCCTCAATCTCGGGAATCGTTGACAACACTGAATATATGGCTCTTTGCTGATTGGCTGGTGAACGAACTCGCACTTCCGGGGTTTTTGTCAACCATCTAGTGTATTCTGACTCCTGGCTTAGTCGCTGGAGAGAAATGAAATTGAGTAGAGGCACTAGGTGGCACCAGCCTGGCTATTCTATACCATCTTTATTAGCCAGAAAATAATTTGTTTTAATTATAAGACAATAGCTTCCCAACATCTCCATGGAGACAAGCAGGTACCTGACTCTCCATCAGATAGTGAAAAAATGCACCTTTAAAGCACATATATTACGCTATTTTCTTATCTATATTATAATGCTGTTTCCTGGAGTTGTGTTTGGTTTCATTTACATGTTTAATGCACAAATCCTGCATTTTTAGGGTTTTTGAGTTCTCCTCTCAAACAGAAAACACTCTGTTCCATCTTATGACGTCATATGGTAATACAGGAAGTGCTTCACTGTGTTTTTACTATACACCTCCATGCACCTTCACTACAATCAAACTAAAGGCAAAACTTTACTTTACTAAACTAAAGGCAAAGACAGCCATTAACTTGAAAACTACCACTGCATGACATCAGCATTTTGAGCTTTGGAAAAGTAAACAGCCTAATAATGCATAACTTAAACATGTGTGAATGAAACAAAACACAACTATGTGAATATTTTTGACGAGGTAACACAAGAGTCAATTTTGCATAATGTAGGACCTTTAAGTATTTGTTTATATTATTTTAAGTTAGTTAGTTTTATTGCCAATGTAAAGTCCATGGACAGTACTACTTGTTGCTGAGAAGTAGCCTCGACTCGGGCTAAACAGTAACTCTAATGGTTGCTAGGAGCTGCCATAGTGTATTTATGGAGGGATAGAGTTTCAAGCTTCGTCTCACATCAGGGCAGAGAGACCAGGTGACCAAAGTGAGCACATAGGCTTAAGAACATTCAAAATGTGCAAAAAGCAAGCAGAATGTTTTTGAGTAATGCGTCTCTCCTAAGTCCGAGCTAGAAATCATTTGGGTCTTTCCATATTTGCAAAGGAATTAGTATGTAGTAAATTTAAAAGGACAAAGCAGCCAAACAACCTGTGCAGAAATATCAGGTTCTCTCTCTAGAGCCCAACTGTTACAATAAATGAAGAAACTGTCCTGTCTTCATCTATTTCACTTGGACAAAAGACAATAAGATACATAGAGAGAATGTTGTGCAATTTGAATACATTTCCAGTGGTTGAAGAAGTACTTGTTGTTACTGAAAGGTGCATTGTGTAACTTTTCTGGTGGAGGGTCCATCAAATGATTTTTCTCCATGGAGATTTTATTGCTATTTTCATGGGGACCAAAGAAAATCATGTATATCGTTCATTCAGTCGTTCTTCAAAATAAAACCAAAAAAAATAAAAATAAGAACACGAGGCCCGACCCAACACTCAGTCCTGGTTCAGTTTTGGTTTAGTCCTGTTTTTTTCTTGTTTAAATCCTGGTGTAGTCCTGGTTTAGTCCTGGTTTAGATCCGGTTTAGTCCTGATTTAGACCTGGTTTAGTCCTGGTTTAGTCCTGCATTAGTTCAGTGCATTAGGTTCAGTCCTGGGATCAGTCCTGGTTTAGGCCTGTTTTAGTCCTGGCTCAGTCCTGTCTTAGACCTGGTTTAGACCTGGTGTAGTCCTGTTTTTGTCCTCCAGGTTCAGTCCTGGGATCAGTTCTGGGATCAGTTCTGGGATCAGTCCTGGTTTTGTCCTGGTTTAGACCTGGTTTAGACCTGGTTTAGTCCTGTTTTAGTCCTCCTGGTTCAGTCCTGGTTCAGTCCTGGTTTCAGTCCTGGTTTAAACCTGGTTCAGTCCTGGTTTAGTCCTGGTTTAGTCCTCCTTGTTCAGTCCTGGTCAGTCCTGGTTCAGTCCTGGATCAGTCCTGGATCAGTCCTGGATCAGTCCTGGGATCAGTCCTGGGATCAGTCCTGGTTTAGTCCTGGTGTAGTCCTGATTTAGACCTGGTTTAGTTCTGTTTCAGTCCTGGTTTAGTCCTCCTGATTCAGTCCTGGGATCAGTCCTGGTTTAGTCCTGGCTCAGTCCAACATCAAAGTTTAAGTTACGTAAACGGGAAATGGTTGTTCTCCGTTTTTTTCATTACTTATTAAAACACAAAATCGAAAACTGATCTGTTATCCGTTTTTTTTTTTTTTTTTTGTTTGGTTGGGGTTTTTTTTGCATTTTGGTTTTAGAGACAAATAATGAAGAAAATAATTGTTTATTTTTCATTTTCTTACTTTTAGTTTCGTTAAAAATGAATGAATGAATGAATGATACACGGATTAAACCAGACCAAGTTACAAGTCAGATCTGTGGAGAGGCGATGCAGCTCACAGTCAGACTGCCTGTTATTATTAGTATTTTTGAGATAGAAAATCACTTGTAATTGAATAAATGTAAGGTAGAGCTGTTTAATGTCACACTGTGGAACATTCCAGGCAGTGCAATCTGGAAACATCTGGAGACAGGCAGCTGGCATACAAAAGTTACAGAGTGCAGCTTTAAAGGGCCTGTATTATGCTGTTATCTGGTGTTCACTCACACATGTTTAACCCACAAATCCTGCATGTTTAGGCTGAGTTCTTCTCCACTGTGTTTTTAAACTCCATACACCTTCACTAGAAACATTTGGATACTTTCAGCCCTGAAATTGTCTCTAAAGGTAGCTGTTAACTTGAAAATTACTGCTTCGTTGCATCATAAGGTGGAACAGAGACAGACTAATAATAAAGGATTACTCAAACATGTGTGAATGAAATATTTTTGAGGCACAACATGATTTAAAGCCCACGAGAGTCAATTTTGTGTAATATAGAACGTTTAAAGACTCCATTTCAATTGTATTAAATCCACAAATCTCGATCTCTTCCTAAATATAATCTTCCTAAAAGCACAGAACCAGATGTAAGCGTATGTATGTGCTGTATTAACATGTAGAGAATAGCGTAGTGTATTACAGAGTGGACCCTGTACTCCACACTGCTGAGATTTTCATTACACGAAAGCCAACAGGGGGTGGTATGCATGCAGGGCCAGTGGCTTCCATTTGCCCTGTCCACTTAAATTAGTGGGGCCTTGCATCCAGCAGCATCTGGTTCCAATATGGAGCAGGCGGAAGGGTGGGTGCCTCTCTGTGCGGCGGAAAATACAGACTACTGTACCTTTAAATAGCCCTCAGGAGGCAGAGGACAGATGCTAAAGTCCTATCGCTATAGCTACAGATTCTTTGCAACTGGCTATGTTTGGTAATAAAATAAATACAAGGTTACGGACGGATTCTGAAACTAGTATCAAAACTAGACGGTACGACCTTTCCTGAATAGTTTGAGAAAGGTCTTAATCTAGTAAAAGACACAGGATTAAATGAAATCTGCACTGTTTCAGCTGCATTTGTCTCTATGGAGAAGGCCTGGAATGTTCCGCAGCACAGCATTAAACTGACATATCTTGATTTTATTCAGTTGCAGGTGTTTTTATTGGTAAAAAAATTAAATCAAACATGCATTCTTGTTCTGAGGAGGCCTGCAGTACTATAATCTACTTGTCTTCATAAAAATAGTTTAATGCCATACTGCGGAACATTCTAGATAATGCTATATGCCAATGCAACATCTCACCTTTATGTAACAGATAATACTCCCTACAACTATACAACAACTCACTCTTATGTAACAGATAATAATCCCTACAACTGTACAACAACTCACCCTTATGGAACAGATAATACTCCCTACAACTGTACAACAACTCACCCTTATATAACAGATAATACTCCCTACAACTGTACAACAACTCACCCTTATATAACAGATAATACTCCCTACAACTGTACAACAACTCACCTTTGTGTAACAGATAATACTACCTCAAACTGTACAGCAACTCACCCTTATGTAATAGATAATACTCCCTACAACTGTACAACAACTCATCCTTGTGTAACAGATAATACTCCCTACAACTGTATTACAATATATTATAATTATTTCTTATTTCACAACTGTCTCTTGTTCTTTTTTGCAAATTATTTAGAATTTATTATTACCACTTATATTTGTTTACTCTCTGTTACTATGTTTATTGTGATGTGTGAACAGCTGTGTCCAAATAATCTCCCTTGTGGATCAATAAAGTCTAAGTCTAAGATCTCCACAGCAGGTTTCATAGTGATTTTCAGTACTGAACCAGTGCACTTTCTACTGTGTAAAATACCAGTGTGATATTGAAATTGCTATAAAATATTAAACCTTTTCCTTTGTATCTTTTCAAATTTGGTTCAAAATTTTTCTATCGTGACAAGACATATCTGCCCAATGCTTCTTCCCTTTGAAACAGGACAAATGTACAATTAAGTTGGAATGCCTGCAATGCTGTTTTCCAAGCGCTTGTTTAGAGCCCGAGTCCGTACGCGAATGGCCAGCTTTCTTGGTCGGTCGGTCGCTTGGTTGGTTGGTCGGTTGGTGAGAGCTCCGCGGTATAGCTAGCGTGCACCGCCTGACCCTACGGTTGCTGTATTTGGGTTAGCCTTGTGTTATTCCTCCAGCCAATTCTCTGTCAGCAGGACTCATGTGGCATAAATGCGTGGAGGAGATCTATACTCCGCCTTCTCTCGGTCTTTCTCTGTACAAGGAGCACTTACCCATAATTCTGAGCTTTCCATCGCGGCTATAATTCACACTGCACACTCTAAGTAAAGGGGCTGTCTGTAACTAGGGTGATTGCATGTTTGTCAAACAGACTGTCAATGCAATGGGCCCAGTTCGGTAGAAACATGAATGCAAAACATGTAGGAACGTATACACAGTGAGACCTACAGCGTTTGAACTGGAGTTACTGGACTGTACAAGAAACTTTAAAGAGACATATTACGCTCTTTTTTGATCTATGGTATAATGTTGTTTCCTCGTCACAAACAGACCTGGAGTTGTGTTTTGTTTCATTCACACATTTTTAAACACACAAACCCAGCATATTTAGTCTGAGTTCTTCTCTCAAACTGAAAATACTCTGGTCCACCTTGTGATATCATACAGGAAGTGCTCCACAGTCTTAAAACTCCATACACCTTTGCTAGAATAATTTGGATGATTTCAGCCCTGAAATTGTCAATCTTTACTGAACTAAAGTAAAAAAAAAGTTGTAAGCTACAGCTTCATGACATCACAAAGTGGAATAGAGCAATGCATTTTATTTTACAGGTTCTATATTACGCAAGTTTGACTGCTATGAGCTTTAAAAAATACAAAAAATGCTGTTACCTCCAAAAAAAAAAAAGAAGCATCAAATGAAACAGAAAATGCACACCAAAGTTCATGTAGAGGTGCAAATGCAACAGCAAAATAAAAGTGACAAAATGCATAGCACACTCAGATGGCCGATGTCCAAAAGCTTTTATTTATTTTTTTTATTTTTTTAATTTTCAATAATGTTTTGGCAAAAAAAAAAAGCCTTTTTCAGATATTTTTCTTGCTTTGTAATCCAAAGCATTGGCCATCTGTAGTATGCATTTTTTCACTTTTATCTGCTAAAAACAAACATGGATTTGTGTTTTGTTTCATTCACACATGTTTGGCAATTCCAGGGGACATCATAAGTGCTTTGTGTTGCTTTTTTTTTTGTATGAAAAATGCTCTATAAATAAAGTTTGATTGATCCACATGATTGTAGCGAAGGTGTATGGAGTTTAAAAACACAGTAGAACACTTGACACATGATATCACAAGGTGGAACAAAGTGTTTTCTGTTTGAGAGAAGAGCTCAGCCTAAATATACAGGGTTTGGGAGATAAAGGTGCGTAAATGAAACAAAACACAACTCCAGGTCTGTTTGTGATGAGAAAACCAGATTATAACAGATCCAAAATAGTGTAATATGGGTCCTTTAAGGCAGAATATCCTAAGTGAGGCACAGTTTTCCTGCAACTTCGAAAGCAACTAAGTAAGAGCCCTGGTTAAATTATAGTGCAAAGATAAAACCCACATATATTCAACAAGAGGCATAGTAAATCCACACATAGTTTCTCAGCGGAGGCCCTCCCTTGTGCAGAGCTGAGGGGGGAGTGTGAAGAGCCATGAGGGAGTAGAACATGCAGAGTAGCACAGAGTGATCAGATAAGACCGATGACAAGGCAGAGAGACATGATGACAAACTCCTGACAGCTCCGAACCCAGTCTCAGGCACAGCTCACTGCTGAAATATGGAGCCCAGTGCTCCTCCAAAGCACCAGTCCAGCAGGCTTCAAGAAACAGCACAAGAGTTGGACCACTTTCTGAGGATTTAGCCGTGTTGTAATGATGTAGAAACAGAACATTTGTCCGATTTGAACCTAAGGACATTGTATTATTACCATGGAAATGTAATAAGATCTGGAAGAAGCTACGATACATGAACATTCACACACACACAGTGGCTCTGTCTTTTCTGCATGACTCGAGGAAAAACTAAAACTAAAACACAACTGTGCCCACGCCAGTCCATCTTTCCCACAGTCAGGGAATAATTTAGCTCCATAAAATGCTTCTTAACTAAAAAAAAAACATATTTATATAACTGTACACTGTATCTATGCGGCATAAGACGGGGTACAGTTTGCAGGGAAATCTCCAGCACCGATCACCTTTCAATTTGTGGATCTGGACGCCGTTGTGTTGGCAGTGGTTTGTGCTCATTGGCGCAAAATTCTGCATTTCTGTATACTGACCTAGCCCCGCCCTCTGTGTGACGTCACAAACATGTAGTCCTGACCAATCAGAGCCCAAGCTGCTAAAGTAGAGCTAGATTAAACCTTAAAAAATTCAAAAAAATTCATATTGTAAAAATAGAGAAGAATTCCTGAAAGATGTCGATGCCTAGTCAGTAGTTTGAATTTTCCAAAATGCACCAGGACTTGATCAGAGACTCCTATGTGCTGTTTAAATCCATTTTGTATTTTTCTTAAGTTTTCAGACAATCTAAAAACATTTCAGTATAGTTATTGCTAATGTGTGCATTGTGTCACCATGGTAACTGAACATTCCTCCATAGAAATACATACAGTAGAAATACACCCCAGCATGATGTCACTGCAAAGTATTAACACAAGCGCTCCAACCACAGAGCAAATACAATTACATTTTATTTATTATTGACCTTTGTAGACAGCCAAGGTTGCCGTAACAGCATTCACTGCATTATTTCGAATAGTAAAACGCCAATTTAAAACAGACATAAAGCTTCGTATGACTCCTTTAACCTTCGTAAACACAATACCAGCCACTGCCGTATAAATAAAGACACTGGAACTAAACAAGAAACACGTACAGATGACAAATGCCACTGCTCTTTCTAATGATTTGGGCTTGTTTGGGGGTCTGTTACCTGCTTGTTTCTATGGAGATGTCATTGCTTTGCTTGGAATGTTCCACAGTATGGCATTAAACAGCTCTACCTTACATTTATTCAATTACAGGTGGTTTTATAGCTCAAAAATAGTTAGAGAAACAGACATTCTGACTGTGTGCGGGGTCACCTGTCCACAGATCTGACCTGTAACTTGGTCAGTTTGGTCTCCATGAAAATAGAAACATTTAATGCTATACTGCACAGGTGTCAAACATGCGGCCCGGGGGCCAGATCCTGCCCTCCAAGACCTTTAATCTGGAACTTGGCTGATTTTCTACTAAAATATTTTAATTCTATTTTCTATTAAAATATTGTTAATTTTCTGTGGTGTTTATCACAGCAGCGTCTCCAGCGTCTCTGTACGTGGCCCCTCCCACCAGAGCAGCACAAATGAAGACTTGTCTCTTTCCAAATGCTCTTAAAAGACGATCGTTTTGACTGTTGACCATGACACCCTCATCAGCAAAATGTCAAAAGAAAAATTGACTTATTCCTATTTGCAGACAAGTTCATGTTAAAACATTGTGTTGAAATTACATTTTTCTTAAAGTTTCAGGTTGTTCATAATATTATAATATTTTGTAAAAGAAAGAGTTCATCAGTTAAAAAAGATTTCTGTAATAGATTTGTGTTTCTCTGCGCAAATATTTGAACTTATTGTTATTTTTGGGGTTTATATGACATGAGTTTCTGATGCGGCCCCTTTGGGATCAAAGTAGGTTGGATACGGCCCCCAAACCAAAATGAGTTTGACACCTCTGCTATACTGTGAAACATTTCAGACAAAGCAATAACATCTCCATGGAGAAACCAAGAATTCATTCAAGTATTGACAAAAATTTAAAGGTGCACTTTGTAACTTTTCTGGTAGTTTCCATGGAGTCGTTGCTTTTCTTAGAATGTTCCAAAGTATGGGACTGAACAAACCTTGCATTTATCTAATTAACTTTGTAAGAGTTTTGTTTTTGAAGTGCAGAATAACGTCCACAAAGCCCCATAACAAAAAACAAAACCAAACAACACAATACCATCCAGAGCCAAGCACAGCGTGCTCTTAAACAAGTGCTAACCACCAGGTAATTTCATTAAGTTGTGACTTCCTCTCTCTCCTTTCTTTACATGCGGAGGTCAGAGGTCAAGAGGATCTGTCAGCGGAGACAGAGAGGATTATGGGTATAGGCATTCCATTGGCGGCCATTACTGCCCTCTGTCAGCACCGGGGCTCTTCTGCCTCTGTCTCTCTGGCTCTTCTCTGGATCCTCTGACAGACTAAGAAGCAATTACTGTCACATTAAGAGCCCCACAGAATAAGGCCTGTCCCTGCCATTGCCGCTAATCCTCCTTATTTTAATGAAGAAATGCACTATTTAATGATCTCTTTCATGTATTTTTCATATTTGGCAATTTGCTGGGTTTCAGATGACATCACAACAAGCTATAGGTCTTTTTTATTAAAGATGCACTGTGTCTTTACTGGAAAGGATCTGCAACTTGTTTGTCTCCGTGCAGATGTCAATGCCCTGGTTTAAATTGTCCACAGTAGAGATTAAACTAATCTGTTTAGCATTTATTGAACTACAGGTGTTATTTATTGCTCAAAAATGTCTGAAAAAAAACATCCATTCTTACTCTGAGTGGAGTCACCTCAAGAAATCTAACGTGTCTTGCGAGTCTCTATGGAGATTTGTGAGTTTGTGGCCATACTGTGGAACATTCTAGGCACATCTCCATGGAGACAAGCAGGTAACAGACCATCCAGCAGACAAATTACTCAGTGCACCTTCAAGTTTAATAATTCAGATAGGAGTAGAAGTATGTGGGTATGGTTGGTTAAGTAAAATAGTGATGCACATTCGAAGGATGACAGGTTAAAGGGCCCATATTATGCTATTTCTGATATATTATTTATTAGTCTTTGAACATCTCCAAAGGCCTAAATGCTCTGCTCCACTTTGTAATGTCACGAGGTTGTGGTTTTGACCTTTTACCTTTTGTTCAGTAGATCAAGTCAGAGTCCTGCACCAGGTCAGGTACCCACAAATAGTTGCTGAAACGGGCGGGTTTTGGAATTTGGGTTCTGGAATTTTATGGGCGGATATGTGGGCACATAGTGATTACACACGGGCAGGTCAGGTGAATCCATATATATTATACAAATACATATATCAGACTATTGTGTACAAATTGTCGTAATCATGGTGTGTTCAGTAGTCCTATAGAGGGCTACAATATTTAAACTATTGCCTACATCACTTAACAGCGACACTTTTCTGAATCAACATTCATGGTTTGAGGAGAATCTGCATGACGAATGAGATAAAAGTTAAGTTGGCGAGCGGTGCTTATAAATAGATCACAATGACTCTTCCAATTATCACAGGCACGTGTGGGTAACGGGTGGAATGTTAACGGATCCAGGCGGATTTAACTTTGATATAATTACGGGTTAAGGGGCGGGTGTGGTGCTGTACTGTGCGGGTGCGGGTCTCCAAAAATTGACCCGTGCACGTCTCTAGATCAAATTGGCCATTTCCAGGGCTGAAATGATCCAAAACTAGTGATGGTGTATGGAGTTTAAAAACACAGTGGAGCACTTCTTGTATTACCACATGACATCACAAGGAGGAAAAGATAGTGGTAGAACTCAGTGTAAATATGCAGGGTTTGAACGAAACAAAACACAACTCCAGGTACACTTACGTTGAGGAAACAACATTATAACATAGATTAGAAAATAGTGTAATACGAGCCCTTTAATGGCATACTGTGGAACATCCTAGGTAAAGCAATATCATCTCCTTGGAATCAAACAGGTGGCATACCATCCTCCAGAAATGTTACACAGTGCACCTTTACAGCAACATTCTCTCAAATAGTAGGTAATAGAGTTTGAGCCATGTGTTGCTGACATTGTTTTACTTTCGGTGTTGATTTTGTGAGAGCAATCCACAAAACTGCTACTACCAACATTCCTGGTGCATTACGGTCACCAATCCAAATACTGAAACTGTAAAAAGTCCATAAGGAAAGGCAGAATGTGAGGTTTGGACCCCGGCACCAGCACCCCAGCCCAGAAGGATTCCAGAGATTCCGCGTGGATCTGGAGGTGGAGCGGACAGCTGGGTCAGCATCGCGCCGTGTCCATGTCAAAGCTCCTGTTATGATTATTGTGAGAAGAAACATTTGGATGTGTTTTTTGGCTGCTTCCTTTTGTTCTATTTTTAAAGGTGCACTGTGTAACTTTCCTAATGGGGGTTCTGACATTTGCTTGGTTAAACGTTCTTTATTATGCAAAGTTGACTCTTGTGGGATTTTAGACATGTAAGATGTTGTTACCTCATCAAAACACGCAGTTGTTTTTGTTTCATTCACACATCTTTGACTAACCCTTTATTATTAGTCTGTCTACGTCTCCAAAGGCCACAGCTACATTTCAGTCGAGATGGGCAATTCCAGGGTTTAAATTACCGTATTTTTTGGACTATAACGTGCACCAGATTATAAAACGTAGTATAAATATTGTTGAATTCTCTCGTCTAGTTTCATACATAAGGTGCACTGGATTATAAGGCGCATTAAGAAAAACAAGCGGACGACACTTGAGACTGATCCTTAGTCCAGGCATCCACGATTCATTGGCAGATCGTGGTGTAACTCGCCTGGCGTTGCCTACCTGTTTTGGTAAATGTGGATTATGAATGTGAATGTGGGTGGATCATTTAAGTTTGTTTTTAATTTCTTACAAGGATGACTCAAATATACATTGAGTAATAATGTGTTTAATGCACCTTTGCGCACATTTGTTTACGTTTTACATAAGAATCTTAAAACTACATAGCTCATTTGCATAAACTATAAGCACTGAAAAAACAGCTCGCTCCTTTGTAGTTTACCAGGGGGCGGGATTAAATAAGATTTCTTCTTCCCACTCCTTTTTGGGCCAATTTCTTGTTATTTCTTCTTGTTGTTATTTCCGCTATGATTTCATTAATGTTATATGTTCTATTGTAAAAGAATGTGAATTTCTTACTTGCCCAAAATAAATACATAAATCTACCAAAGTCATACTAAAACATGTTGACAAATTTTTGAGTGTTGTATACCACATAAAATTGGTTCGAGGTCAGTAAGCACAACCAGAATTAATACATAAGGCGCACCAGATTATAAAACACACTGTCGATTTTTGAGAAAATTAAAGGATTTTACGTGCGCCTTATAGTCCGAAAAATATGGTAATAAATTCTTAATGATTCTAGTGAAGGTGTATGGACTTTAAAAGAACAGTGGCGCACTCCTTCTATTACCACATGACATCACAAGGTGGAACAGGTGGAGCAGTGTGTTATCAGTTTGAGAGAAGAACTCCTTAAGCCTAAATATGCAGGTTTGTGTGTTAAACGTGTGAATAAAACAAAACACAACTCCAGATCTGTTTGTGATGAGGAAACATTTTCAGGTGATTTAAAAGGTGAGAGTGACTTGCCTTTGTTAACATTATTATTAGTTTGTACGACCATAAACGTGGAAAAAAATAAATAAATGTAGATAAGAACGAGGAAGAAAGGGACTGTGTTTCTGGTAGAGATTTTGCTTTGTAAAATAATCGGAGCAATGACTTTAAACAGTCCAACACTGTAGAAACTTATTAAAAAGAGTATAGACTGTCGTGTTTTGGAAAATATGGAGCTCTGGAGTTGATGAATTGTGCATTGAGTAATTTATATTTTTGACTCTTATATGTACAGTGAGTGGAGTTGTGAAGGCAAACTTGTTGTGCACGCGTTTGGTACCTTTGTTTCAGCTCGGACCCTTCCTGTCATGACCCCGTAGTCATGGTTTATGTTTTGTTTTTGTTTGCCGCAAATGATCCAATTAAAAAAAAAGGTGAGTGTGACTAACTAAAAAACTGTTATAACTAAATCATCTCTTTCTGTCAGACTGCATTAAAACAAAACTCAGATTAAAGTCTAATAAAACCTCAAACAGAGCATCACACCCCGGGAAACTTTGACGACATCAGCTGCAAAGTGTCAATAGATCAGCACCACAACATGCATCACGTAGAGCCAAATCCTCGTCATTTGTACTCGCATTTCAAGGTGAATTAGTGAAGTGAAATTGCAAAGTTTTGCAATGGACAGTTACAACAGCTCGCGCTCCAAACATCAAGCCTTCATAAACACCATTCACATCTATTCATTTGCCCTCTGTGCCCAGACTAAGCACTCCCAAATGGCTCTTACGCGATGTTTCCAGCCGAGGGTTTTCCTTGTTGCTGTAACTGTAACAGGATAGTGGGAGTCGACATCACAGGAGAGGGGCTGGGTCTTTTGACAGTAATACGAGGGACACTTGTTTACCTAACCTTATGGGTCATGGTGCAGTTTAGCAGGGAATGAATGACTTCATTTTTGGGGTTTAAATTAAAGGGTTCCTCCTCTCTTGAACTTAAAACAGATTTGTGCATGCTTTGGTATGAGCAAACTACTTACCCAACCAGCACAGACCTCCTTAGGTGCACTTTTAAACTCAAACAGGCCACGTGCTGCTCTCCATGTAATAATCTTGTAGAGTAAAATGCATTCCTCACTGCTCTTTTACAATCCCAGCACAAAGTTTACCAAGTCGTTCATATTTATGGTTTAAAAAAAGACAACACTTTCGTATATTTTCATATAAAACTCTCTCTCTTTGTCCCTCTCTCACGCTGTCAATCTCGCTCTCTTTCTCTCTCCTCTCTCCCTCTCCTTCTCGGCCTCTCTCTCTTACCCTCTCTCTCTTTCTTTCCTGCTCTCTCTCCCTCCCTCTCTCCTTCTCTGCCTCTCTTGCTTTCCCTATCTCTCTCTAACTCTCCTTCTCTGCCTCTCTCTATTTCGGTCTCTCTCTCCCTCCCTTTTTGTCTTCCCTTCTCTACCTCTAATTCTCCCTCTCTCTCCCTCCATCTCTCTCCCTCTCTCTCTTTCCCCTCTCTCTCCCTGACTCTCATTCTCTGCCTCTCTCTCTCTTCTTCTCTGCCTCTCTCCCTTTCCCTCTCTCTCCTTCTCTGCCCTTCTCTTTCTTTCCCTCTCATTCTCTCTTTTTTCTCTCTCTCCCTCTCCTTCTCTGCCTCTCTCTCTTTCCCTCCTCTCTCTCTCCTTCTCTCTTTCCCGCTCTCTTTCGCCCTCTCCTTCTCTGCCTCTCTTTCCCTGCCTTTCTTTCCCTCTCTCTCTTTCTCCACCCTCTCTCTCTCCCCCATCTCTCCTTCCCTCTCTGTCTTTCCCTCTCCTACTCTCTCTCTCTTTCCCTCTCCCTCCATTTCTATCTCTCTGTCTTTCGCTCTCCTTCTCTTCTCCACCTCTCTCTCCCTTTCTCTCTCCCTCTCCCTCCCTGTCTGTCTTTCCCTCCCCCACTCTCTCTCTCTCTCTATTCCTCCTCTTCCTCATGTGCTGCACTACATATAATAATCTTTCAGAATAAAACACATTTTTACTGCTATTTTACAATCTTAGCAAAGTTGAGCAAAAGTTTCATATTTATTGTAAAAAAACAAACAAAAAAAACAAACAAAAAGCTTTTATATATTTTCATGTACAACCTTCTCTCTCTTTCTCTGTCTCTCTCTTTTTGCCGCCTCTTTCTCTCTCTCTCTACCCCCTCTCCGCCCCTCCCACTCTCTCTGTCATGTGCGACGGTACATGTAATAATATTGTGGAGTAAAATACATTCCTTACTACTACTACTACTACTACTACTACTTCTTTCATATATCTGTCTGTCCCTCCCTCTCTCTTTCTCTCCTGCTTTCTTTCTCTCTCTCTCTCTGTGTCTCTTGTAATCTTCTTGTAGAGTAAAATACATTCCTTAGTATCAAAGTCGAGCAAGTGTTTCATAGTTATAGTAAAAAAAAAAAAAAGAAAATAGTTCATAGTGTGTAACGCGGTGTCAGTTTCGTGAACAGTTATTGGGCTACGGTGTATTGGAGTGAAATTGCTCCCTTATGCGCCTCTTCGAAAACCGCTGGGTCTGAATGAGAGCTTTTCAAATCGGGGGCAGTGTTTGATTTGGAGCTGGTGGTCATTTTGGTGATTTCTGTCCCACCGCTGAGGAGATGCTCTGAAGGCGGCGCACACAACACACACACAACGCACAGCACACACACTCACACACACACAAATAGCACACACACACAGCACACATGGCATCAAGAACCCGGCCAAATTACAGCCCAACGCCACACCGTACCCCCACGCGCTACCTCTCTCTTCTCTCTCTCCCTCTCTCTTTCTCCTTCTTCCTCTATCTCTCCCTCTCTTTCTTCCTAAGTCTCTCCATCCCTCTCTCTCCCTCTTTGTCGCGCTCTCACCCTCCCTGTCCCTCTTCTCTTTGTCTCCCTCTCTGTCTCTCTCCCTTTCTTGTTCTGCCTCTCTTTCTTCCTCTCTCTTTCTCCCTAAGTCTCTCCATCTCTCTCCCTCTGTCTATTTCTTGCTCTCTCCCTCTCTCGCTCTTCCTCTCTCTCCCACTCTCTTTCTCATTTGTCTCTCCATCTCTCTCTCCCTGTCTCTATCTCTCTTTCTCTCTGTCTCTCTCTCTTTCACCCTGTGTCTCTCCATCTTTCTCTCCCTCTGTCCCTTTCTCTCTCTCTTCTCTCTGTCTTCATCGTTCTCTCTCCCACTCTCTTTCTCCCTATGTCTCTCCATCTCTCTCCCTCTGTCTCTTTCTCACTCTCTCTCTCCCCCTCATGCCCCCTTCTCTTTCTTCCTCTCTCTCCCTCCCACTCTCTTTCTCCCTTCTCCCTTCTGTCTCTTTCTCACTCTCTCTCTATGTCTTTTTCTCTCTCCCTCTGTCTGTTTCTCACTCTCTCTCTTCTCTTTCTCTCTCTCTCCAACTCTTACTCCCTATGTTACCCCATCTCTCTCTCCCTGTCTCTTCTCGCTCTCTCCCACTCTTTCTCTGTGTCTATCCATCTCTCTCTCTGTCCCTTTCTCACTCTTTCTCACTCTCTCTCACCCCCTATCTCTCTTCTCTCTGTCTTTCTCTCCCCCTCTCGTGCTTCCTTTTTCTCTCCCACTCTCTTTCTCCCTATGTCTCTCCCTCTGTCTCTTTATTTCTCTCTGTCTCTTTCTCGCTCACTCTCTTCTTTTCTCTCCCTCTGTCTCTTGTCGCTCTCTCCCACTCCTCTCTTTCTCCCTATGTCTCTCCATCTTTCTCTCCCTGTCTCTGTCTTTCTTTTCTCTCTGTCCCTTTCTCTCTTTCTCATACTATTTCTTTCTCCCTATGTCTCTCTGTCTCCTTCTCTCAGTCTCGCTCTCTTCTCCCCCACTCTCCCTCCCCACTTCCCCAATATCCCTCTCCACCCTCCCTCTCTCTTTCTCTCTCTTTCATGGCTGTCGTTGGTCAAAGGAGGGATTGATTAAAGGCCCACTTTAAATGACTTCCTTTTTGGAGCTATTATTTGCCAATAAGCAAAAGGAGGCAAAGATTCAGATCAGTCTAATCTGTGGTTTCCCTTCGTGCCCTATTGGTGTTTTGTTTAGCAATACTTCTCTGACTTCCAGCCCGTTTGGACGCTTTAAAGCTCCATTATGTAACTTCTAAGGTGGATGGTGCGCTAATTGCTTGCTTATCTCCATGGAGCTGTTATTTCTTTTCCTGCAATGTTCCACAATAGGGCATTAAACACATCTCTCCTGCATCTGTTTTTATTATAGGTGTTTTAGAGCTCTCCCTCACCCTCTCTCACTCTGTTTCACTCTTTCTCTTTCTCCTTAACCCCACTCTACTCTCCCTTCTTCTTCTTTTCTCTCTCTCTATCTCCCCTTAACTCGCTCTTCTATCTCTCCCTTTAACCCCCCTCTTTTCTCTTTTCTTCTGTCTTTCTCCCTCTCTCTCTTCTTCTCTCTCCCTCACTCTTTCCTTAACCCCCATCTTCTCTCTCTCCCTCTCTCTCCTTACCCCCTCTTCTCTTTCTCTCTCTCCCTCTCTTCTTCTCTCTATCTCTCACTCTCTCCTTAACCCCTGTCTTCACTCTCTCCCTCTCTCTCATGTTATCTCTTTCTCTCTCTGTTCTTCTTCTCTCTCTCTCTCCCCCTCTCTCACTCTCCTTAACTTCCATCTTCTTTCTCTCTCCCTCTCTCTTGTCTTCTTCTCTCTCTCTCTCCTTAACCCCTGTCCTCACTGTCTCTCCTTCTCTCTCTTGTTATCTCTTTCTCTCTCTTCTTACCCCCCTCCTCTCTCTCTCTCGCTCCCTCTCCTTCACCCCCTTTTCTCTCTCTCTCCCTCTCTTTTTTCCTACCTCCCTCTCTTTCCCTCTCCATGGAGCTGTTTCTTTTCCTGCAATGTTCCACAGTAGGGCATTAAACACATCTCCCTTGCATTTATTCTATTAAAGGTGTTTTAGAGCTCTCCCTCACCCTCTCTCTCTCTCACTCTGTTTCACTCTTTCTCTCTCCTTAATCCCGCTCTACTCTCTCTCTTTCTCTCCACTCCCTCTCTTCTACTTCTCTCTCTCTCTCTTTCTCTCACTCCTTCACTTATTCTTCTTTCTCTCGCTCCCTCACTTCTTCTTCTCTCTCCCTTTCTCTCGCTCCCTCACTTCTTCTTCTCTCTCCCTTTCTCTCACTCCCTCACTTCTTCTTCTCTCTCTTTCTCCCTCTCCCCTTAACCCCCCTCTTCTCTCTTTCTCTTTAACCCCCCTCTTCTCTCTCTTCTTCTGGCTTTCTCTCTCTCTCTTCTCTCTCTCTCTCTCCTTAATCCTAGTCTTCTCTTTCCCTCTCTGTCTTTCTTTCTCCCACTCTCTCTCCCTCCTTATCTCTTCCTTTCTCTTTCCTTCTCCGTGGAAATGTTATTTATTTTCCTGGAATGTTCCACAGTAGGGCATTAAACACATCTCTCTTGGATTTGTTCAATTAAAGGTGTTTTCACAAAAAACATAAATTCTTACCATGTGCTGGCTCGCTTCTCCATAGATCTGACCATTAACCTGTCTCCATTGTAATGACCAAGTTTATTATATTATTGCGGAATAATCAAGGCAATACAGTAATATCTCCATGTTATTGCTTTGTCTGAAATGTTTCACAGTATGGCATTAAATCTTTCTGACCAAACCAGACAAGTTACAGGTCAGATCTGTGAAGAGGCGACCCCGCTCACAGTCAGAATGTCTGTTTTTCGAGGTACTTTTGAGCTCTAAAACCACCTGTAGTTGAATAAATGTAAAGTAGAGCTGTTTAATGTCACACTGTGGAACATTCCAGACAACACAGAGACATAGAAACAAGAATCTGACGGACCCCCCAACCAAAAAGTTACACAGTGCATCTTTAAGGCCGTGCAAAAGGAGCTCACCCCATTTTAGCTGTCAGTCATCAGTTTGTAATACAGGGGCTCAGCTTGTAACTTTAGACTGGCCCGTGCATTCACATACAAGCTGTTTTAAAGGAACAGAGTGAAACAAGTATATGAAACAACCACTGACAAATAACCTAATCCACAAAGAACCAGTAACTCTGCCTCCCGGACAAAAATGCTTTGAAGAGGCCATAAGAAAAGAGGGCTTCTTAACTGTGGCTTGATGCTACAACAAGTGGAGTTTTTTTAGTCACAACAATGGAGAAGGCTTTATTCAATACAACCACCAACCTCAAAGCTCTGTCATCCAAGAGATCCCCAGAAGGCAAATACAGGCTCGTTTAAAATGCAAAAAGATACTGCAAAAACAGAGTATTTAGATAGGGAAGTAGAGAAGAGTAGGGTTGTCAGAAGTAGAGAAAATCAAATACTAATTGATACTAAAACTAGAATTGAAACTAAACCAGAGGTGGGACCGAGTCGTTGTTTTGCAAGTCTCAAGTAAGTCTCAAGTCTTAGACCTCAAGTCCGAGTCAAGTCCCAAGTCAGAGACAAGCAAGTCCAAGTCAAGTCTTGAGTCACTGGACCATAAGTCCAAGTCGTCTGCTTTGAGCTTCAAGTCATTTCAAGTCCTTAAACCAAAGCACCAAATATAGCTTAGATTTTTGCAATTTATATGCATTTTAAAACAAATTATACTTTAAAAATCATGGTATATGTATATGAGTATTTATATAAGAGTTGTAGAAAAGCTATTTTTTCCTTTTTAAATGTTTTGACAAGACCTTGGTGTGAATCAATATGGTCAGAACGAAATAATTCAGATTTAAAAGTGCTAAATAACAGTTATTTTGTCATGTAGTTCTCTGTAGTTCCCTCTGTTTTACTGTGTTGTACTATATATTGCCGTATAGTACTGTGTATCACTCAGTACATTTGAGGATACCATATCACAGCACTGCATTTATTAACTGTGAAGAGAAAAGTATTTTCTAAAAAAAAAACATATTTTTTAGGAGAAGCTTGAGATGTCTTCTCAAGTCACAGGGCTTGAGAAGACTTGAGTCAAGACCCAAGTCATTGCCCTTCAAGTCCAAGTCTTTTTAATCAGGTCAAGTCTCAAGTCCTAAACATTGACTCAAGTCGCAAGTCCCCACCTCTGCTAAATACTAATTTGACCAGGCACTGATACTTTAAAAGTCACATTCACTGGACAGAAATAAACTGAATAGCTTTAGAATGATCTTGAGTGTTTAAGTAAAATTAAACTAAAAACAAAAACTAGGCATGATATGTAGTAAAATCATAAATACATTGATGTTAACTACATTTTAGTAACATTAGTAATCATATGCACTTTAAAGAGCTCACATTACACTCTTTTCTCCATTCTCCTCTATTATAATGTTGTTTCCTCATCACAAACAGACCTGGAGTTGTGTTTTGTTTCATTCACACATGTCTAACACACAAACTCTGCAAATTTAGGCTGAGTTCTTCTCTCAAACAGAAAGCACCTTGTTGTGTCATATGGTAATACAGGAAGTGCCTTGCTGTGTTTTTAATCCTCAGTGCAGCTTCAGAAGAATCATTTGGAAGATTTCATTTCTGGTAATGCCAATCTCCACAAATAGTAGATGTTGACATCACAAGGTGGAACAGAGCATTTTGAGATTTGGAGATATACACAGACTAATAAAAGGTTACTCAAGCATGAATGAAACAAAACACAACTTAAGTTACGTTTTTTGAGGAGGCAACAACATTAAAGGTGCACTGTGTAACTTATTAGCTGGGGCTCCGTCACCTGCTTGTTTCTAGGGACATGTCAGTCTTTTCCTGGAATGTTCCACAGTATGACATTAAACACCTCTACCTTACATTGCTTCAATTGCAGGTGGTTTTATAGCTCAAAAGTACCTCGAAAAACAGGTATTCTGACTGTGAGTGGGGTCATCGCTCCACAGATCTGACCTGTAACTTGACTTTGATTGGAGAAAAGCATTTGACAGACCCTCTACCAGAAAAGTTACACAGTACACCTTTAACATGGCTAAAATCTCACAAGAGTCAATTTTGTGCAATCCATGCCCTTTAAGTAGTTGAAATAAAGCTTGAAAATCCCTATATTGTGTCTGTTACATCTCTACTACAAGACCAAAAAAGAACAAATGAACAGATAAGTAGCGAAGAAGAGGGGGACTTCTTCTTTGGTGTCAGCAGAAACACCTGAAGTTTTTGAGGTTTAATCGGAAAGCACCATCTACAGCAACTTCAAACAGTCTAGTAAACACCTGCTTGTATCTGGCTCTGCATCAGTCTGTCTAAATACCACCCAATCTTGTTCCTACACACACAAGAACTGCTCTGGGACATTTGTGGCCATGCTTACATCTCCGACATGAAGAACTAGACTCTGTGGCTCTTAAGGGGGAAACCCAAAGGAAAAGAAGAGAGAGATCAGGTGAGAAGTATGCGGTTTTGGCAAATAAACACAACATTCATGCAGGTGGTCCTTGACAAAAAGACATCTTAGAATCAGAGGTGCAAAAACAATGCAGTGGTATGCTCCTATCTCCTCCTTTAATGATTAATCTGATCACAGGGTCTATCTGTCGACGCCGTTGTTTGAGGACTCATTTGGACAAGTATTAACAAGAGCTGTTGTGTCTCTCGGTCCGACTCAGTCTGTCTCTCACACACTGCTCATATTCCACACAAAAGAAATGGTTTTGCGCTGGAAAGTTATCAAGACTTTTTTGGCATTTTAGGGTAACACTTTGTAATGACTGTAATTAGCCTTATTAAAGCACAGAGAAAGACTTCATTCATAGTGAACAAGTACTGAAATAATACTGTAACCTCAACGTCTACCAAACAAAACCTGAATCATTCTTAAAGGTCATACAGTATATCACGCAAAATTGACTCTTGTGTGCTTTAAACCATGTTGTAATGTTGTTACCTCATTAAAAACATACCTGGAGTTGTGTTTTGTTTCATTCACACATGTCTGAGTAATCCTTTATTATCAGTCTGACTACATCTCCAAAGCTCAGAATGCTTTGTTCCACCTTGTGATGTCATGAAGCGGTACTTTTCAAGTTAACAGCTCCTTTTACCTTTTGTTCACTAGGGATTAGCAGTTCCAGAGATGAAAAGAGCCAAATGAATCCATGTATCATTCGTTCATTCGTTTTTCAAAATAAAACCAAAAATAAGAAAACCAAAAAAAAACAACTATTTGCATTATTTGTCTCCAAAACCAAAATGAAAAAACGGAAAACGATTCAGTTTTCAGTTTTCAATTTTGTGTTTAAATGAACAATGGAAAAAATGGATAACAGCCGTTTCTCGTTTCCGTGACTTAAAATGCTGGACGGAACCAGGACTGGACCAGGACTAAACCGGTCTCAGTCCTCTTCTCAGTCCTGATCACCTGACAATCTATGCAGGCACACCTCCGGGTCCGTCTTGACACTCAGTCCTGGTTCAGTCCTGGTTCAGTCCAGCATCACAGTTTAAGTCACGGAAACGAGAAACTGTTGTTATCCGTTTTTTCCTTTTTTCATTTAAACACAAAACTGAAAACTGAAAAAAAAAAAAAAAAAAAAAAAATCATTATCAGTTTTTTCATTTTGTTTTTGGAGACAAATAATGAAAATAGTTTTTTTCTCCTTTTCTTATTTTTGGTTTTACTTTGAAAAGCCAATGAATGAATGATATACGGATTCTAACGATTCTAGTGAAGGTGTATGGAGTGCAGTGCAGCACTTCCTCTATTCACATGACATAAGTATTTTCAGTTTGAGAAAAGAACTCAGCCTAAATATGCAGGGTTTGTGTGTTTAACATGTGTGAATGAAACAAAACACAATTCCAGGTCTGTTTGTGATGAGAACATAGAGAAAAATCCCACACACCGTCGTGTGAACTGTGAAATTGTGAAATTTATTAGGACATAAACAACGTTTCGGCACTAGGACTTCATCAAGCAGCTGGCTGCTCTCTTTCCTCCACTGCACCCGTTTCAAGAAACTGATGTGTAAAGTTCTCATTCCTTTATAATGTTTGTGATGAGGAAACATTATAACATAGATCAGAATCGCGTAATATGGGCCCTTTAAATAACCCCAACTTCTAACCCTAACATCTTACATAGTTAATAAGTCAGAATCATTCTTAATAAACTATTTGCACATTATAAAAAACTGCATAAAAAGGGCTATAAATAGTATAGTTATTATAAAGTGTCCTGAAAAGTGCAGTTTGGTTGAACAAATTCTAAGTTAGTATTGGGCCAATCCTTCTTTGCTCCTGCTGTTTAAGACTCAGGAAAAAGGAAAGAGAGGAGGAAAGATGTTGAGCTGGTTTGTGAAGCTGCCCGGGGACTGCAGATGGAAATCAGCTTTAGCTAAATCTGGTGTCAAGTACCTCTTCTTTTATAAGATGCCTGTGTTTGCACATGGTCTCTGTTAAAATAAACAAATAAACTAAACTAAACTAAACTAGTTTCATGGTCAGTAGAACCCAGACTGAATATTAGCCTTTTTATTGTACTTTGCAAGCTTGACAAATCTCTCAAAGCACTACACTGAAGTACTTTTATGTTCACTAGTGGTGGGAAGCTTTTTCTATAGCCACAGCTGCCCTGCTCTTACAATCATCAACAATCACTCATGTAAACTCCATAAAGAACGATCCCAAACAGCCCAGAAATCAAACCCAAGTGCTAACTACTTTGCCACTGTGTCACTCACTGGAGAATTGTTGCTGGTTAAAGTACATTTTATTATCCTCATATTGACCCATCAAATTCATTCATTCATTCAGGAGGCGAACCATCCACAAATCTTGAGCTAGACTTGTTCAGAACCATAGACACTCTCGTCACAGTCCCTTAAGGCAGGAGATTTAAGGACAGGAGAATTTGCCCGAATTTGGCTGTGATTTGCTTCTCCCCGAGTTTGAGTCGTTCTTTAAAAGTAAAAAGGCAAGAGTAGCTCCTCACATGTGTCTGTTTACAACCACACAGCACACGGATCGAGGTGAAGCTGCAGATTAGCAATAGTGACTCTACTTCCTGTGGACTTTATCAATCTTTCCAATCTTCCATGCTTTAAAAATCATGTATCTGAAGTATTGCACCACATTTTACAAATAATAATAACAGTTTTGACTTGTATCTAAACTAGAAGTGCAGCGCTCTGATCTTTTGAACACTTAAGAGTCTCAAAGCGAGTGGTTTTACTGTAGACAGGAAACATCTGACACGATCGCGCTCACATCTTTACATCCTGTGGTCCTGCTGCAGTCTTTGCGATCGGAGATTTTAAGTCACATAAGATTCTTCTCGTGTCTGTGGTGTGCGCTTTTTGTCGCACATTTAAAAAACGTTTAAGACTGAAAAATCCTGTAGCGTGTGGCGGCGTTTAGTCCACTTCTTTATACAGTCTATGGTCTGGACTGTCATAGCTGGAGAATTGAACCTATTGTGCATTGTTTAGTACATGGAAAAAACCCACCCACAAACTCCACACAGAAACATCTTGGCAAGAGCCGAACCCACAACCTTCTTGCTGTGAGGCGAGATAGCAAACCACTCAGCCACCGCGCCACGACACATCCTGTTAAATCAGTTTCCAGCTTTTCCTTTTCTTCTCCCTCCTCAAAGCTCCGCTCCTCCATTACAGCTGGGATTGGCAGCTTAGCACTCACTTTTCACTTGTTCCTGTGCAGCTTCTGGGCCTGTTCTGTTTCACCTCTCCCCCCTCTTTCCCTCCTCTTCCTCCTCTCTTCCCCCTCCCCGAAAGGTTCACGTCTAACTCCGCGGACTTCTTTACCGGCTCCACACGAGATATGACATTTCTGCCCAAAAACGCCGCTCTCAGCACTGATGTCTGTTCGGCACGCAGGACCCCAGACGGCGCTGTGAAAGGTGAAACAAAGCCCGGTTTTGTGCTGGTTCTGGGAGGCCGCGTGCTCTTGTCATGTACATGTGAAATTAATTAGGAGGAAATACTAAAACACTTGGGTGGAAATTGCCTTTTACCAGATGTGCTACATATGAGCAGATATGGGTTGGGTAGAGTAGCTAAAAACTGTACTTGAGTATGAAGAGTACTGTTACTTCTAGTGAGAAATAGATCGAAATATGAGCCAATTTTTGCACTTTTTTGAATACTGGCTATCGCATTAAATCTCCAGCACACACCGATATTTTGTTTTGGTCATTTGCTGCTTAAAATATGCACATACACATTTGGTTGGGGGTCCGTCACCTGCTTGTTTCTATGGATATGTCACTGCTCTGCCCAGAAAGTTCCACAGTATGACATTAAACAGCTCTACCTTACCGTCTTTACGGGCTATTAGATGCACTCTTAAGCCTCCAACCCCATCAAAAAACGACCGCACACCCCGCAATCCAGAGCGCCCTATACACGAATCCACTCGGGTGTCCCAGCACGACTTCAGTAAACTACAAAGCCGCACCACCCGCAGCGCACGCAAACACACACGGAGCAGACAGCGACCGCGCGGCGAAACACACCCACAGACACACTCATCACTCCACGCCGACAAGGAATGGAACGGAGGAACGAACCGAAAAAGTGAGTGCAATGTGCCACTCTGAGCCACAACTGAACAACTGAGTCACTGCGAACACGCCGACAATCCAGCGGTCCCAGACAGCACCCTCCCTACACGCCACAACTGAACAAACCCAAGAGTCACCGTAAACACGCCAAACAAAGTCCCACTGACCCATCCAACTGTTGTCTCCTTCAATCCAAGCTCCTCAAAATTCCTGAACTTGTACAATATTATACACTGGTAATTTTATTCAGAGCTTGCAATAATTTACTACCACGTAATATTCAAAGCTTGTTCAAAATGAGAGAGAACATATAATTTTAGAGGGTATGGAAATTTCAAATTGCCTAATGTACGAACTACCCGTAAAAAGTTTCTGTGTGTCTGTATGTGGTGTAAAACTCTGGAACAGTCTGGATACACGTCTCAACCAATGCCAAAATATCCATAAATTCAAGTTGTTATATAAACGTATGGTCTAGTCACAGTATATGGGGAGTGGGTCATAATATTAGCGCTGGTTTATGTTTGTTGTTTTCTTACCATTGCTGGTCTGTGCTGTCCGTTACATTACTTGTATTTGTTGTTTCTTTACCATTGTTGGTGCACTTATGTTATACTACCAAGCTATAACAGTGACTCTTTGTCTGCACTTGTAAATAGTTCATATAGTTTAATTCAAAATGTCTGAAAAACGCAAAAGATAGCTCATTGTGTTAAGATTATGAAGAGTAAGGGTGGGATTAAATAAGTTTTCTTCTTCCCACTCCTTTTTGGGCAAAATAATAATAATAATAATAATAATAATAATGATAATAATAATAGTCTTTCGTTTAAAGTCTGGTGCGGTTTATTTGTGAAAAAAGTTAGAAAATAGACCATTTACTGACAGTGCGCCTTATAATCCAGAGCGCCTAATAGCCTGGAAAATATAGTACATTTAGTCAACTAGTGACAACCCTTGTGAACCCACTGCTCCTGACTGGGTGTCCCCATAGTATTGAAGGATCAGTCAAATGCAGAGGACACATTTCCTACAGGAGCTTAATGTTAGCACTTTTGGGATTCATTCAAGGACAATATTAGACATCAGAAACGTACTTAAAAGATTAATAATTGAGGTTAAACCAGTACTGCACAAAAGGTGAATGGAAAATCACTGTATAAATGCAGAGCCGGCAGAAGATTTACAGATTCCAAGTGTAGCCAGAGATAACTTCAGAAGTTGTCGCTGGCTGAGATTCCAAAAGTTGTTTATGTAAAAAAAAAAAAATCACTCATTTTACCAGATCTTTGGCATTTTTTGCTCTAACAACATGAAACTTGGCAATGCTCACACCCGTCCCATTAGGATGAACCCCTCTGAATTTGAGATCAGTTGGACGAGCGGTAGGAGAGTTATGTGTTTGAACAGACAAACAGACACGCAGACAGACGTTCTTTGCATTAATAGATAGATTATAGGCAGGTTCATAGCTGTACACTGTGACTGTGAACAGGGTCGCCTTTCCACAGATCTGACATGTAACTTGGTCTGGTTTGGTCTCCATGAAGATAGAAAGTTTGAGTACCATATTGTGAAACATACAAAGCAATAACATCTCTACGGAGAAAAGTATCTGAAGTACCATTAACCAGACATGTTACATAATGCACCTTTATAAATCCAATATTACATATTTAGTGCATGCTTTTGAGCATCTAAGATTAAATAAAGGTGTGATTGCTCATTTTACAAATGCACATATTTGAATTATTCACTGTACTGAGCACCAGTCTATGGCCCTCCATCAGCCCTTGATCTGCCTCTGCTTCGTCTGTCTTTTGACACTTGGCCCTTGATGAAAAAAGTTTGGACATCCCTGTTTTGGTGCAAAGAAATAACTGCACATGAAAATTACGAGGTTTTATGTTTGTTCTAATACAGCTCAAAACCAAACCAAAAGCTCAGATTTGCAGCATCGATATTGCTCAAATGAGTATCTAGTTTCGATATTAGTTTTAGTGTCAATTAGTATCTGATTTTAGATGCTTTTGACAACCCTAGTTACTTCAAAATAATACTAATATAAGAAGAAGTAAAAAGTAGTTGTTCAAGAAGAAGTAGTACAGTTGTATTTGGGACAACTACCGGTACATGTTAAGTTGGAGTTATTATAAAAGTAACTGTCAGGAAGTAACATCTGATTTATACTTTGAAGTTAATAAAATTGGAAGGACAAAACAGTAAATAATAGGCAAAATCTGGTAGGACAGACACAAAAATGAGACGCACTAAATCATGTCTGAGGAGTGCTGCAAGAAAAACAAATGTTCAAATCATTTGATATTGTCCTCATAAAGCTTTTGTCACTTTATACTCCCTCACAGTAGGAAGAGGAACCAAAACAATAACTTAAAGGTGCACTCTAACTTTTTAGTTGCTTGTTTCTATGGATGTGTCATTGCTCTGCCTGGAATGTCCCACAGTGTGACATTATACAGCTCTACTTTACTTTACTTTACTTTACATTACAGGTGGTTTTATAGCTCAAAAATACTTAGAAAAACAGGCATTCTGACTGTGAGTGGGGTCGCCTTTCCGCAGATCTGACCTGTAAGTTGGTCTAGTTTGGTCTCCATGGAGATAGAAAGGTTTAAAGGTGCACTCTACAACTTTTCTGGGGAAGGGTCTGTCAAATGCTTCAGATCTTCATGATGAAATGTTTCGTGTATCTCGTCATTCAAGAATTCGTGTATCATTCGTTCATTCGTTTTTCAAAATAGAACCAAAAATAAGAAAACAACAAAAACACTATTTTCTTTATTTGTCTTCAAAACAAGAATGAAGAAATGGACAATGATTCGTTTTTACAGTTTTCAATTTTGTGTTTAAATGAATAATGGAAAAAAAACAATAACGACCGTTTTCCGTTTACGTGACTTAAACTGCGATGCTGGACTGAACCAGGACTAAACAAGGACTAAACCAGGTCTAAACCAGGACTGAGACCGGGACCAGACCAGAACTAAGACCAGGACTGAAATGGGGACTGAGACCGGGACCAGACCGGGACTGAGATCAGAAATGAGACTGGGACTGAGACCAAGACCAAGACCAGGATTGAGACCAGTTTAGTCCTGGTTCAGTCCTGGTTCAGTCCGACATCTCAGTTTAAGTCACGTAAACGGGAAATGGCCGTTATCTGTTTTTTTTATTATTAATTTAAACACAAAATTGAAAACTGAAAAAACAAATCGTTATCCGTTTTTTCATTTTTCGTTTTCTTATTTTTGGTTTTATTTTGAAAAACGATTGAACAAATGATACACGGATTTTTCAGAGTATGGAATTAAACCTTTCCATCTTCATGCAGACTGAACCAGACCAAGTTACAGGTCAGATCTGTGGAGAGGCGAACCCACTCACAGTCAGGATGCCTGTTTTTCTGTGTATTCTTCAGTTATAAAACCACCTGTAATTGAATAAATGTAAAGTAGAGCTGTTTAATGTTACACTGCGGAACATTCCAGGCAGAGCGATGACATATCCATAGAAACAAGCAAGTAATAGACCCTCTACCACAAAAGTTACACAACAAACTGTACACTGTAAAATATAGTACTCGTATAGGGGTACAAGTACGGTGTTATTAAAAAGTTACTAGTAAAATGTGACGGAGTACTACCCACTTCATTTACTTCATATTAAAACCATGTCTGTGTAACTTTTTGGCTTGAAACACAATCACCCACTCAAGGTTGTACGCTACTGTTTCTCCCACTTTATGGACTCTTAGGTAATGTGATGACTTAACCAGGGTCAGGAAAATAGCATGTTTCATTCTGAGGTAGAATTGGACAAGAGACAAGAGACTCAGTGTTCTTCAATGATCCGAGTCTAATTCGAAAAGTAAAAAAGCAAAGAAGCCAAAAAATCACCCATAAATCTCTGTCGGATGTGAGATAGCCATCAAAGCTCAAGTGTGGTGTTGCAGTATAAACAGTTCTGACTAAAGTTTGATGAGGAAAAGGCAGATTTTGAGTCAAACACAATGTCATTTTCAGCACACAATGTATGGTTCTTTCAAGGTGCACTATGTAACTTGCTTTGCTTTCTATATTACACAGTGCAGCATTAAACGTTATCTTTTTGATGTGAAATCATTATAAGAAATCAGAAAATCAAATCCTGCATATGTAGGTGTGTTCTTCTCTCAAACAGAAAGCACTCTGTTCCAACATGAGTGGGAACATGTGGTAGAACAAGAAGTTCTCTACAGTGTTTTTAAAATCCAAACACCTTCACTAGAATATTTGGATTATTTCAGACCTGAATTTTCCAATCTCTACTGATCTAAAGGTAAAAGAAACTGTTAACTTGAAAACTACCACTTCATGACTACAGGATTAGAACATTTTGAGCTTTGGAGATGTAGACAGACTAATAATAAATTACTCAAACATGTGTGAATGAAACAAAACACAACTCCAGGTATGTTCTTGATGAGATAACAACATTATCACCAGGCTTAAAGCTCACAAGAGTCACTGTGGTATAGTCTAGGACCTTTAAAATGATTATTTACCATATTTTTCGGACTATAAGTCTCTCTGCAGTATAAGTCACATCAGCCAAAAAATGCATAATGAAGAAGAAAAAAACATATATAAGTTGCACCGGACTATAAATCGCACTTTTTGGGGGAAATTTATTTTATAAAATCAGAGACTAGGAACTGATATTTCATCTTGAAATGCAAGTTATAATAATAACAACAGAAAAGAGAACAACAGACTGTTAACGTCACATATGAACAGTTCTTCAGATAAACTATAACATAAACAACAGAACAAGTTTACCAAACTCTCCATCTCACTCCAGATCACTAAATCCATTCAATTGTTCATCCTCGGTGTCACTTCTGAGCAACTCCGCGACCTCCGGAGGTAAACATGGAGCGCCACTTCCTCTTGCGTAGCTGTCGTCAGACTCAACATTAGTACTAGTTAGAATTATTCCAGCATTTCTGAATCCCGACTGGATGGTTTCGGTGTCACTGAAGTTCAGGCTTTGTCCATCCATCCAGTGACTTCCAGGAAAGTTACATGGCACACCTGCCCGGTTACCGTGAAGCTGTGTTTTCTATCCCCGCCTTTCTCCAGTCCCTCACAAGTTTCGTGCTCACTCCGAACTTTCTTTCTGCTGCTTGATTATCCTTTTCGGCTGCAGATTTCACTATTTACAGCAGGACAGAGGCTCTTTCTGCAGGAGACATGCACAGTAGAGCCAAGTGACAGAGGTACAGAAGTAATAATTGTAGCAGATACAGACACACAAGACTAGAGCGCCCTCTCGCAGCTGTCAGTGTGAAAAGTTTAATATACAAGTCGCACAAGAGTATAAGTCCATAAGATCAGTATAAGATCAGTCGAGCATAATCTAAGTATAAGCCCACTCAAACCATGAAAAAAGTGTGACTTATATTCCGAAAAAATATGGTAAAAAGATAGTCTCTCCACATTATGAATTAAGTCTTTGTTACTTTATTACGCTGAATTTAAGTGTTTAGTGTGATTTAAAAAACATACCTAGTGTAGTATAGGTTTTTGTCTAACATTAGTATGTTTTGGAGCAGCTGTCTTCTCATGTGCGTTCCATGTGTTTTGAGTGTGCTCTGGAAATGAACCAGGCTCGGCTCAGGTCTGTTTGCGGTCGGCCTTTGCGGATATAAAGTTTTTTAAAATGACAAGGCGGGAGCTGGAGATGAAGGGAGATCACACAGTTTCATTTGGTTCCTTGTGTTTACATTACATCGCTCGACTGCACCGCGTCAAACATGTGAGGAGCGGGGGGACTACAGCACAGCACGCATCACTGCCAGCTAGACATGTTCAGCTTTACTCTGCACTTTTTAAATACTTCTGGACAACTTTGCATTTGGGTTTCATGTATTAAAACCTAAAATAATGTTTATGTACGGAAAAAAAGCCATGGTTTCAGTTTTACCTGCAAGAATCAACATAATTAGCCATACCCAAATTAAAATGCTAAAAAGGTCACATCAGAAACAGATTACTTTAGTTTAGTCAAGTAAAAGAGACATTGGACACTTTTAATCTTCTCCCATTAATTGCAAAGAGTTTTGGCACTTAAAGTTGTATTATGTAACATTTCCAGTGGAGGGCCTGGTTGTCTCCATGGGGAAGTTATTGCTCTGCCTGGAATATTCCACAGTATGGCATCAAATTAATAAACCTTCAACATGCAAAGTTGTATTTTTTTATCACTAAAAAACCTTTAATTGAGTTAATATAAGACAGATCAGTCTAATGCCATACTGTGAAACATTTGAGGCAAAGCAAACATCTCCATAGAAACGGGAAGATCGTAGACATTCTACTAGAATAGCTATATAATGCAGCTTTAATAGAAAGTGTAGGCAATAAATAACTTTAAAGGGCCTATATTCTTCCTCAAAATGTACTCTTGTGAGCTGTAAGGCTTGATCTAATGTTGTTTCCTCCTCAAAAACAGACCTGGAGTTGTGTTTTGTTTCATTCACATGTGTTTGATTAATCCTTCATCTTCAAACCTCAAAATGCTCTGTCCCACCTTGTGATTAGATGTGTGCCAAAATATTGAAATATTGATATATCATATAATTTAATGTGAATATACAGTATTGATATCGTGGGTTGCTGTATTGATATATCACCAAGAGTTTTTTTTTTTGGTATATTTTACAAAATGATTTTGTTACAGGTCTACAGTTTTGTTGCTTGTTTAGAGGAAGGAAACGTGTTTATGAGACACATTTGACATTTTCACTGTTTTGATGATTAAAAGGTTTGTGTTTCATATTAACTTTACACAAAAAGTAGTTTAATAAAGACTTTTAGTTTCATGGCCACAATTGATTTAGCCATTATTTTTAGTGAACCGTATCAAATCCATTTGAAATATATTGTATTGAATTGTATCAAATCATAAGCTCACTGTATAAAGACATATATCGTATCATGGCCTATGTATCAAGGTATGTATCGTATCAACAACTTCTGAATGATACCCAGCCTTATTGTGATGTCATGAAGCGGTAGTTTTCATGTTAACAGTTGCCTTTTACCTTTAGTGGAGATCGGCAATTCCAGGGCTGAAATGATGCGGATGAATCAAGTGAAGGTGTGTGGAGTGGAGCACTTCCTGTATTACCACAAGGTGGAACAGTGTTTTCCAGTCTGAGAGAAAAACACAGCCTAAATACGCAGGATTAAACACGTGAATGAAACAAAACACAACTCCAGGTCTGTTTGTGATGAGAAGAAAACATTATAACAGATCTCAAAAATAGTTCAATATAAGTCCTTTAAATTATATTAGCTACTACAGCTTAGAAAAGTACTATTTAAACTACTCAAGCTCCCTACTATTACCACAGACGTCCTCTCCTAAAGGAAACTGACACGGGAGTGAGAAAAACCTTGTATTTGAATTGCACTGGGTTAATTGACAAACTGCTTAATGTACACGCTTAAATCATCAGGCTAATTCCCCTGTTCCTCTGTCAAAAACGAATACACAAAAAAACGTCAGCTCTCCCCCCACTGGCTTCTGTTTATAGCCAGGAGAATCTGAACCATCTGGATAGTGTTTAGTATATTACAAATGACATATAATGGTTATCTGGCATATGATGAGAGGGGATTTGAATTACAGGCAGGGGGCACGGGCATTAAACTTCATTGGATTTGCTTTAAGGATGCTTAATTTCAGGCTACACTTACTTGATCCACCTGAATATCATTACAGTAAGCAGTATGACACGGGTAAACAAAGGAAACTAGCAATTAGAATGCATTCCAGAAAAGATTGGGGGACTGGCTGTATACAGAGCAGTTAGTTTAGCGACATAAATATTTACGAAAAGTGCCAGGGATTAAGACAAATGATACCAGGAAATAGCTAGCGTCGTGAGGGGCCGAGCGAGGGCTTGTGTTTAAATATATTAGCTGTGTTTGGGTCTGTCTGTGATATTTTTACAGGTCCTATATTACACAAAATGGATTCTTGTGAGCGGTAAGACATGTTATAATGCTGTTAGCGCCTCGAAAACACACCCGGAGTTGTGTTTTGTTTCATTCACACATGTTTTGAGAAATCCTGCATTATAAGTCTGTACATACCCAAAGCTCAAAATGCTCTGTTCCAACTTGTGATGTCATGTAGTGGTAGTTTTTAAGTTCACAGCTATGTTTTAACAGTAGAAATGGGCAATTCCAAGGCTGAAATCATCCAAATAATTCCAATTATGAAGGTGTATGGTGTTTAAAAACATAATGAAGCACTTCCTTGTTTAACACAAAGTTCAAGCTCAAAAAGTTTTGTTAATTCTTCATACGAAAAACATATAAAGAATTAAATAAATGCGTATAAATAAATAATTTGTATTCAAAAGTAATTCAAAGTGCTTTCCAGAATATGAAATACATTAAAATCACAATACAAAATATATATAATCATCAAAAAATTAAAAAGAGAGAAAAAGAGTGTAGAAAGAAAACACAATGAAGCACTTCCTTGTAAAACACAAAGTTCAAGTTCAAAAAGTTTAGTCAATTCTTCATACGAAAAACATGTAATGAATCGAATAAATACGTATAAATAAATAATAAATTTGTACTCAAAGTAATTCAAAGTGCTTTCCAGAATAAGAAATTGATTAAAATCACAATACAAAACATAAATAATCATCATGAAATTAGAAAGAGAGAAGAGTGCAGAATGAAAACCCTTCAGTTACCACATGACATCACAAGGTGGAACAGAGTTTTTTTCTGTTAGAGTCAAAAACTCAGCCTAAATATGCAGGTTTGTGCATTAAACATGTGTGAATGAAACAAAACACAACTCCAGGTCTGTTTGTGATGAAGAAACATTATAACATGGATCAGAAAATAGCATAATATGGGCCCTTGAAAGTTATTTTGAATGACACTTGTAGTGGTTTTCGTTTTGAATGTGGTGATGGGGACAGTGGAGTGTGCCTCCTGTGCACACTGGGAGAGATGGGCGGAGAGATGGCTCGTTGCATCAGACCCTTTCTACACTGCAAAAAAGAAAATGTGCATAGAAGTTAAAGGTGCTATAATATGTAAAACTGCCTTTTGTGAGCTTTAAGTCGTGTTATAATACTGTTACCTCCTCAAAAACAGACCTGGAGTTGTGTTTTCTTTTATTCACACATGTTTTGAGTAACCCTTTATTATTAGTCTGTGTACATCTCCAAAACTCAAAATGCTCTGTTCTACCTTGTGACATCATGTGATGGTAGTTTCCATGTTTTCTAGTTTGAGAGAAGAACTCAGCTTAAACATGCAGGGTTTATGCGTTAAACATGTGTGAATGAAATAAAACACAACTCCAGGTGTGTTTTTGAGGAGGTAACAACATTATAAGACGTCTTAAAGCTCACAAGAGTCTATTTTACGTAATATAGGACCTTTGAGTTATGCATCTACTCCATTTCTGAGTGCAGTGGAGAGTTAAAGATACATACTACATGCAGGGAGGAGATGTCAGTTCAAATGTTTATACAGCTGCTCCCAAGATTATTATTATCATGAAACCACACGGCTATAATGTCATTCTGTTGATGCCAGAGTACAATCAGGTCCTCCCTATAGCCCACTAACCTCCTGTGTTCAGATACATGCAAAAAACTAGAATCAAGTGTAAGGTTATGTGAATAATATGAGAAGGGCTGAACAATAGGCTGTGTAAAGAAGTGGAGTAAGGGAGTATGGCCTTGTGAGCTCCAGTCAAATGAAGCTCACGAGGCTAGTAGTTATAAGAGAGAATTTGGAGCCACTTCTATATTAGGAATAGGAATTTATTTACAGAAAAAAACTGTGAAATAAAAACAGCAGGATAATGTACAACGGGTTAATACGAACAAACTTTGGAGCCAGAGTCAATGGAGCCGGAAGTGCTCAAATGTTCACTTCCTATTGGGTTAGCTATGTCCATTTATATACAATCTATGGGTTGAATGATTTGGGGAAAATATCTTGTTATATTGCAAATTTTGTTACAAGCACTGCGATTGTGAGTAGATTTGTGATTTATGTTTTAATAATGAGATTGTGTTCAAAGTTCACATTTCAAACACATCCAGAAGTGACAAAAAGACAGAAATATGAACGGACAAACTAATACAAGAATCACATTTCAGAACATGTTTGTACAGATATCAACTACAGGGTTAGCCGTTTTACGCAGAAAATATAGGAAAAGAAAGAAACCATGTTAAGGTAAGCCGTGGTGTTAATTGGTAATAATATAATTATCCGGGGCCGGGTCACGGGGGCAGCAGCCTGAGCAGGGACTCCCAGACTTCCTTCTCTACAGACACTTCCTCCAGCTCTTCCGGGGGGATCTGAAGGCGTTCCCAGGCCAGCCCAGAGACAAAGTCCCTCCAGCATGTCCTGGGTCTTCCCCGGGGCCTCTTCCTGGTGGGACATGCCCAGAACAACTCTCCAGTGAGATGTCCAGGAGGCATCCGGAACAGATGCCCAAGCTCCTTACCATATCTCTAAGGGAGCGCCCAGCCCCCCTGCGGAGGAAACTCATTTTGGCCGCTTGTATCCGCGATCTTGTCCTTTCGGTCATTGCCCAAAGTTCATGACTCAGCTCCCTCTTTACCACAACAGTCCAATACAGCGACTGCATCACTGCCAACGCTGCACCGATCCACGCAGCGAAATAGTAGGGTGTCAAAAGTATTCAAAATCAGATACTAATAAAAACTAAAACTACTATCAAAAATAGATACTCATTTGAGCAGGTATCAATACTAAAAAAGTCACATTCACAGGACAAAAATGAAAAATAACACCACATGGGAATGCAAAAAAAGTATTATTACTGTGTCACTTTCTGGTTTCTGCATGTCTTCATGGAAATGTCCCACAGTATGTTATTAAACTTATCTATTTCCATGGAGACAAGCCTGCATGCCTGCAGGCCAAGTTACAGGTCAGATCTGTGAAGAGGTGAGCTCAGTCACTGTAGGACTGCATGTTTTTGTAGTATTTTTGTGCTGTAAAACACCTGTAATGGAATAAATTAATGAATAAATTAGTTTGATGCAACACTGTGAGACTTTTCAGGTAAAACAATAACATCTCCATTAAAAAAAGTTTGTGGCAGACTCAAATCACATTCTATGGTCTAAATAAAGACTATTTATTATGATCATTGTGGTATAAGAAATGTTACCAAAACTGACTTTGAAATGTTAGTATTATGACAACAGTGAGTAATCCTATACAGCTTTGTTGTGTTCCTCTTACTCCTTGTGTTCTAACCTTCTCTGTGTGAAATCACTGTCACCGCTCGGTTTCCTGGGTCATGGTGTGGTCTGATCTCATATCTCCTCTCTGCGGTTGAAATTGTTTTTGTCAAAGTGGCTAACATAAAGGGACAGTGTGCTGTGTTATTGCTTATGGCCTGCCAGAGAAGATGAAATATATACTGTATACTCCAGCTCATTTTGTCCTGAGACCAAATGAAAACCGCCTTCTGTTTGCTCCTTTCAAGGTCACTCCCCCGCTGGGATGCTGACCAATTTGTATATTCTGCATTTAACAACTTTTCACAAAAAATGAGGAAGGCTTTTGAAAAATAAAGTGGAAAAAACGAATAAATTTGTAAAAAAAAAAAACTTGTTGCTTTGACAATAATCTCCCATGTGAATGAATGAATGCACACTGCAGAAAGCCTATATAGATTTATTGCAATAGAAGACTTGTTTTGTGTGTGTTTTTCTCATTACTAAAATCCATCTGTCAATGTTTGCTTAAATTGGCAAAAAATTTATTAAAAACAGACAATAAAACATGAAAAGTAGTGCTTCCTGTTCTTGTTGTAATAGTAAGCAATATTTTGAAGAGTTTTTCCCAGCCAAAAGATATATTTTATTTGAAATTGTTGTTAAATTGTAAAAGCATGTTTTTTTATTCATTTGGGCTGAAAAAACTTGAAGAAATGCATCCTTGCGGTGAGCAGGCTTGCATCTCCACAAACCTGACTCTTATTGTACTGTTAAAGGGACCATATTACACTATTTTCTCTTCTCTGTTTTAGTTTTCTCATTACAAACAGATCTGGAAATGTACTTTATTTTATTCACACATGTTTATTTTAACACACAAATCCTGAGTTCTTCTCTCAAACTGAAAAACTCCCTTCCACCTTGTGATGTCATGTGGTGATACAGGAAATGCTTCACTGTGCTTTTAAACTCCATACACCTTCACTAGAATCATTTGGATCATTTTACCCCTGGAAATGCCAAACTATACTGACCAAAAAGTAAGATGTAGCTGTTAACTTGAAAACTACCACTTCATGACATCACAAGGTGGAACAGAACATTTTGAGAATTGGATTTGTAGACAGACTAATAATAAAAAAGCGTAAATGAAACAAAACACAACTGCAGGTCTGTTTGTGATGAGGTAACAACATGGCTTAAAGTTCACCAAAAGTCAATTTTGCGTAATATTTTCCCTTTAAAAAAATTGCTTTAAAAAAAAAAATCACTCAAATCTAGACTCCTATTCCGAACTCTAGTGATTTTAACAGTTGCAGCTCGTGGGTTTTTGCAGTGCGTAAAGTGTTGTCCTTGCTTCCTCCGCCTGTAAACAGCTGCTTGTGCTTAAGCTGTAAAATGTAAATCTCGAGTTGGCTGTTTACGTAGCCCAGGCTTCTAATCATGCAGACGTATAATTGAGTGACGCGTGGTGTCTTTATGAGTGAAGCTGCATTCAAAGCCCTGATCCCTGTAGTTATGCATCTGCGCTCTCTGCAATGGGAGCACAGTAGCCCCCTTTATCTTGTGTGTTCAGATGATTCATTTTACCACTTAATTTCCCTCGCTGAAAGAATTAGGTTTTTATAGCTTTGCGGTATTTTAACAGTTATGTGCTGCAAAGTAAACACTATAATAGCTAGTGATGTACTGATTATAAAGTACAGGTATAAGAGGTAAAGAATAAAGCCTGTGTTGCTAGATCAAAGATGGGTTTTCACAGGAAATTCAAAGACAAACCAATAAATGCCATGCAAATTTTGCCAAATAGTGCATAGCCTCCAGGATACAATCAAGTCAAATAGTGAGGAGTAAGTAGAACATGCAAAATAGGCTGATCTTACAAACCTAAAGCACTCCTAACCTAGTTTAACCTGGGTCAAATGCAAAAATAATTTCCCTATAATTACAATGCATGGTAACTTTTAGTTGGGGGGCCCGTCACCTGCTTGTTTCTATGGAGATGTCATTGCTTTGCCTAAAATGTTCCACAGTATGACATTAAAAAAAAATCTACTTTACATTTATTCAATTACAGGTGGTTTTATAGCTCAAAAATGCCTATAAAAACAGGCGTTCTGACTATGAGCGGGGTCGCCTTTCCACAGATCTGACCTGTAACTTGGTCTGGTTTGGTCTCCATTAGCATCAAAAGGTTTAATGCCATACTGTGAAACATTCCAGACAAAGCAATAACATCTCCATGGAGGCAAACATTTGACAAACTCACCACCAGAAAAGTTAATAACAGATTTTTAAAGGATGTAACAATAAACAAAATATTGTGATATCATATCGTCAGAGTTCTCTCAATAATATCATGGAGCATCACAATATATCGAATTACAAGTCTCTTTGCTTAAATGAAAAGTTATGGTGCAGCAATAGCTAAAAATAGATAGAGGGAACTACATAGACCATGATCCTTTGCTCCATTTCAGTGCAGACTACAAGAAGAAATAAGAGTTCTGACACTTTTAAATCTTCTTCTTTGGATTAAGTCTCATCAAGGCATTTTAAGAGGAAAACGTAGCATATTAACAGTTTTGTCAGGCTCCACAAAATATCTCAATAAATATTGGACTGTGAGATGTATATTGTGAAAATATCGCACCAAGAGATTTACCGTATTTCCCACACTATAGGACACTCTGGATTATAAGGTGCACTGTCATAGAATGGTCTATTTTCAAACTCACAAATAAACCGCACCGGACTTTAAATGAAACACAGCAGTTAGATGGGTGAGAGGGACTTTGTTTGGCGCGTTCACGGTGACTCTGGGCTTTGTTCAATTGTGGCAGTGTGTTGTGTTCGCAGTGACTCAGCTGTTCAGTTTTGTCTAGAAGTGGCACATTGCACTCACTTTTTTGGTTCGTTCCTCCATTTTGTTCCTCGTCAGTGTGGAGTGATGAGTGTGGCTGTGGGTGTGTTTCGCTGCGTGGTCGCTGTCTGCTCCGTGTGTGTTTGCGTGCGCTGCGGGTGGTGAGGCTTTGTAGTTTACTGAAGTCGTGCTGGGACACTCGAGTGGATTCGTGTATAGGGCGCTCTGGATTGTGGGGCGCGCAGTCATTTTTTGATGGGGTTCAAGGCTTAAGAGCGTGCCCTATAGCCTATTGCATCCCTATTCATGAGCCTCCCCACCGTATCATGAGCTTTCCCACGATATCGCAATAAATATCGCACCGTGAGGTTCAAAGATATCGCATTGTGAGACTTGGATATTGTTACACCCCTACATTTTTATTTTTTTATTTTTTTCATACAGTAAAGTGATTTTTAATTTTTATATTTTGTTATACTTTTTCATCAGTGTATTTATTTTGGTTTCCGTAAATGTAAGATTTGTCATTTCAGTAGCATATTGTAACAGGCATAACAAGGCTTTTATAAGGCTGGGCTCCCGATTTTCAAACCATGAAAGCAGGAAGTAAGTTTTAAAATTACCTAGTCGTGACACAGACAGCCACTTGATCGCTGATTACAATTTACAAGTCTAAAAGTAGTGGAATTAAGCTCTCATTATTTGATCAAAGCTGGTTATTTTCACAGGAAATTCAAACACAAACAAATAAACGTTGTGCCAATTTGCCAAATCGTGCACAGCCTCCTCCACGCATCTGCAGGGAGGACCAACCCCAGTGCACTCAACATTTAAAACACGCAACTAAAAGCCCTGTAGACCCCAGCGTCTGATCTTAGAGAGGCCATATAATCTGTAGGTGGACTTGTTACTCAAATTAGTGGGTACAGAAGTGTGCCACATGTTCAGTATCCATAAATATTGACTCTGGCTTTGGAGCTGGCCGTCGCTGACCTTGGTGGGTTTCCATTTTAGGAGAGACCTATATGAAATGTGTCCCGTTTGGCCACAATCTCTTTTATGCCGCATGTGCACGTGCTCTGCTCTGCCCCGAGTCGTGCTTCTGCTGTCAAACACATGTGGAGTGATGAAGTTCAAACTGGTTTTCAAATTATAAAGACAGCTCCCCGCACACTGGAATTACAGATTCAACCATTAATTGAAATCATGTGTAGGAAGGAATTTGAATGTTCATAATTTTATCAAACTGCAAAAATGAAAATGAAATATGTTGCCTTCATGGGTTTTTTTGTAAACATGGTCAGGGTGCAACGATATCCAAGTCTCACGATACGATATCGTCACGGTATAAACCTCACAGTACGATATTTATTGCAATATTGTGGGAAAGCTCAAGGTATGGTGGGAAGGCTCACGATTAGGGATGTAACGATATCCAAATCTCTCTGTACAATATTTTCACGATATACATCTCACGGTACGATATTTATTACAATATTTGGTGGAGGATAACAAAACTGTTAATATGCTGCTTTTTCCTCTTAAAATGCCTTGACAAGACTTAATCCAAATAACTAAGACTTAAAAGTGCTTAGAACTGTTATTTCTTCTTGTAGTCTACACTGAAATGGAGCAAAGGATCATGGTCTACGTAGTTCCCTTTGTCTTTTTTTAGCTATTGCTGCACCATAACTCGTCGTTTAAGCAAAGAGACTTGTAATTCGACATATTGTGATGGTCCACGATATTATTGTGAGAACTTTTACAATATGATATCACAATATTTTGGCTATTGTTACATCCCTAATACATGGGTTTCATAAAAAGTCTGAAAGCCATCAATTAAAAAAAAATAAAAATAAAATAAAAAAAAAATCTTAGAAAATATCACGATGAAACAAAATGCTCTTTGAAAGTCCTCAAAATGGCACCAACAAATTGTCACCCATGAATTAAACCTACACTTGTTGTTAATACCTATATAGTAGATTTGAATTACTTTGTTTCTACACCTCACTGCCTGGAATATTCCACAGCATGGCATTAAAACATGAAAAACATGAATTCTTACTGTGAGCAATAATACGTGTATCATTCGTTCATTCGTTTTTCAAAATAAAACCAAAAATGAGAAAACAAAAAAAAAAAACTTTTTTCTTCATTATTTGTCTCCAAAACTAAACCAGGACTAAACCAGGACTGAACCAGGACTAAACCAAGACTAAACCAGGACTGAACCAGGACTAAACCAAGACTAAACCACGACTAAACTGGTCTGAGTCCTGGTCTTGGTCCCGGACTCAGTCCCGGTTTCATTTCTGGTCTCAATCCCAGTCTGGTCGTGGTCTCAGTCTCGTCTCAGTCCTGGTCTTAGTTCTGGTCCTGGTCTGGTGCCGGTCTCAGTCCTGGTTTAGTCCTGATTCAGTCCGGCATCTCAGTTTAAGTCACGTAAACAGGAAACGACCGTTATCCGTTTTTTTCCATTATTCATTTAAACACAAAATTGAAAACTGAAAAAAAAATTAAAAAAAATCTGTTTTTTCATTTTTGTTTTGGAGACCAATAAAGAAGAAAATTGTTGTTTTTTCATTTTCTTATTTTCAGTTTTATTTTGAAAAACTAATGAACAAATGACACACGGAGAAGGAATGACATCTCTGTATTTTTTTTATATCACTTGGCCTAGAAGTGATAGAAGCTTGTATGACGCCATACTGTAGAACATTCCAAACACAGTACTAACATCTCCACGGCGACAAGCAGATGACAATTCCTCCACCCGAAAAGTTACATAGTGCATCTTTAAATTGCAATTCATCTCGTCTCTCTTTTCAGTTTAATGCTCTTACATAATAAACATAATAAAATGATAAATTCCAACTCGTGGCTCCAAACTGTTCACTAGTCGAACATCTCTTAGATTACATTCGATTACAGGCGTGTTTGCATGTGTTCAAATACATCTGTCTTGAGCTGGAGGAATGCAGGGCTTGGGTCTGGCCAAGTTACTGTTAACAGCAGGTGAAAGGCTAATGGTTAGATCTGCAGTGTCATCTGAGGCTTCGTCTGCCCCTGACTCCTGGAATGCACTGATGACAAGAGCCGGCCACAGTCCACATCTCCACAAACCCCACAGACCCACGGAGATGCACAAACTCAGGCACGCTCAAAATCACCATGTGCACCACCGCAGTGAAAAGACGATTATAATGTTTTTTTTCTTCCTGTGCACCTATGTATTAACAGGGAAGTAAGTGTTCGCCCACCAATCGGATGGTGACCGGTCTGAGTCTCATTTGAGTGCATGCTAGTAGAACAAAAGAAAATATATTTGTTTATTTTTCCTAAGTAACATTTCTACTATTAGCTTTCTGGAAGAGTCCTGGGTCCTAAGTCTAGGTCATGATAACAATTTTTGAAAAGCACTATAAATCTGATATCAATGTCTCTGTATTTACATTACTATATTTCTATTTTTTACTTTACCTGCACATATACGTTTATGTAATTATGTCTTATTTGACACCAGCCTCTTGCAATTTTTGCAACTTACTTAGAATGTATTATTACCATTTCTCTTTGTAATCATTATATATTGTGATGTGTGAACTACTGTGTTCAAATAATAGTGGACCTATAAAGTTTTTCTATGCCATAGATTTATTGATTTATTTTTTTATTATTTATCAGAATTATTCACAAAAAATGTGCAAGTGTATATGTGCAATATTGTTATATGTTGCTGAGCTGTATAAATAAAATACAAAATGCAAAGATTTGTGTAGTTTTAGTTCATACTGCAACCTTCTTCATTTCCCACTATTACAAAGAAAAACTACCCACAATAAATACAGACCATCTCCAGCTCTAGTCTTGGTTTGGCCTACCTTAGCAGCAGGATTTAGGCGGAAACCACAGTGTCCAGAGGATACCCAACCAGACACAGGGAGAACATGCAAACTCCACTCCACCTATTCAAAAGACAAAAAGTATAGGCAATCATACTGGTACCATGATGTTTCCACATTGGATTTGCCGCCATCAGTCTAATGACCACAACCACCACAACAGTCAAGAGGAGATTTAAACCACAAAAACTATTCTAAATCCATGATATTGTTAAAATATTATGAGCTGCAATACAAAAATAGCAGAATTAAACACTATAATACTGTACTGTATCTGTAATGAGTCATAGAAGTTATTAATCCAAACTTCTCTGGCTCAAATCTCATCATATAACCAAGAAGTAAACAACATTTCCCGGAAGTGCAAATGATAAATATTAACTCCACAAAATATAGTTCCATCGATTCCATATTGAAAGATAAATCAATATTGTAATTATTGTGAGAGGCCTAGTATGGCATCAAACTATTCTCATCAAATACTGAATAATAAATAATACTGTCACATCGCAAAAGTGATAGAACTAGGGCACGGAATCACAGTGTGATTAACACAATACTCAATACATGGCTCACAATATGGCAATACATGCAAAAAAAACTGTATATTGCACATTATAATCTGTGATATATTGCTGTTTCTTAAGTACAAAATACTCCTTAGCAAAATATTTCTTTGTTAAACCACTACTTGTACAAAGTTGATATAAAATACATCTATTTTAATCATCAAAACAGTGAATATGTCAAGTGTACTGCATAAACAAGTTTCCTTCCACTAAATAAGCAAGAAAATTGTAGTGCGGTCACATAAACACATACACAAAAAAAGTTGGAAAAAGTTAAAAGATCCCCCCCAAAAAACAAGATATACAAATACAGCTGCCCACGATAACGATACTGTATCACCAAACGTAGTATAACGATATATCGGTATATCTATATTTTTGCACACCCCTAAATAGAACCAGCACAAGATGGTGGATTTGGGATTGTTGCAGCGGTCTGGACAAAGGATTTCCAAGAAGCAGAGTTTGAGCTGATAAACACAGCCTATAGCTAACCACTGTTGTGAGCCTAAACAGCTGTTCTAATGCACTGTTTTCTTTAGACACGCACAGACTTGAGGCGGTTTTCAGATCAATATTACATTAATAGTGACAGTTAGAGTTCATGACTTTAGCAGCAGATTTAAAAAATAAATCAACAACCTGAAACAAGTCAAAAACAGCAAGCTCATAGGGAATATTATACAGTAGGGTTGTACAAAAATATTGAAATATCATGATAATAAATTTGGTGATACAGAATTGTAGTCACGTATCAATACATCACTATATATATCGAGTATTATTATTGTTTTGTATCTTTTAGCATTTTTTTGTGAACACATTACGGATTTGTTGCGTTTTTGTTGGAAAGAAATGTATGTATGTATGTATTACACTTAAATATTCACTGTTTTGATGATTAAAATAGATGTTTTTCATATTAATTTTGCACACGTAGTGGTTTAACAAAGAAACATTGTTGTTAAAATGTGTTTTGTTCTTAATAAACATTAATATATCACGGAGTATCATGTGCAAAAAAATAAGGACTTTCACATGTATCCCCATATCGTGATAATATTGAGAGCCATGTATCGTGTATTGTATTGAATACTGAGGGACCCTGTGATTCCCAGCCCTACTTTATAGTATAAAAAGGACAAAACAAATGTGGTTACTGTAATAGCATTTATCCAGTCCACTGTCTCTGTTTTTAACTTCACTATTTGCTATTACAAAAAATATATATAACAAATACAATCATACTAAAACATAATAAGTAAAAACAATAAAATTTATTTAAAAAATCTATGGAAAGTGGGCCTTGACAAAAGGTCCTGTATTACGCAATATAGCCTCGTTTTAGTGAGCCATGTTATAATGCTGTTACCTTCTCGAAAAAAACTGGAGTTATGTTTTGTTTCATTCACATGTGTTCAAGATGCTCTGTTCCACTTTGCGATGTCATCAAGTGGTAGGGGTAGTGGTTTTCAAGTTAACGGCTTTTAATTTTAGTTCAGTAAAGATTGTCAATTCCCGGGTTGAAATTATCCAAATGATTCTAGAGAAAATGTGTGGAGTTTAAAAACACAGTGGAGCACTTCCTGTATTACCACATGACATCACAAGATGGAACAGAATGCTTCTGTTTAAGAGAAGAACTCCTAAATATGCACGTTGTGTTTGTGTGTTAAACATGTGTGAATGAAATAAAACAAAACTCAACCCCAGATATGTTTTTGATGAGGAAACAACATTATAAAATAGCTCAGAAAACAGCATAATGGGCTGTTAAATCTCAATTTTCTTAAGTTTAATCGAAAAAACAGTGTAACAAATCACTAATAAAGATTCCAAAGAAAACCACAACATTCTATTACCTTGTCTTGACCTTGGGGTTTTGGCTGTACCTTTCACTACTGTTGAAAGTGTGAATAGGCTGTTTGTGGGTAGACAGGTTTTGCTGACTCAGTATCTAAAGAGCTGTTGATTTCCGTGTCTGGTATCTAAACTTGTACTTTCTTCTTGACCCATCATGTTGTCCTTTCAATCAGAATGTAATTGGATCATCCCTGTTGATAAGATAAGTATTATGTACCTGGTTTAGAACAAAGCTAAATAGTGTATCAAAACCCCGTATGATCTTCTATGGACACTTGGAGAAGCAGCGATAAAGTCCCTCAACAGCTACAGTTAAGACGCATTCCTCAGAGCTGTGCCAAGACATGCACCAAAACAATGTGAATATTATAGATAGTAATATCATAATAAAAGTGTATTCATGTTACATAATCAGTTAATGCAATATCATATAACCAGCATCTATAATGATAAATAGACAAAAGGTTAAAGGGCTCATGTTATGCTATATGATGTTGTTTCTGAATCACAAACAGACCTGGAGTTGTGCTTTTTTTCATTCACACGTTTAACACACAAATCCTTTATATTTAGTTCTTAGTACTTTTCATAAACAGGAAAAACTCCACTTTCCTCCTCCACTTTGTGATGTCGTGGTAATACAGAAAGTACACCATACACCTTCACTAGAATCTAGGGGTGTAATGATATCCAAGTCCCATGACATATCATTACAATATGAACCTCACGAGACGATATTTATTGCGATATTGTGGGAAAGCTCACGATATGGTGGGGAGTTCCACGATTAGGGATGTAACAATATCCAAATCTCTCAGTACAATATTTTCACGATATACTTCTCACGGTACGATATTTATTGTGATATTTTCTGGAGGCAAACAAAACTGTTAATATGCTACTTTTTCCTCAAGACTTAATCCAAACAACTAAGACTTAAAAATGCTTAGAACTGTTATTTCTTCTTGTAGTCTACACTGAAATGGAGCAAAGGATCATGGTCTATGTCAGGGGTATCCAAACTTTTTTCATCAAGGGCCACATATCTAAACACAGATGAAGCAGAGGGCTGATCGAGGGCCGTAGACTGGTGCTCTTTATACAAGCTAAGATCCTTAAAACCACACACTAAATATTAAATATTAGCTTTATCAAGGTAGATTTTCAAAAAACTTGCAGTAAAAAGTAAATTTTTAATTGATGCAACATAATTTGGGCCAATTCATCTGGAAGCCTGAGGGCCAAGAAAAATTTGTCTGAGGGCCGCATTTGGCCCACAGGCCATAGTTTGGACATGCCTGGTCTATGTAGTTTCCTCTGTCTTTTTTTTAGCTATTGCTGCACCATAACTCTTTACTTGTAATTTGATATACTGTGATGGTCCACGATATTATTGTGAGAACTTTGACGATATGATATCACGATATTTCGGTTATTGTTACATCCCTACTAGAATCACTCAGATAATTTCAGCTGTGGAATTGCCAATCTCTACTACATGTTTGAGTAACCCTTTATTTTTATTATTAGTCTGTCTACATCTCCAAAGCTCAAAATGCTCTGTTCCACCTTGTGATGTCATGAAGCAGTACTTTTCATAGTTAAGAGCTACATTTTACCTTTTGTTTAGTAGTGATTGGCAATTCCAGGGTTGACATTATCCAAATAAATTTAATGAAATTGTGCAGAATTTAAAAACACAGCGAAGCACTTCCTGTATTGCCACATGACATCACAAGGTGTACCTCACACCAGCATTTTCCGTCTGAGAGAAGAACTCAATATAAATCTGCAGGGTTTGTGTGTTAAACATGTGCGAATGAAACAAAACACAGCTCCAGGTCTGTTTGTGATCAGGAGACAAGAGTATAACATAGATCAGAAAATATGGGCACTATAAACATAACTTAAAACTAAACAAAAGTAAAAATAGCAACAACTTTTTCATATCTTGCCCCTGTAGTGTATGCGCATGGTTTTATATAGACCTTTCTTCCACCCACATGCATGCACAGTACTGGAGGCGTTCTCTTTCTAATCCTGTGCGTGGGGTAATTAAAGATACTGGCTGCTTATCCCCGAATCTAAACCACGTAAATACTATGTAGCTTTTACCTAGCTTTGGTTTGGCTCATTAGATTAAGCAAGGGCTGTTTTGGCAACATCTGTATCGCAACTGTCACTGGCAAAAATGGAGACCTGATGAGGCAAAGTATAACTATGAAATTATTCTTTATGGCAATGAATGACAAGAAGATTACTGGTTCGAAGCCAAAAAGTATGGGTGGGATTTTTGGGGAAAGACCCATGGACCTTGTACACTATCACTTATGTTAGCGGAGTATAGCCACCTCTGTATTTTAATTCCTAAGTAGATGATCTCGGATAATCCCTCATAAAAATGTTATTGTGCCGACAGAAGACAAAAGTATCTTGTGATCTCCTCTGGATCTAATCTATTACCATCTCTTCAAACCAAAGATAAACAGACTGGCTGCTTTGGCCAAAACACAGCGGCTGCCCCACCATCTTCATTTCATGGAAATCACTACATACTGGCTGAATGGGGTTTTCTTATGCAGATGGGGCAATCATTAATACTGTTGACTACACCCAGGGGCTACAGAAACACAAAGGTACTGGTCAGTGTACGCAGCAAAAAGGACCCCATTAGAACCCTTAAAGGTCTACTGTGTAACCTTTCTGTTTTGGGGTCAGCTCCATGGAGATATTACAGTGCTGTCTAGAATGTTATGCAATTCAGTATTAAAGCAATCGAGCATTTATTCAATTATAGGTGTTGATTGATTTTACTTGCAACTGCTTGTCTACATGGAGATAAACATAGACTGTATAAAAAAGCAAACTGAGGGAGTGTAACGTCACCTACAGCATTCAGCTCCAGTCAAATGAAGCTCATGAGGCTAGCAGTTATAGAAGCAAAATAAACAACAAAATAAAAACCCCAGGATCACGTAGAATGGATTAATACGAACATTTCAAAACTAAAATGACGAGGCTCACTGCACCAGTTACAGAGAGAGGGGTGACCATTTTTCAGTGTAAAAAGTCAATTGGAGTCAGAAGCGCCCCCATGCTCACTTCCTATTTGTAGCACGGTGACTAGTGGCTTAGCTCTGTCCATTTATATATACAGTCTATGGCAGACCTGGGCATTGTGCAGCTCCCCGACTACATACAGCCCTCTGGTTGACTCTGACCGGCCCATTTAAGCTCATTTGGAATCACAAAATAAACATATTTTATCATTTGACCTCATGCATGGACTAAAGCTGCATTGCTTTTATTTTAGAGGTGTTTTTATAATGAAATGTTTTGTAAGTCAACCACACTTTTTCATTGCTTAGTCATAACATAAACTCTTGCCAGTCTTAACAGCTCGTCAAAACAAAACTATTTACTGCTTTTTATAAAGAAATACTGTTAATATTATGCAGAACTGAGTTAAGCATTTTGGTCCGGCCCTCCACAATGTTTTCTGTTTCTCATGTGGCCCCACGGAAAAAATTGTTGCCCACCCCTGGTCTACAGCGATAAATAAGCTTAATGCCATAATGTGGAGCATTTAAAGAAAAGCAATAACACTTTTGTGGAGTCAAGCAGGTGGTGGACCCTTCACCAGAAAAATTACATAGTGCAGCTTTAACATATTTGAGAAAAAAATAAAAGTATTGTTTTGAAGGATGTGTGTCCTAAAAATCACAAATCACAAAACTACGCTGTCATATTCTGTTAGTTTGTCATTTTCTTGTAAATATTTGGGCCCAATGTAAAGAAATAAAGCGTAATCGGGACTGGCCAACAGCACAACAATTTTAAAAGATATAAATGAATAGAAAAATGGTGCCAGATTTGTCAACCAAAAATCTCCATTAATAACTTTGGGAATACCACACATGTACAGCTACATGACTTTTGGAAAAAAATCTCTCTCTATTTTTTCTTCTAAGCGCTGTGATTGCAAATGTAGTGTTCAGTTCAAAGTGAATTTGACATTTCACACATTTGCGAGAAGCCTGAAATATGAACTCCTAAACTAACACTAACACAAGACTCCCGTGCATTTCAGAACATGTTTGTAGAGGTCTAATAACCACTGGGAGAGCAAGTTTTTCACATAATCAGGATACATCACAGGATATTTTGTTGTTTGGAGAGGAAATTATGTAATTGCAACCAACGCGATTTGTTAATAGTAGTTTCAATTAAACAGCAATAAATCTTATCTTGCAGCCCTAAGCACAAGTTATTTGAGTCTTGGGGTAGGTAACTGTATAAAAGTTCAACACACATTTACCACACCTTTTCATCCAATAGTTACAACATAAAAAGGCTCATGTTACGCTTTTTTGGTCAAAGTTATAATGTTGTTTCCTCATTCCTCATGACAAATATATCTGGAGTTGTGTTTTGTTTCACTCCACACAAATCATGCATATTTATAGCCTGATTCATCAGACGGTTTCACTTCGCAGAAACTGTCTGACCTTGCAGTGTTAGAATTTGTTCGCTTGACAGTAGGCGGGTACTTTTTTCACCAAACTTTTCCCAAATCCCATAGGAAGAAGGGCAATAACGTCTTTCCCCTTGATTAAATTCACCAAACATTCTCTTTGTTCCGGCTTCAAATCCTCGATCTCAAGAATCGTTGACAACACAGAATATATGGCTCTTTGCTGATTGGCTGGTGCCCGAACTCGCTCTTCCGGGGTTTTTGCGAACCGTCTAGTGCAGGGGTGGGCAAACTTTTTGACTCGTAGGCCACAAAGGGTTCGAAAATTTGACGGAAGGGCCGGACCAGGAGCAGATGGATCCTCATAAGAGAAAAAAATAACATGGGATATGTAGAAAACATATCAGATCATTGAAAATCATTACAAAGCATCATAATAAAATATCTGTCTTTCAAGTCCCACGGTATTTAATATTTATTGAAATTACTTTAAAAACAATGAAAATTATTATTATTCAAGTTTGGCGGGCCGCATTAAAAAGATTAAAGGGTTGCATATGTACTCCGGGACGTAGTTTGCCCACCCCTGGTCTAGTGTATTCCGATTCCTGACCTAGTCGCTGGAGAGAAATGAAATTGAGCTGAGGCACTAGGTGGCGCCAGCCTGGTTAGCATATTTAGACTGAGTTCTCTCCAAGTGAAAACACTCTGTTCAACCTTGTGATGTCATGCGGTAGTACAGGAAGTTCTCCATTGTGTTTTTAAACTCCATCCACTTTCGTTAGAATCAATTGGATCAGTTCAGCCCTGAAATTGCTAATCTCTATTGAACTAAAAGTAAAATGCAGCTCTAAACTACTGCTTCATGACATCACAAAGTGGAACAGAGCATTTTGAGCTTTAGAGATGTAGACGGACTAATAAAAGGTTACTCAAACATGTGTGAATGAACTAAAACAACTCCAGGCATGTTTTTAAGAAGGCAACAAAATTCTAACACGGCTAAAAGCTCAATTTTATATAACATAGGACTTTTAACTGATCCCAATGTATATACTAGTAGATAAGAGGAGTGCATATGGACCTTGCAAGGAAAGCAGACTTGCAGTAGCTTGGACTTAAAATGAAAAGATTAATCCAGCCACAATAAAGCCTAAATCATCCTGGGTCACACATGCACACACGCCCACACAAGCTGGGGAGGAAGCGCTGGATCATTTGAAATCTGTAACCACAAACGCTAACACCCCAATGCCAATATTAATTACTTCCTACAAGTTCAATGCAAGAATGTATTAGTGAAATTCAAACTTTTTTATAAACAGTTTGACTCAGAGTACTTGTGAAAAGGGTGTAGCGAGATTAGTCAAGGTGTTAAAGGTTTATCCGTTGAAAACCACTAATCTTGATTCTATTACTACTATCTATTGGACTAATAATATAATTGTCAGCTGATTAAAGAGATAAAGTACTATACAATATCAATAATGTTTACTTTACTGAAGATACTAGGCTAGTCTTAAGTGTCATCACAAGAAAGAGAAAGGCAGATAGAGACAGACGGATGGAAAAACAGATATGATCCATATATGAAAAAAATAATAATGTGTGTATTTATGTCTTATTTATTTACTTGCAAAGGGACAGCACATATTAATGAGCATTTAAAGTAAATATGTAAACATTATAGACAATGTGGCTAATTTCCATCTTCAGTACAAAACAACTAATTAGTCTATACCTTATATAAATAAACTGATTTGAAGTGTGGGGTAACAATAAGTTTAGATGTGTTATAAGTGGAAATATGAATTTTGAGTTTTTTCAGTTTCAGTCAGTTCTCATGTAGTTTTGTACTTAAAATAAACTGAAAAATAAAAATTCCTTTCCATAGAAGACGAATGATCCAAAATCCATACACTCTAACAGTGTTAATGTGAATATTTCCGGCAGGGACATGTTTGAAGCCCTTGGTACGGCTTTATAGTGAACACATGATTGACAGCCCCTCGGTGACATCACGGCACGACAAAAAGCAAAGAGGGGGAAGAGAAAGCACCAATCAATTGAGGCACTTCTCCGCTGCGCACAGAGCCGAGGCGCTCCCTGACGCAGACGCACGCACGAGCAACCAGAAGCAGTTTCGCTCAACTTTTGCCAGTCTTTTTGAGGATGTTCAAACAAACTTCTTTATACTTAGACCGCTCCTGCCTACGCAAAGCCGCTTCCTCGTAGACTTAACATTTTTTTCTCTTTACGCGTTGACCAAGACTTAACCCGAAGTGCAGCTGGTGAGAATATGTGCGAGAGGCGAACGGAGCAGGGCACGGGCTGTCTTTGGTCCTTCAGGGAGAAACAGTTTGGACTAAACACGAATTAATGTGGACTTTATCGGAGCCCAAAGGCGGAACGACGACCGGACACAGCGCTTCCTCGTCAGGTAAGTGGGATCTCAAAATGTTTTACCCAAAAGTTTTATATAAGCTACGTGCGTGTGACAACTCTCCAGTCCGAGCGTGCGCTTAAAAGATGTGTTACGCGCAATGTGAACTGTTTAAACAGAGCATAGCTTAGGCTTTTGAAGTTATATGGTAGTGTCCCGGGCTACATCTGGCGCTGGTGCGTACGTCAGATCTAACACCTGCGAGCTTCTTCAAGTAACCCTATCCCTTGTGATTATACATGACCGTCAAAGACTGCAAATAGGCGCTTGTAGCAGTCTGGCTTTAGTTTTGGACTGTGCTTTCAGCTCTTTTCCTCAAATTACTTTGGGATTTCTCTGAAACGGTTCCCTATGGAATGGATATCACTCACAACTTTTATGCTGTAAATAGGCTATTGCCTTGTGTACACTTTTAACTGCAGCCAGTGTATGCAGTTTAGGGCTTTAAATGCGTTTTAAACAACTTTTCCGTGAGACTCTTTTCGCTCATCACTGCTAAGTGTGCTTTATCTCAAACGTCGCCCGCGGCATCGTTATTCACAGAGGCTTTTAGCTGCACTTCAAAGTGGAGGTGTCTTTCCTTTTAACCCGCTCGGTCGCACCGGGGGATCACTCTACCTCATGTCTGAGTATTCACGCCACTTTCTCCGCAGGGACTGACTGATCATGGTCGCCGTGGTCCGCTCTCTTATGGTACTGCTGCTGGCTCAGGTGTTGCTGGGAGGTGCATCGGGACTTATCCCTGAGGTTGGCCGGAGGAAGTACAGTGAATCCGGGAAGCAGAGTCCACAGCAGTCGGAGAACTTTCTAAACGAGTTCGAGCTCCGGCTTCTCAATATGTTTGGACTGAAGCGCAAGCCGAACCCCAGCAAACACGCAGTGGTGCCGCAGTACATGCTGGACCTGTACCATATGCACTCAGCCAACGGAGAGCACGGCACCAAGCGGCCCCGGAGCATGGGGAAGCACGCGGAGAAGGCCGCCAGCAGGGCCAACACGATTAGAAGCTTTCACCATGAAGGTGCGTATTAGTGACATACCTTTAGCTGTCAGCTCTCTCAGACAGCTCTAACCTGTGTTTAATAGTGACTCAGGGCGCTTCACAGCGTTAGTGTTATATGGAGCCTTACTCATTTACCGGTGACACGCGCATAACGTGTTGCTAAGTGTTTAATGTCCGTACCAAACAAGCAGACCAGTGTAATTAAACAAATTGATGGGCACTAATCAGCTGAACTTTATACACGCATTTCCTCGCTGCAGCCACTTGACTTCTCGTAGAGGGGCGGAGGTATCACTCGGGTAATTTGTTACTTAATAATTGATGGTGTTTGCGTGGGCACTGAAAACAGTTTTTCCAGACACGCACCACAGGAGCAGGATAAAGGGCGGTGAGCCTGTGCGCAGGTGATAGTCATCGCTCCATTGCTCCAGAAAACACGACATGACACTAGACCAACAGAACTATGACCAAGTCCCATCAGTTCTGAGTCACTTTTAATAGCAGCCACATTAAAACTAACAGTGGAGAGAGGAGGGGGTTACGTGCAGTATTCTTTCCAAATTGACCCTTTTCAACGTGCTTTGCGCCATTACGCACGTTCCAATAACACCAGAATAGCTCACTTATGCCATGTTTATTGACGCAGAAATTGTTGCTTTAGTTCAGTCACTCTACCTCCCAGGACGAATACGTAACTCCCAAGGATATAATGTTTTAGGCATTGTTTTAAAAATGTTAAATCCATATTATTTCTGTACTTGGGTAAATATAGGTAGTTTATGGCCTTGTGTGTTTATTCATCAACGTCTCCACCTTGAAGCCACATGTAGGCAATTTTTCCATTTAGTATCAGCTGACAGCTACTGCATTGGTCCATAGGCGGTGGGGAGAGAGCTTACAGAGTCCGGAGTGTTTTACTGGGAAGTTTCCACCACCAGGGCTGAGTCAGAGGGCTGGTTGGGTGCTCTCCAGAGACCTAGCGCAATGACACCTAGTGGTTGAACTAACACACTGCAAATTTAGGGATTTTGGGCCCAGTTAGGATTGCCCAGGGGGATAAACCTGGATATGCAGTGTGCCAGCTTAAGCCACTCCACACCTAGACACCTGCAGCTATTAACTCTTAAGTTTTGAGTCTAATCTAAACTCTGATTTAAGTTTTTCAAAATATCATAGTGAATATCTTGGGTTATCAGTGTCATTACAAAGTTATAGAGTTGAGTTCTAGTTAAGTCCTGGTTTAATAATGTTTATACAAGTCCCAAGTCCTGGTTTAGTCCAGATTGGAGACCTGGTTTAGTTCCACATTAAAGTCCCAATAGTCAATGGTTTGGTGTTTTTTAGTTTTGATCAAGTAAGTTCTTGTTCAGACCTGGTTCAAACTTAAATATAGCAAGAACTACTTGTATAGTCCAGATACTATTTGGAGTAAAAAATTTGTGAACAGTGGGCTAGTCTTGTCAGGAAAATTGATAGCAAGTAGTGCATAAAATAAACTTGTTTCCGCACTTGTAAGTTTTACACATCAAAGTCAAAATATTTAATCTTTCATTCAATCTGTCTCGAGGAACTGGCTTTTTTGCAAGTCAATTGGTCTAACTGCAATTTAAATATAAGCGTGTTCTTTGCCAAATAGAACATTTCCACTATTACATACACAGGAAGTGGCGAGCATAGACAGCTCTGTGATGAATGGCCCGGGATTCGGCTTTATCTTTAACTTTGGCATGCAGCGCAAAAAGAAATTAGGAATGTTGATACACTCATATCTGAGGTTCACACGTTTTTGACAAGCTTCGACTTGTCCACGCAGTAGTTTTACGGAGAAAACATAAACGGAGAGAAGAGAGGAGGAGAGAAAGAAGCAAAGGAAAGGGGCGATAGAGAAGGAGGAGAAGAAGAGAACAGAAAAGAGGATTTGGAAGCAACAGAAGAGAGTGGATTTAAGGGACGACTTTAAACTAAAAGAAAGGATTTAGGAAAGAGAAGAGGGAACCAGAGGCAGGGGGCTTTCCCACATCAAATGAGCAGAGATAGGGCTAATTGAGGTCTTTGTGCCTCTGGAGGGAGGTTTAGGATGAGATGGTGGAATTTCCTAAATGCTTCTTTTGAAAGGGCTGAGTTCAAAGTTGTTGTTTATTTGACCACACCAAACAGAGTGTAATGCAGGCCTATACCTCCATGCACTTCAAGGTGGGACTGCTTCAAAGAGCACTGCAGCTATAGGCTATAATATGTGTTAATGCAGTAATGTTACAGATAATGATGTAGTGACAAAATCTGCCACTGTGTGCTATATCTCATCAGTAATATTACCTGTGGCATTTAAAGACATTTAATAAAGGTTAATGCATACAATGTTAAAGTTCATATGATTTGAATATTTCTGTTCAGTCATGTGTAAAAGATGTGTGGAGCAGGGTTGTGTGTTGTTGCTTGTTGGGCAAAGTGGCTTTTGGAATCTGCATGTCTGATCTTATCCATGTAGGTGCACTTTTATGTTTCAGCATAAAAATAAATGTATGAGATTCTGACAGTAGTTTTACATGTCTGTGATCATATTGCAGTAATTATATCTGCTAAACAAAGTGTTGATGTGTGTGGGTCTAAAGTCAGTTTGTCTTAGTTCAAAGATGTTTTGAATAAATGGCTAATACTATGATGTAACTGTGTGTGTGTCTCTTGCAGAGGCCATGGAGGCGCTGGCCAGCCTGAAAAGCAAAACAACTCAACAGTTTTACTTCAACCTGACCTCAGTGCCTGAGGAGGAGCTGATCACGTCTGCAGAACTACGCATCTACAGAAATGAGGTCCAGAGCCCCCCCTCCTCCAACAGCAGCAGTGGGCAGAGCGCCCCCTCCTCCAGCACCAGCAATGGGCTTCACCGCATTAACATTTATGAGCTCTTTGGACACGCGGGCGCAGACCAGCCTCTGGCCCGTCTCCTGGACACTCGCCTGGTGCAGGACTCTGTGAGTCGCTGGGAGAGTTTCGACGTGAGTCCAGCCGTCGCCCAGTGGACTTCTGGGAAAAGTCACAACCGTGGCTTCATGGTGGAGGTGCTTCACCCAGAGGAGGGGGAGGAGCACAGACATAGACATGTAAGGGTGAGCCGGTCCCTGCACCAGGACCAGGACTCATGGGCTCAGGCACGCCCCCTCCTGGTCACATATGGACATGACGGGCGCGGGGACGCTGTGCTGCACAGGCGGGACAAACGCCAGGCCACACTCCGCAAACAGAGGAGGAAACAGAACAAAGCCAGCTGCAGGAGACATGACCTGTACGTGGACTTTAGTGATGTGGGCTGGAACGAGTGGATAGTAGCTCCTCCGGGGTACCACGCCTTCTACTGCCAGGGGGAGTGCCCCTTTCCTTTAGCGGACCATCTGAACTCTACCAATCACGCCATAGTTCAGACTCTGGTGAACTCAGTCAACTCAAACATTCCCAGAGCCTGTTGTGTGCCCACGGACCTCAGCCCCATCTCTCTGCTCTACCTGGACGAGTACGAGAAGGTCATTCTGAAAAACTACCAGGACATGGTGGTGGAGGGCTGTGGCTGCCGGTGAGACTACCATAGACACTAGAGTGGACCTCAGAAAAGACTTTAGGTTAAAATGGACACCCAGTTTCCCAATGAAGACATTTATTTATGAGAAAAACTATACAGAGCTATCAAAGAAGAAATATATATCAATATATTTATGTCTAAATGTAAAGTTGGGAAATTTTTATCAAAGGAATATTCCTTTACTGGTTTTAAAAATGTATTTCAGATGTACATTTTTAAATAGGGTGCAATACCACATGAAGTATATTGCTGAGATTTTTATTTTGTATTTATTTCTATAATAACCACTTTGTAAATAAATGTGTATTTATCATAAGACGCCTTCACTCCAATTAAAAATACACTTTTGTAGTAAAGACCAACGCATCTGTGTCACTGGAACCAGGGCTGAACCATTTCGCAAAAATATCTAAGATTTTTCAGACAAGCACTGAAACTACTATTAGAAATGTGCAATATATGTTTTAACAGTAGGCCAAGTTCAAAGTTCATATTCCAGAAGCATGGACAAAAAGACTGAAATAGGCCTATGAACCAAAACTAATGCAAGAATCATGTATTTCAGAACATGTTTGTACACATCTAAACCACGGGGTCAAACCTTTTTATGCAGAAACATATATTTTGCTGTTTGTGGAAGAAATAATGATCCTTCAAAAATGGCAGCCTTTATGATTTGCTACTTGTACCCATTCAAATTGTGATTTCAATTCAATTCAGTTTAGTTAATCTTACATGGGTCTGTAACAATAACACATTTTGAAGCACAATATATCACTACAGAGATATACAAAATATTGAAACTACTTTATGCCTTTGACACAATAAAAATAATGCACGATAATCCCAGTAAACCATTTTTAAATAGACAGTATCATTAAAAGGCTTGATGTGCAACAAAAGCATAGCAGAGTGAACCAATAATAAGAAATAGAAGTTATTTATTCAAACCTTTACAGCTCAAATCTCCTCACTTTTACAAAGAAATAGTACCCACTCCAAAATATGTGGTTCCATCTTTCATATATTGAACGATAAGATGATATAGTAATTATCGTGACAGGCCTGAACTGGAAACTAACAAAAAGTCAAAGTTTCAAATTAGCTGCAAAAATAACCAAACAAAACAGGACACGAGGCTCATTTTTCTAACTGTGATTACAAACTAAGAGTTACAAAATGAAACCAAATACGAGTGACAACACGAGTGAGGAGAGAGCCGTGACTGGCGGGGTCAAGGTGCCACTGCTGTAATGAACCGTGGTGGGGGATGGGGGGGGCTATAGTGGGGGGGTAGGGTCACTGGATGGCAGAAAGTTACAAGCAGCAAATGTGATCAGCTCCTGTGGGAGGTTTAGAAAAACAACCCAGACTGTTTTCATCCATTACATGTCAGTGCAAAGATCCCTGGGAACTCTTGTGTTTTTCTGTCTATTACAAACACTCTATGCAAAGGTGTAAGTCTGTCAGGAGAATTACTATATCTATTATTTACATAGATATTTTTTTAAAGGTCCCATATTACACTATTTTCTGATCTGTTGTAATGTTGTTTCCTCATCACAAACAGACCTGGAGTTGTGTTTTGTTTCATTCACACAAGTTTAACATAAAAACCCTGCGTATTTAAGTTCTTCTCTCAAGTTTGTGGTAATATACGAAGTGCTCCAGTGTGTTTTGAAACTGCATACACCTCAACTAGAATCATTTGGATAATTTCAGCCCTGGAATTGCCAATCTCTTCTGAATTAAAGGTAACAGATTTTAAATTGAAAATTGCACAAGATGGAACCGTGCATTTTGAGCTTTGAATGAATGAATAAAACAAAACATGACTCAAGGTATGTTTTTGAGCAGGTAACAACATTATAAAATGTCCAACAGCTCACAAGAGTCAATAATAATAATCCTGCTTTAAAGTTAGAAGTTCAATATTCTAATTTATCGTCTATATTTTCTTCAGCTATCGTGACAGGCCTGTGCAAAGGAAAACTTGTGGGCTGTGTTATTGTTTTGCTTCTGGAGGAAAGCATGACATCCCGCCGACTATATTTGTAATGAGATTTGAGCCCATTCAAGAGAGACCAGCCAATAGGCCTGCAGCAAAAAGAAAAAAAAAAGGTTCACTGGCATTTTAATTAAAGAAGACAAACAAACAGCTGCACCTGTCTACACAAGGCACATGCTCCAACACATTCTCCTCACCAGCTCTCCCTTGTAATCTCTGAGTCATCCACCACTGATTTATTTGTGAATTTGAGAGGTTAAAAAAATAAGCTTTAACACGGGACATTAGCAAACAAAACAATCATTAAGAGTGACCTGCAGCATGGATACCCCACCTCTACAAGTTCAGCATTTACTGCACCAAAACCCAGGTCTAAATAAGGGCTAAAATGGGGCTGAACATGGCTGAGCTCGTAGGGCAGGATTGCAATCAAATATAAGCTGACACCACAAACTAGTGCTTATTTGTTTTAAAGTAAATTATAGTTAAAATGGCATTGAAATAGCTTTAATTTAAAGGTCTTATATTACTTAAAATTTACTCTTGTGAGCTTTACGTCATGTTAGAATGTTGTTACTTCTTCAAAAACATTCCTGTAATTGTGTTGTCATTCACATATGTTTGAGTAATCCCACATCTCCAAAGCTCAAAATACTCTTTTCCACCTTGTGATGTTATGAAGTATGTCAGTAGTATTCACGTTAACAGCTACTCTTTATCTTTAGTTCAGTAGAGATTGGCAGTTCCAGGGCTGAAATCATCCAAATGATTCTAGTGAAGGGGTATGGAGTTTAAAAACACAGTGCAGCATACAGTGAAAGAGTGTTTTCTATTCGAGAGAAGAACTCGTCATAAATAAGCAGGATTTGTGTGTTAAACATGTGTTAAGGAAACAAAACACAACAGAAACATTATAACATAAATCAGAAAATAGTGTAATACGGGCCCTTTAAAAGTTAAGTTTATTTACTAAAATTAATGAGATCTCTAATCTGGTGAAGTTAATGCTGGTTTATGCAATCCAGTTTAAGCAGGAAGTAACCATGCCACACTCAATGTCCAAACCAGGACTATTCGAGGACCAAATTGAAGTTCTTGACCTGGATTAACTCAAGAATTCAGTTTTTTTATATATTAAAGAATTATTCACTGCACACTGTTTAAGGTGGAGGATCTACCACCTACTGATCTTTGACTGCAATGTTCTGCTGTATTGCATTAAACTTATCTATCCCAGTAAGCAGGTAACAACCGTGGGCCAATTTAAATGTCAGGTTTGTGGAGCGGTAACCACGCTTACAGTAAGAATGCATGTTTTTAAGAGTAGTTTTGAGCAATAAAAACACCTGTAACTGAATAAACACAAATTATGTACAAAGCAATACATGGCAGACCCCGAACCAGAAAAGTTACATAGTGCACATTTAACTAAAACCGCACTTTCTTTGTGGTGGCATTTCCGGTTAAGTGAGAATCCCATTTACAACCAAAATATAAAATAAAGTAGGTTTATTTGTGTAAAATGTTTAAAGTTCATGTGCACCAACAAGTCAACACCAAACCAATTCTCTGGGAGGCTTTAAAACAGCTTTGTGGTCCAGATAGAACTTATTTACTGTGGAGAAACTGGAGATGGGCAGCCCCATGCAAAACAATACAACCACAATGACGATGGCAGCGCCCACGGCAACCTCCGGAATAAGGTGAATTGTGGTGACTTTTACAGAAGAATACGAGCGGCTTTAAATATTAGAGTGAGCTGACTGGGCCTCTACTGACAAATTGGTGGTGAACCCTAGGGCACACCAGAAAAGTTACACAGTGTAACTTTAAAGGTATTACAATGTTTTTTGATCTATGTTTTAATGCAGTTTCCTCGACACAAACATACCTGGAGTTGTGTTTTGTTTCATTCACACATGTTTAAAACACAGACCCTGCATTTTTAGGTGGAGTTCTTCTCTCAAACTGAAAACACTCCAGCTTGTTCCACCTTGTGATGTCATGTGGTAATACAGGAAGTGCTCCATTGTGTTTTTAAACTCCATACACCTTCACTAGAATGATTTTAGATGATTTAAGAACAGGAATTGCGAAACTCCACAGAACTAAAGGTAAAAGCGTACTTTTTAACTTGAAAACTACCGCAACATGACATCACAAGGTGGAAGAGAGCATTCTGAGCTTTGGACATGTAGACAAACTTGTGTGAATGAAATAAAACACAACTCTAGGTATGTTTTTGACGAGGAAACAATATTATAACACAACTTAAAGTTCACAAGAGTAAATTTAGTATAATATAGGGCCTTTAACTGAAACAAAAGTTATAAAAGCAAAATACAAAGTAAACTAAATACAAGTGGTTTAAAATATTGCAGTGAGGAAAGTGAGCTGAACTGCCTGAGCCTGGCTGTGTTTGCATTAGACAGGGTTTGGAGGGATCACAGGGGCAGCTCAAAAATAGAATGTTTTTTATATGAGTGCACATTGGGACCCAGGAATGTTGGTTTTCAATCTCAGACACATGCATACGCTTGCATGGAAAACCAATGCGGTGGTTGTTTTTTAAATCATCTATTCAAAGGTTTCCCGGTGGGCTTTTTTCTCTTCAAAAACAAATGAACAAAGATCGACTTGTTTCTCGTATAGAAAATGTAAATCAAAACATAAAGAGGCCATCGCATTTTATTCACAACAACTACAACCGAAAAAAGATGTGTTTTGCCACCTGTTTCTGATCAAGTCCTTTTAATGCAATAACAGTTTTAGAAATACAATCACAAGTAAATGAACCATAGATGCCATTAACTGTCATATTTTGAGGATCTATCATATTATATACAGCAAGTAATGGGAAAAATACTTTGACATTGTATTTAGTTACAGAATACTCATTAACCTGCATTAAAATTAATTTGTAACATATACTAGTACATGGTCCAAACAGAGTACTACTGTATTCTGAATACCAGGAATCACATTGAGTCATATTATAGTGTAAAAACATGATATATATAATTACAAACAACTATTTTTGTGGCTATGTGTTAATTTAAGTCTGATTAAAGAAGGAAAAAAATCACACACACTACGGGAGCTGTGTTTTTTCACTAATACTGTGCAGTTCAAAGTACTGCCATGTATTCCTTTGATTTTAGAAAAGTAACTGGACTCAATACCACCAGATAAAAGGGTAACTATACCGGAATACAAGTACTCAAAATTAATATTCAGAGTATGAATTTTCATTACTTCTCAACACTGTATATAGGCTTTTTGGGTATATTCCAAACTGGGTAAAGTTGTATAAGTTCAGATCTGGCAATCCCAAGTAAGGAACTCTTTCTGCTTTCCGATTGGACAACCTGATTCACAGCCACATAAATGATGAGTAGTTATTGTACATAAAGTATTATAATTGTTATTTGTGAAACAGATGGTACCATTAACTGGATCTTTTGGATACAAGTTCTGGCAAACACTAAGTGAAGAGTCAATTCTGCTTTCTAATTGGATAAACTGTTTGAAACCAAAACAACTTTTCACCAACAATTATTAAATGCGAATAAACTGAAAATGAATGGTCCCATATTGAACAAAACTGACTCTTGTGAGCTTTAAGAGAAGTTATAAAGTTGTTACCTCACCAAAAACATATCTGGAGTTGTGTTTTCTTTCATTCACACATGTTTGAGTAAACCTTTATTGTTAGTCTGTCTACATCTCCACAGCTTATAATGCTCTATTCCACCTTGTGAAGTAATGAAGCTGTAGTTTTGAAGCTAACAGCTACCTTTTATTTTATCTTTAAGGGCCTATTTAGAATGCTTCCGGGTAAAAATGACAAAATATTTTATCGGAAGTGCCTTTCGTTTAGACAGTTAATGCATTTTTGGGGGCTTAAAAACACAAAAATCTGAAACCACCCTCCAGAGTGTTGAAAAGTTGAATACGCTCCGCCGTAGCGTTTCCGTCTACACTGCTCAAGACACAAAACTCTGGTCAGATCTCCTCACGTTGCATACGCGTTTACGTCACATACATACAGTACACAGAAACAAACACATCGGATGATATGCATACCCAATCAAATTCCACACACTTTTGCATCACCGTATGCACACAGATTTCCTCCCAAAAACCCTCCTCTAAACGTGGAATAAAAAATGAAGATACAATGCCACTTTTACGTCTTCTATTCAGACCATTATCATATAAACATAGCCTCAGAAGAGATTGTCAAATCCAGGGCTGAAATCATCCAAATAATTCTAGAGAAGGGGTATGGCGTGTAAAAACACAGTGGAGCGCTTCCTGTATTACCACATGGCATCACAAGGAGTGTTTTCTGTTTGAGAGAATATGCAGGATTTGTGCATAAATTAATGTATGTTTTTGATGAGACAACATTAGAACATAGCTCAGAAAATAGCATAATATGGGCCCTTTAACAACACAGTTTACAGCTACTAGGCAGACAGATTGACAATGCTTATGAAAATTCCGACATGTACTTTTACTCTTGGGTTATCACAGCCTGTTGACAGCTTTGCCCTGTGCGCACATGCTCTATTACATCCCAGTTTCAATGATCTGCATCTGCCATTGCTTTTTACCACCCCTCTCCACCCCTTGTTCCCATCTGGTCCTCATTTCTCCGCACACAGGGCAGCACAAACTTAACTTCGCCCTAAAATTCCCTAACGAACTCCGAGCGGAAGCCAGTCTGCTGCTGCACTTAATGACATTTGATAAAACCAAACTTTAAAACATTCAGCATTTCAGGAGTTGATTGAAAACGAGATTCGGTGTTAAAAAGTGTAGGATTTAGTGGCTTGGCTGTGTAGTTCAAGTCTATAAAGCTTTCATTGCTTTGGGTAGAAATATAGCTCCCTGGGTGGGTGACATGGGCAGCGCTCCCCCTATGTGATTTAGCTGCTTTTCCGCCATGTTTTTAGGGGTCTCTGGCAGAAAGGAGGTGCTCTTGTTTCCGCTGGGAGTCATGCTAAACTCCTCGCTAAGGACAAGGGTGAAAGGTCGAAGCAATAAGGAGCTATTACGTCGACCATTACCAACAGAGTAAAGTGAAAAGTGCTGGACCCGGACGCGCGATTCGTGTGGTCACTCATTGGTTTGGACTGAGGCTTTTTATGCTATAATGGAGTCAAAGGCGCACTGTGTAACTTTTGTGATGGAGGGTCCGCCACCAGCTTGTCTCCATGGAGATGTTATTGCTTTGCTACAGTATGAGATTAAGTGTACGTAAATTCTTGAAAACGTTAAGACATGTTATCAAATCACCAAAAACATACCTGGAGTTATGTTTTATTTCATTCACACATGTTTTGAGTAATACTTTATTTTATTGTATTTTATGTCTACATCTCCAAAGCTCTGTTTCACATTGTGATGTCATGAAGCGGTAGTTTTCAAGTTAACAGCTTTAACCTTTTATTCAGTACAGACTGGCAAATGTAGGGCTGAAATCATCCAAATGATTCTGGTGAAGGTGTATGGAGTTTAAAAACACAGTGAAGCACTTCCTGTATTACCACATGACATCACAAGGTGGAACAGTTTTCAGTTTGAGAGAAGAACTCAGCCTAAATATGCAAAGTTTGTGTGTTAAACATGTGTGAATGAAACAAAACACAACTCAAGGTCTATATTTCACAGGGAAACATTTTAACATAGATCAGAAAATAGCGCAATATAACTAATTTAAATTATTTATATCCTCTCAGTGCAATCGATAGTGCTGTAAAGTGAACGTGAAAGTGTGTGTGAAATATAAGGAGACAATACTAAACTTTAAACTATGTCGGTATGAGACAAAACCAGCCCATGTTTGTCATCATGCAACCTCAATAGAAAGAAATGTCATCTTGGCAGCCTGATCTTCACCTGCTCCACAGACCTCTCTCTCTCCGAAGTCACTGCTAAAACAGATTTTCCTTTCCCCGCTCCACGAACATCTGGTGCATGATTTTAAGGTGTCCTTCGATGTCCTTGTTTACGCACAAACACACAACACAGCGGCCGCACAGAGGAGCAGCCTACACCGTGGCACCACTCATTCGTTTGTTTAGTTTGCACCAACCACATTAAACTATCTGCAGCAGCTAACAATTAAAACTGCACAGACCAACTCCAGATTTCTTCTACCCCAAGACTAGCTAGTATTTTGGTGAAACAGGGACTATGGAGATTCTATAGTTTAAAACATCCTATAGCATACAAAATTGATTCTTGTGAGCTTTAAGCCATGTTAGAATGTTGTTACAAAAACAGACCCAAAGTTGTGCTTTGTTTCATTCACACACTTTTGAACAAATCTTTATTCTTAGTCTGTCTACATCTCCAAAGCTCAAAATGTTCTGTTCCAGCTTGTGACATCATAGGTAACAGCTACCAATTACCTTTCATTCAGTAGATATTGGCAAGTCTAGGACTGAAATTACCCAAATAATTCTAGTGAAGGTGGACAGCAGCTAATTAAAGCTGCACAAACTAACTCCAGATTTCTTTTACCCCAAGACTAACTAGTACTTTAATGAAACAGGGACTATAAAGACTCTATGAGAATGAAATATATTAAAATATAAGTTCTCTTACTTTTTGGTAATTTGGTCACATTTTCATAGAATGCAAAGATTAGATAGAAGATAGAATTCATATATATATTCAAAGCTCTTTACATCAAAGAACCACTCACCCATTCACACACACACTCATACACCAGCGTACGCAAAACTGAGGGTGAAATGGGTTAAGTGTCTTGCCCAAGGACACAACAACAGCATTCATCAGTGAGAGTTGGAATCACAACACCAACCTCTGATGTTTATGTCGCGAGTCGAACTGCCAACCTTCGGATCTGTGGACAAATATCAACCAAGCTTCTCTATTGTTACTTATTAGTCTATCTACATTACAAGTTGTATTAGCAGTTCCGGGTTTCATGTATTGTACGATATAGTTAGTAGATATAATAATTAATGGCAGACCAAGCTGTTACTAAATCTAATATTATCCACTAATAGCAAACAGGGTGTGAAAATACTAACATGCCACTACCAAAGATGCACTGATGAGATGCAGAAAACAAAAGTATTCAGAAAGTAGCAATTTGTCAAACTAATGCAGTGTATCCCATTATTACAGAAAAAGAAGGTCATGGGGGACCACTGTAGTTTAAAGGTCCTATATTAGACAAAATTGATTATTGTAAGCTTTAATAAATGTTAGAAAGTTGTTACAAAATAAAAACTGGAGTTGTGTTTTGTTTCATTCACACATGTTTGAGTAATTCTTCAGTATTAGTCTGTTTACAGCCCAAAAGCTCAAAATGCTCTGTTTTACCTTGTGATGTCATTTTGGTTACCGTTAGTTCAGTAGAGACTGGAAAACCTAGGGCTGAAATCATCCAAATGATTCTAGTGAAAGTGAACAGCAGCTAATTCTCTCCAGATTTCTTCTGCTCCAAGACTAGCTAGTATTTTGGTGAAACATAGACTATGAAGACTCTATGAGACAGAAAGCGAATATATAATTTATCTTATTTACTACAGTGTTTCATATTAATAGTAGAGACTCCCCAGTGGTCTAAAAGGAACATGGACTAAACACAGAAATATCAAAATGTCACTTTGTTGCTTCTTGTATTGTCATTAAAGGTGCACAATGTAACTTTTTAGTTCGTTGTCGATCACCTGGTTGTTTCTGTGGATACGCCATTGCTCATTGCTCTGCCTGGAATGTTCCACAGTGTAACATTAAGTTTATATCTACATTATAGTAGTTGTATAATGTAAACAACAACAACAACAACTCACCCTTATGTAATCGATACCCTTCTGTCATGTCACTCACTATTTAATATTTGCACTGTTTCTCCTTACCACCTCTTGTATATAGCTGAGAGATATATTTGTATTACAATATTTTTATGTTTTTTTTTTGTTTTTTACTTGTACATATACATTTATATGATACCTTGCTCTTTGTTATTAAAATATATAGTGACGTGTGAGCTACTATGTCCAAAAAAAATCCTTTGTGGATCAATAAAGTTAAAGGTTTAGGTACACAATGCACCTTTAAAGCCATACTTTGAAACCTTTCCTGAAAAGTAATAATATCTCCATGGAAACAAGACTGTGAAAAGAAAAGTTTTACAGTGTACCTTTAAAAGGTTGTGATACTCAATACCAATTTATGAAATACAAAGAAAATAAAATTAACAAAACTAAACAGCGTACACTCATACCACACATGTGTTTTATAGTTACTCCAACAACATGGCTTTAGCTACAGCCTGTGGCATCTGTGCTCCAGCTCTGAACACATCAAACAGGTATTCACTGATTCTGAGGCAAGGCAAATCTCAAGATGGATTTTCCAGAGGGACTGAATGGACCATAGCCTCCAAGTCTACAACATGTGCCTTATGCGATGGTGCTGTACTAAAAAGAACATGTGCGAATCTTGTAGAATCAAAGCAATACTAATAAAAAACTCTGTTCCTAGGCTTGTCATAACACATTTTGAAGCACAATATATCGCTACGAGAAGTATTGCGATAAATGATAATATTGGAAGTACTTTATGCCTCTTACCAGGCCCATTAACAGAAATTTGGAGGCCCGAGGCAAGAAACCTCACATGGGCTCCCTTCTAATATAAATTAATTAGGAAGAGGGTCCAAAATAAATAATAATCCCAATAAATAGACATATCATTACAAAGTCTGAGCTGCAAGAAATAAATGACAAAATAAAATGATAATTAGCCATTAATGTTATTTATCCTACAAATCCTAAATTATTAGTTACAAAAATCTTACTTTTGCAAATAAAACCCATAAATATTGACCCCAATATATATTTTTCCAGAGTTCACATATAGAACGAGAAGTTGATGTAGTAGTTATCATGACAGGCCTATCTATTCCTGAAACAAATACTATCAATTATAAAAGATGCACCAATGAGATACAAAAAAGATCATTCAGAAGACTGAAATTTGTTAAATTAATGAAGTGTATCTCATTATTAGAGTACAAGAACATTAAGGGGGACCACTATACTTCAAAGGCCTTATATTACACAAAATTGGTTCATGTAAGCTTTAAGTCATGTTAGAATGTTGTTACAAAAACATATCTGGAAGTATCTGGAGTAACCCTTTATTATTACAATGTTTACATCTCCAAAGCTCAAAATGCTGTGTTCTGCTTTGTGGTGTCATAGTGGTAGTTTTTGACTTAACAACAATCTTTCACCTTTAGCTCAGTTGAGACTAGTAATTCCAGGCCTGAAATGATCCAAATAATTCTCGTGAAGGTGTATGGATTATAAAATCACAATGTGTTACCTGTATTACCACTTGACATCACAAGGTGGACTAGAGTGTTTTCTGTTTGAGATAAGAACTTAGCCTACATATGCAGGCTTTGTGTGTTAAACATGTGTGATGAGGAAACAGCATTATAACATAGATCAGTAAATAGCATAATATAGGCCCTTTAAAACTGAACTGGCCAAAGTGGCTGGTGGGACTGAATAGCTGAAATATTAGTAGCCAAACTCTACCAGTAAATGTCCTTTTGCCCCTGTAATGCTGTGTACCTGTTTGCACGGACGACCAGGGTTTGACAGCTCCCATATGCGTCGCAGATGGACTTCTTAAAGACCGGAGAAGGCTGGTCCTGGGTCAGTTTTGCTCCTCTGATGGTTACAGTGGGGTTTTGGGGGGAAGGGCGCGTCCGGCTGGTCCAGGAGCAGTGCCTATGGGCGTCTCCTACAGCCCGGAGTTGAAAGGAGCATTGTGGTAACGGGAGCGGTCCTCATCTGTGTAGCAGGAAGTGCAGACATCAATCACCCAAAAGCTACATGACAAGCTCCAGCCCGCCAGCTAAATAAATGTCACTACAACGCACAGTCAGTCCACAACCATGCACCAGACTATGAACAATACTGAGGCAAAGAGGTGGAAAAATATCTCTGTAATAGTACTACTTTATAATAATTACTAAGGCTGTGCCGATCCAAATTTTCCAGCTTCCATACCGATATCGATACAAAAGGTTGAAGTCTCTGCCGATATTAACCGATACAAGAGTAGGGACTGAAAGGCACTTCCCCCCAAATTATTGCAAATTTGATCCAATTGTGTATTTGTTATTTGTTCGGCAAATATAATGAACAACTTTGTGTGAAGTACAGTAAAGTTCAAACAGTGTGAAATGTCCTAGTCAGTAAAAATAAATAAATAAATTAATTAATTAATTAATCAATCATTGCATTTATATAGCACATTTCACTTAGCAGGTGGTAGGCAGTTGCCCTGGGGCAGACTAAAGGAAGCGAGGCTGCCAATCTGCACCATCTGCCCCGACCACCGCCACAACACTCACACACACTCCCACTTTTTAACTAGGCAATGCAGGTGAAGTGTTTTGCCTAAGTACACAACTACAGTTTTTTGACACCGGCACCGCACTGTGGCACCTGTATTTCCAGTGGTCTACCCAGGCCCTCTAGCTTCTGAGATCTGATGAGGTCAGACTTTGATAAGTAAGTATGGCCACTAGTAGTATATACTCTTATTATATCAGATTAAACCAGGATATCGGCAGCAAAATCCCTGTATCGGTGCCAATATCCGATACCAGTAGCATATGAGAGCATCCCTAATAATTACACTTTGTTTCGCCTTAATAAATGAATTAGAGCTGGACTATCAAAAAAAATGAAGGGATTTGAATGAATGAATCAGTCATGTCTAATCATCAATGATGTTTTTTAACAGAGAGGCTACAGCCAACCCTTTGTCTGTAAAAGCATGTGGTTTGGAGCAGAGTTCAGACTTTAGAAGAAGACGTTAAAGGTACAGTATTAATTAAGTAGTTACTAAGACTGGATCATTCTAAATAAACTATTGTATTGCTGTCAAAGACACTCATACATTGTACAAGTTGATCTTATCTGACCTTTGAAATTTAGCCAGCAGGTGGCAACAATTCATCTCTCTTTATCAGGCTGCACAAAGCCGCTAGTATTTTATAATAAATCTGAATGTTCTGCCAAATCTAACATAACACTAAGTTCAATATAAGTTCAATCAAACTGAAAAAGATATCCATGTCTCTTTACTAGTCAAATATAAACTTAGTCTAAAAATCTAAAAAAGAAAAAAAAAAAAGACAGAAACCTGATTAAATAAGGCTTAAGTGGCAAAAACAGAACTTTATGAACGAACGCTAGAGTGTAGATGTTATATTGTAGAATTAGCGCCATCAGCGTCTTAGAAATTTCTCAGTAACATTATAAGCTTGAGCAGTCATTACAGAACAAGAACTCACAAAATACTTCCTGGTTCATGTATGATAAAAATGCATTTACATTCTAGGTCAAAATTAGGTAGACTAGGTAGAAATTGGGATTCATTTTGACCTTTGAAATGTGTCCATAGTGCAGATACTATTAGGAACTCTTAAAGATGCACTGCGTAACATTTCTAGTAGAGAAGATCCACCACCCGCTTGTCTCTATGGAAATGTTATTGCTTTGTAGGGAGACAGGAACAGGCTACAGCACTACGCTACATTACAATTCACATCTGTGGGCAGTCACCCCCATTCACAGAAGCAATTACTGTATTTTTGACCTATAGAAACACCCCAAATTAATAAATGCTAGATGGATAAGTTTAAAGTCTTGCCAAAAAACATCTCCATGGAGAAAAGTAGGTAGCAATGCACCTTTAAGAGCTGCTAATATATGTTTACTATCGTCAATTTTACTTTATCACATGAAAATAATTGAGTACAGTCCCTACTTTTTTTGTATTATTTGTGTCTGATTCACTTGTGCATTTGTGTAACTTTAACTTCAGCATTTGGAGAAGCTTGAATCCACTGGGCATCTTTGGACCATCTTGGCCATAACACAGGACCTGTAATGATCTGACTTGGTGGTCTATGAGAACAGGCTGGCTCTGAACCTTATGTACTCAAAGCAGATTACCACAGTGTAGCTTCCAGATGCAACGAAGACTGCCTCTACTCCTCTGGGTGGCATGGAGCAGATCTATCACCCATACTTTTCCCATTACTGTAATAAACACGGAATAAAACAATAGATATTTTAGGACCAGGACTCGTAATGGAATCATCAATCAAAACATCTACTCATCCATGCAATGCACATATGTAAAAGTTCAAGTTTAATATATGACACACTGCCTAGGGGGTTGGATGTAGAAATAAAAGAATAGTACATTAAAGGTATATTACGCAAAACTGACTCTTGTGCACTTTAAAACATGTTATAATGTTGTTACCTCCTCAAAAACATACCTGAAGTTGTGTTTTGTTTCATTCCCACATGTCTGAGTAATCCTGGAATAGCCAAACGATTCCTGTGAAGGTTCATAGCGTTTAAAAATACAGTGGACCGCTTCCTGTATTACCACATGACATCACGAGGTGGAACAGAGTGTTTTCTGTTTGAGAGGGGAACTCAGTCTAAATATACTGGATTTGTCTGTTAAACATGTGTGAATGAAACAAAACAAAAGTCCAGGTTTGATTTGATGGGAAAACAACATATAACATAAATCAGAAAAGTGTAATATGGGCCCTTTAATGGAAAATTCCAGGCCTGGTCATAAACAGCTCCACCAGAGAAGTGCACTTTTGAGTAATCGGATTTGTTTTGATGTATTTACTTACAAGCCCTAGAATATATACAGTTTACAAATATTTATCCCTTGTTTCTTCCCCCTATATTTTGTTCTTAATTCATGTGAAATTATCTGCCAGAGGAGTAAGGCAGCTGAAATCTGTTGTAAATTCAAATTTACTGGAAGACCACGGTGGAACAACAAAGAAAATGTAGTAAAGTACTGCGCTTAAAGGTGCATTGTGTAACTTTTCAGATGGAGGGTTTGTCATCTGCTTGTTTTTATGGATATGTCATTGCTGTGCCTGGAATGTTCCACAGTATGACATTAACCAGCTCTACCTTACATTTAGTAAATTACAGGTGGTTTTATAGGCATTCTGCTTTATGTGCTCTTATACTTGTTCTGATTCAGCTCAAGATCATCCTAAAACTATTCAGGAAAGGTTCATTTCTGTCCTGTGAATGTGACTTTTTTAGTATCATACAGGAAGTGCTCCACTGTGTTTTTAAACTCCTTCACTATAATCATTTGGATGGTTGCAGCCCTGGAATTGCCAGTCTCTGAAGCACAAAAGGTAAAGAGTAGCTGTGAACAACTACTCACACTATGACTCATAATAAAGGGTTCCTCAAGCATGTGTGAATGAAAGTGAAACAGAGCACAACTCCAGGTATGTTTTTGAGGAGGTAACAACATTATGGCGTGTCTTAAATTTCACAATAGTCAATTTGACGTACTATAAGGCCTTTAAAATGGAGCGTTCTTTCTCTTTCTTGTAGTTTTCAGCTCCACATATGAAATGACTTTGTGTTTTGCACTAGCACCGCAGACAGTTCGCAGGTATGTTTGTGTTGAATGTGGTCAGTTTTAGGTGTAGCTCTCACCTCTCCCTGTTGCTCCTGTCAGCTCCCCATGACTCACACTTCCTGTCTGGGCCCTGCACCTGCACTCCCCTGGGTGATGTCATGGCCGCTTTCCCCTCTCTCCGCCCGGCTCCCGTCTGCTGTAATCCATCAGTCACTCAGCGAATGGGGGAGTGTGTGGACTTTATTTACCGATGACCTCGTTTACGCGGCTCTGGTTTAGCAAAACAAGAAGGAGTACGGCAAGTCTACTGGGACAAAATAAAGAGGAAAGTGAGTAGCCTCTGTGACCCATGGAGTGATCGTCAAGAGGAAATTTCCAGTGCAGGAAGCGCTCCACTGTGCTTTTAAACTCCATACACCTTCACTAGAATCATTTGTATGAGTTCAGCCTTGGAACTGCCAATCTGCTGTTAATTTGAAAACTAATATTGGAACAGAGCTTTTTGAGGTTGGGAGATGTACATAGACTAATAATAAAGGGTTATTCAAACTTGTATAAATGGAACAAAACCCAACTCCAGGTATGTTTTTGATGAGGGAACAACATTGTAACATGGCTTAAAGTTCACAAGAGGCAATTTCGACCACTGGTTTAGCAAAACAACAAGGACTATGGCAAGTCTACTGGGACAAAATTAAGGGGAAAGTGAGTAGCCTCTATGACCTGTTATTTGGAGTGATCGTCAAAAGGAAATTTCCAATAGTGCAATCTTAAATAATAATGATAAAGTAAAATACACACACCCTGCATATTGAGCCTAAGAAACAGAAAACACTGTTCTACCTGGTAATACAGGAAGTGCTCCACTGTGTTTTTAAACTCCATACACCTTCACTAGAACCATTTGGGTGATGTCAGCCTTGGAATTTCGAGTCTCGACAGAACAAAAGTTAAAATGTAGCTTTTAATTTGAAAAATGACGCTTCATGACATCACAAGGTAGAAAAGAGCATTTTAAGTTTTGGAAATGTAGACAGACTGATAATGAAAGCTTACTCAAACTTGTGTAAATGAAACAAAAAACAACACCAAGCATGTTTTTGAGGAGGTAACAACATTATATCATGGCTTAACGCTCACAAGAGTTAATTTCGTGTAATATAGGCCTTTTAAATAAACCGATATGATGTGTTAGTTGAATTGATAAACTTAACTGCTTCGATCCTAGCAGGTTTATGTTATGTATAATGAACTTCTTGCTACTTCGTATCGCAAATGGAAAGAATTGACATACAATGTGGCATTAGTTTTTTTCATAACATGTTGAAAGTTAAGAATGTAAATAAAGTTCTGTGAAACCCTTGACATCCAGCAGACCAGATGCCCTCTGCTGGTCAACCGAAGCATTACCCTGGGGATGACATATAACTTCTATAATGTAAAACTCAGTAGTCTCTCCTTAGAGCAGCATGTACATTGAAGCCATGAGATCCACCTGGTTTAGATAGTGATTGATGTCAGGCTTTAGAAAGAGCCCAGTGTCATAGCGGCTCCATATTGGGAACAGTATCACACATGTTTTCGAACAGGTTGAAGCGTTGCACAACCTCAGACAAACCTCAGCCCTGAAAGTAGGTGGAGAGGCTCTTTCCATTATTAGCCTGCGCAGTATTTACACAGCCCCAGCGTACGAGCAGTTTACCAACATGCAGGAGTTTACTTTGGAGCCAGCGTCCGTACTGTCACCGTGCTAACAGTGGGCGTTCTGTTGACTGGGACATAAAATAGTGCTGTAGGGTTTTGGGTTTCCAGAGCGGGATCAGGGCTGCAGTATATTGGGTCCATGTGGGGAGTGCGTTTTTAATCTGAGCTTTAGCCACAGTCTTTCCTGTTTCTAATTTGGCGCTGCAGCGGTTTTGTCCCCCGGCCAAAACCCTCTCTTCCACAGAGTGTCTATTTCCTCTGAAGTGAATAGTAGCAGGTGTGCTGGCTCTAGATTCTTGGAGAAGTCTGCTTACGAATGGCCCACATCCTTCGCTTTTCTTGCGTGTTCTTTTTATAAATCCTTTTTTTTTTTTTTTTTTTTTCATTTTTGTCGCGCATTTTTTCACCCTTTTTTCCAACCTTTCTTCTGTGTTATGTCTTGGCTTCATGGTGGTCATTCCATTGTCTTTTTGTCCTTCTATTCGATCTTCTTATGATATATACTTCAAGGTGAGTAGTAGAAGGCGACTTTGATAAGACATGAAAGCAAAACCAACCAGTCTAATCAGATAATGACAGTGAGTACAAAAGATAAAATGATTTAGTTAACAGTTAAACGCAATTCTTCTATTTGAAGTTAGGATAGTAAAGAAAACAAAAAATTGTTCTCCCTTACATGACCATTCATAATTTACAGTTTGATTTTATTTGATATACAAATCATTAAAAAGGCTTCTAAGGGCACACTCACACTAGGACTTTACAGTAAAACCATGCCATACTTAAGAAGAACTGCACAACTTCAATGTCCTGCTCTCACACCATGAATCTATAATAAGAACTGGATAAGACACTCCCCCTCTGTCCCGCTCCAGGTACTGCAGCTCCCAGGAGCTTGGTACCAGAAAGAATTCCCTCATAGAAGCACAAAACATTTTTGGGGGAATTCAAACTACCCGAGTTCGGCTGACAGGGCATCCACAAATTCCACAAAGGTTGGACTTTGTCGGGATTCTTGTCTATTTTCAGAACATTTCAACTGTTCATTTTTTTTTTGGAAATCCTTAAAGCGCCTAAAACTTAGCTTTGTAAGACTTTTAGCCTAGCCCCGCTCTGAGTCTGCGGTAGCTCCAGTCTACTGCTAGCGCTTTGACTGATCAAAACGCTCCAGGTTGTGCAGTTACAGATGTTACACTGGTGGGAGGCACTAGCCCATATTGAGGAAGTAATGCGGAAGGTAAAATTATTTTTGGGCCCATGCGCCAATGAGCACAGGTGATTGAAAACAATACGCCACCTTCCAGATTGTATGATAGTTCCACAACTCACACCTGCACAACAGAACCACAGTCCAATGACGTCAGTACACAACGCTGTTTCTTTACGTATTGTGCAACAGTGTTATCACTTTAGCTAAGAAAACAAGTCCAGCAGCATAAAATTATCTATTAAATGATGAGACAGATATGATATATACATATAAGATAAATTACCTGAACATAAACAAAACTAACTTTTTAATAGCTGCCAATTAAAAACACAAAAAGTCAAACCACATACTTTTACTGACAGGACTGCCTATGGACCCCAAGATTAAAGTGAGACTGTGCAGCTGAATCTTCAATTTAGAGGTCTCAATTTGAAACTTCAGAAAGTCTTCACAACTGGAGTGAGAAGCGAGGATGCAGAGGAGAGAGATAGACCCATGTGATTCACTATTGAGACATTTAAAAAAGAAACACCCCAAAGGAAACAACAAAAACTACAGCTCTCACACATTGTCATCCTCTCACTGTGATCACCAAAAACCCAGGCAGTGCATGAGCGAAGGAGACGAGCTGTCAGCTGCTTCAAAGAGGCACAACAATCGGAATTAACCCCGCGTGACCTCTCTTTCCCCAAAACACACAGACTAATGAGCAGGGCTTTAAAAGGTGAGGTTTTGGCTAGAAGGCAACTAAATCCTATCAGGGCGAAGTCATACTTTCACCCATCTCAGAGGAAAAGAGGCGAAAAGAGGTCGGGTTCAGTGCAAAGAAACATGTACATAAAACTGAATATCCACATCTATTTTAGTTCTGATATCAAGTTTCTTTTTGACCTTTTACTATTTAACTTGCTTTGTGACTTTTTTTTTTTTACTGGTTTCAAAATAACACTGTGGTGGAGGAAGCACTCAAAGTTTTGTACAGTACAGGTACGGGATTAATAAAGTACTCAAGTAAAAGTATCATATGAAAAAAAATCAACTTTTATTATTATTATTAGTATTAGATTACCTATTTAAAAATGTATTAAAGAGTAAAAACTAAATGAAATGCAGTAATGTTGATAAAGATTTGTGCTGAATTAAGTTGAACAGAAACAATTTAGGTCTTAAACCATCACAGAAAAACTTTTGAGTTCTGTTCAAAAATAAAGTGGAGTCGAAAGTACAGATACCTGCTCTCAAATGTAGTGAAGTAAAAGTAAAATGTGTACTTTAAAATCTGCTCAAAAATGTATTCTTAAGTACTGTACCTTGCTACATTTGCTTTATTATGTTCAGTCACTGGAATAAAATAGCAATTTTTTTGTATTATTATTACCATTTTAAATTAAGTAATGGACTTCTTCTAATATTCTCTGGTAGACTTTGTGATCTCAGTGGTGATCTCATTAAAAGGTGGGGTACATGACATTTTTCTTGTTAATGGGCAAAATGTTCTTTTGTCTTATATATTGAATAATACATTATTAAGAAAGGAACTAATTGGATTCATCTGACTGCATGCAAACTTTGAAGAAAGCAGATACTGTTAAAGCCTCATTTACACCATCACATTCCACCATTACTTATGCTTGATTTTTGCATATATTGTCATGATGGAACAATAATTTTTGGAGTCAACATTTATCGAGGGGACTTTGTACTAGTGTACTTTTATACTGTTTATTCTTGGCAGCTATTTTACTTTTACTTTACTTTTTTACTATATTGTACATTTAGAATTGTTTTTGAGATAATCCTGCTTTTTGGTTATTGTGTAAGTGGGATAAGTTTGTTTCAATATTATAATTTAGTGCATATATTGACTTCACCAATATACTGTACTTTTTTTTTTTTAACTAACGTACATTTACATTTATATGATTCACCTTGTTTGACACCAGTCTCTTGTCATTTTTGCTTCTTATTTTGGATTTATTTTTACCATTTATATATTTTTACTGTTTTTTTATTATATTATATTGTGATGTGTGAGCTTCTGGGTCCAAATAATTTATTTTGCAGATCAATAAAGTTTGTCTAAGTCTAATTCCAAGTATTTGAAAATGTGTTATCGTGATAGACCTACTTTTAAGCTGTTGCACACGCATCCAAACTCCATGAAGTGTAGTGAAAAAGTCTGCAAAAGCCTCAAATAGGAGCTTGAATCCGTGTAGTTTTTCCTCTTTCGCAGTGTTGGTGGCCAGTGATTAGTGACTTCACACAGAGGGAAGTACAGCTGCAAAGTCATTAAGGAAATGAGTGCAACCAAAGGCCCGTTAGAACCAAGTACAGGCGCTTAATTATGTTTGTGTTTATCCAAGTGTCTTCTGTATCATTTACAAAAGAGCAATCCCATGTGATGAAGAGGAGGACAAGAGGAGGGGGAGAGGGGGAGGAGGAGGAGGGGAGGAGGAAAGGAGGAGATGAAAAGAATAAGAGGATGAGAAAATAGTAGGGGACAAGGAGGAGATGACGAGGAAAGGAGGAAGAGGGGAGGAGGAGAGGTGCTGGAAAGGAGAAGGAAAAGAGGAAGAGTGGGAGGAGAGGAGGAGGAAAGGAGGAAGAAGAAGAGACGTGGACAAAATGAGGAAAGGAGGAGGAGGAGAAGAGGAGAAACAGGGGAAAAGAACAAGAGGAAAGGAGGAGGAAGAGGAAAGGAGGCTGAGGAGGAGGAAAGAAAGAGGAGAGGAAGAGGAGAGGAAAAAGAGGGAGAGGAAGGAAAGGAGAAGGAGGAAAGGAGACTTAGGAGGAAGAAAAGAGAGGAGGAGGAAAAGAGGAGGACAAGGAAAGGAGGATGAGGAGGAGAGAAGGAGGATAGGAAGGGATCTTTAACACAGGCAGATAGGTGAAAAAAAGTTTATATCTGCACCTTAGTTGAAATGACATGTATTCAGAATAATAATCTTAAAGGTCCAATATTATATAAAATTGACTCTTGTGAGCTTTAATCCATTTAATAATGCTGTTGCCTCCTCAAAAACAGACCTGGAGTTGTGTTTTGTTTCATTCACATGTTTGAGTAACCTTTTATTATTAGTCTGTCTACATCTCCAAAGCTCAAAATGCTCGGTTCCACTTTGTGATGTCATGTAGTGGTAGTCAAGAGTTTCTACTTTACAGCTACAGTTTACCTTTAGAGTTCAGGAGAGATTGTCAATTCCAAGGCTGAAATTATCCAAATGACTCTAATGAAGTTGTATGGAGTTTAAAAAGGTAGTGGAGCACTTCCTGTATCAGTCAGTCAGTTTGAAAGAAGAGCTCAGCTTGAAAAAGAAGGATTTATGTGTTAAACATGTGTGAACGAAACAAAACACAGCTCTAGGTCTGTTTGTGATGAGGAAACAACATTGTAAACAACATAGATCAGAAAATAGCGTAATATCGGTGCACTGTGTAACTTTTCTGGTGGAGGGTCCGCCACCTGCTGGTCTCCATGGAGATATTACTGTTTTGCATTCATTATAGGATGGAAGTAAACTTGGTAATCACAATGGAGACAGATCTATGGAGAAGGACACCTGCACATGGCAAGAATGTCAAAGCCTGATCTCATCAGATCTCAGAGGCTCAGCAGGGCCGGGCCTGGTCAGTACTTGGATGGGAGACCACTGGAAACACAAGGTGCCACAGGGGGGCGCCAGTGTCAAAAACTGTCATTGTGTCCTTAGGCAAGACACTTCACCTACATTGCCTAGTAAGAAAGTGGTGTGTGTGTGATAGTGGTGGTCGGAGGGGCTGATGGCGCAGACTGGCAGCCTCGCTTCTGTCTGTCCCAGGTCAGCTGTGGCTACAATAGCAGCTTAACCACCACTGAGTGTGGCATGAATAAATAATGAACAGTGAAGCGCTTTGGGCGTCTTGAAAGGTGATATATAAATGCTATGATTAATTTTTTAAAAATGCAAGGGCAATGCACTACTGTGGAACAGTTCAGGCAAAGAAATAAGGTCTCCATGGAGACAACCAAGTAGCTTTTGAAGTTACATAATGCATCTTTAAGTAATTTAGACAATTTTTTTCTAGTGTAAATTTACCACAGTTCCATTTAACTATGCATTACTCTACTGTATTAACACATTACAGGCCCTCAAGCAATACAACAATAGATTTTCTTCAGCTCCTGTTCACTCCCTCCTCCCAGATTTTGAATTCAAGCCAAAGTCAACCACGAGCATTTAGGTTTCCCGCCGCAGAGTTTCCGGCATCTGCACACGCTGGTGTTTACACAGGATGTTCGGACTGATGCAGATTAAACAAATCCAATTTAGAGCCAGAGTTCAATCACCTTCTTTATTTCATCTTTAAGTAGATGAAGCTGGGGGCCAGATTCCCATCGGCGTTAACTAAAAGACTGAAATGCGTGCGATCTAAAAAGGTCTGTGTGAAAGTTTAAAGATGATTTAAATTGCTATCTGGTTGTTTTTTATGTGATATTACGTTTTTAATCTAATCTTTGTTCATGTCATGGTGTAAAATAAGTCAAAGCAACTGACGCTTGTGAGCTTTAAGTCATGTTATTATGTTGTTATCTCATCACAAACATATCTTGCATGAGTAACTTTCTTATTAGTCTGTTTACATCTCTATAGAACATGCTCTGTTCCGCCTTGTGATTTCATGTTAACGGCTCCTTTTACCTTTAGTTCAGCAGGGTTTGGCTTGCCTGACAGTGCCATGCCTTCATTTCCTTGTATATTATACAGGAAATATCACTATCCTATCCTAATCCTAATCGCTATTTAGAGATTAGTATGGCATTGTCAGGCAAGAGATTTGACATTTGAAATTATATCCAAATGATTCTAGAGAAGGTGTGGGGGGTTCAAAAACATAATAAGCACATCCTGTATTACCACATGACATCACAAGGTGGAACTGTTTTCTGCTTGACAGAAGAACTCATCCTAAATCTGCAGGGTTTTTGTGTTAAACATGTGTAAATGAAACAAGACACAACTCAAGATATGTTTTAATGTGTTAACAACAGAACAGAGATCACAAAATAGCATAATATGGGCCCTAATTGTGATTTCATCAATTGCAAATATTATTTGAGCGTCTTGCACGTCATTTGTAGCACTGGAATGGAAACTGTTATGAGTTAGGTATATGTATATATGTATATATATATATATATATTTTATTTTATTTTATTTTTTTAACAAAATTAGTATTTTGTTGTAACAGTGTTGATGCTGTATAATTTACAAAAAACATTTTGCAAGTAACTTTTCATTGTAAATAATTTACCAAGACTTTAAAAATGGCACAAACAGCAAAAACATCTAATCCTTTCTGATCATGGTCCCTCTCATTACTCACGTCAGATTTTGCAGTTTTCCTGTCATTTAAATAATCTCAGATTAGAATCAGATTTCAGTGTGCATATAAACAAATCCATTGTTGTGTATTATATTGTATGGGAGCACAACAAAAAACTGTGACCCTGACCTTTTCACAAGCACAAAGCCCTCCTTTGTACCCAGTCATTTGTCAAACAGGAGTTTAATTGCCGTTCATTTCAGATAAAGCCTTGATTTTGGCTGGCGTTTCCTCTCTCACCTGCGCCCTCTTTGGACTGGACCAAATGAGGTCCTCTGACCTCAAATCTTGCACCTGTTTGGCTAACATCCAGGTCATTTACTGGTATCAATACGCCAAACAGAGGCATTCTCAATGGCTGGCTCACTGTTTAATTGTATTACATTCAACTTGCTTTGTTGTAGTGCACCATGGAAGACTAGAGGTGGCCTTGCCTGACCAGCCAGTCCCTTCTACATTCTGTTTGAATCCAGAAGAGACTGGAACTGGATAATAGAGGGTGACAAACTTGGACGAGCCAAACACCGTTGCTAATTTATATCAAGTGTCAATCAAATGACATGAAGACATCTCCACTCCAAAAATCTCATAACGTTCAGAACAAAATATAGAACTTCTTTCACCTGAGATAAGTAATAGTGTGGTGCTTCGATTGTTGATGCCATGCTGTTTCTCAGGCCTTTATTTTTTTCCCTTTTTATGTGTAAACCAGCATGTTTGTTTTTGACATGAACACAGCATGTGTCTCTCTGATTGGTTAATGTCAATCACACCCTCTGAAATCAGGGAGACAGGATACGGCTTCAGGTTCACTTGTCTTTGTGAAGTTTTGTCAAAGCGTGTGGTTCTAACTGCTCAGGTAAGAGGTTGCTAATATGACTGCAAGATTAATCGCAAACTATTTGATATCGCAGTTTGAATGGACACAATTTGTGTTTTATTCACACACGTCTGAGTAATCCTTTATTATTAGTCTGTCTTCATCTCCAAAGCTCAAAATGTTCTGTTCAATCTTGTAATGTCATGTAGTAGTACTTTTCAAGTTAACAGTTACCTTTTACCTTTTGCTTAGTAGAGATAGGGAAGTGGGAAATCATCCAAATGATTCTAGTAAAGGAATATTGACTTTCCTGTACTACAACATGACATCATAAAGTGGAACAGAGTGTTTTCTGTTTGAAAGAAGAACTCAGCCTAAATATGTAGGGTTTGTGTGTTAATGAATGAAACAATACAAAACTTTAGGTATGTTTTGAAGCGGAAACAACATTATAACATAGATCACAAACTGCCATAAGATAGGCCCTTTAATTGTATCACATTCTACTTGCTTTGTCCTAGCGCTCTGTGGCATACTAAAGGTTTCCAGAATCTCATCCGCTACATCAGAGGGGCCCTGTTAACCCCTGACCTCTGCTTGGTGTATGTGGACAGGGTCGATCCTCACACCCAATGTCCAGCCCATTAACACGTCGTCCCACTGCAGAAAAACAGTTTTGACGGGCTGTAATTGGCGCTAAGTGATCCAGGACAAAGGCCCCCTGTGTGCTGGTCACTGGACGGAGCTGGGCTGACCACTCCTGATGCTTCACGCTTGACATTTCCATTCTTACAGAGATGTGAGAGAAGATGAACCAGGAAATGAACCAGGAATGTCCGATCCTGTGTCACTGCCTGCACTGCAAAAATTGAAGCTCCACATCTTAAAATATTGTTTATTTTAAATGGGCATAGCTGACCCACTAGCAGCCGCATTCCAAATAGGAAGTGCTCATGGGGGCGCTTCCTTAGACTTGGACAAACTTTATGTATATATACAAGTAAAAATAAAACATAATAATACAAATATATCCCAGTTATATACAAGTAAAGATGTTGTAACGGTTATGTAGGAAAATATTAATCAATATTTTAATTATTTTATTACATTTACTACTGGCTAAGGGGAGATTCTCTAAAACTTTTGTCTAGTTGAAAGAATTTAATTTCTCCTTTGCCATGGATCCTACCTAGCCTGATTCATCAGCCAGTTTCACTTTGTGGAAACAGTGGCAACAAACCTCACAGCATTCGGATTCGTTCGCTTGACAGTAGGCAGGTACTACTACTACTACTAAGTAATGGCTGGCACAACAGCAAACAAAGCAGAGAATGAACCTGTCTGTCAACGATCATTGTCATTTCTGCAAGATGAACTTGCGAATTAAAGGTGCAATAAAAATGCTAAGCTTGTAATTGACAAAGGAAGTCCAAAGGGGGACAGCATATGCAGTCTGCAAACAGCAACTTGGGTTGGTTCAGCTCACAGCTGATTGGCCGGTGTGCAGTCTACAGCTTTCGGAGTTCTTGCAAACCGTCTAATGTATTCCGATTACTGACCTAGTCGCTGGAGAGAAATGAAACTGAGTGGAGGTACTAGGTGGTGCCAGCCTGGCTAGATCCTACCCGGACTAACTGAGGGATTTTACAAATACATTTACTATTATTTTCTACAACATTTATTCCATCAATTCAGGCTCCAATTGACTTTACATTGGAAAATTGTCAACTCTCTCTGTAACTGCTGCAGTGAGTCTCATAATTTTGGTCTAAAAATGTTTCCATTAATCCGCTCTACATGATCATGGTGTTTTTATTTTGCTATTTTGTTCTTAAACTTCAAACCTTAAACATAAGCCTTAAACTTAATCTTAAACTTAAACGTAATTCTTAAACTTCAACTTCAAACCGCTAGACTCGTGAGCTTCATTTGACTGGAGCTGAACGCTATCGGTGATGTCATACTTCTTCTATCATACTGAGACTTAGACAAATTGTATTGATCGACAAGGGAAATTATTTGGACACAGTAGCTCACAGTATATTTTAATAACAAAGAGAAATTGTCTAATAAATTCTAAATAAGTTGCAGAAATTCCAAGAGACTCATGTCAAATAAGGCATAATTATATAAATGTGTATGTACAAGCTTAATATTAGAATTTTTCCAAAAGTCTATGAGGAAAATGAACGGAAACTGTACTTCCACAGCCAGAGCAAGCGGTCAGCGTTTAGCTGGTCTTTTTTACAGTGCGCTCCACCTCCTCTGCTCCAGCTCAGCCCCTTTGAACATGTGAGATAATGAGGGTCTGGCTGTGAGGGCGTAATGGTTGGAGCAGGACTCATGTGGACGGGTGCGGGCTGATCCATGACGGGCCTTTCAGAGCTGGATTAATTAGTTTATGTTAGAGGCAGAAGGTGAAGGGACGCGTTTGACTGAAGTCTTTGCTTTAAATGCCACAATGGTGCGATGAGCTCCGTGCAGGTGCAGAGAAGCTACTGTAGCTCGCTTTCATGTGCTACGGTTGAGTCTTAAAATGACAAATACAATGAGGTCTTTTAGGTTGGATCACATGGCATTTTGAAACCTGTCTTCGATCATCTCATAGACAAGTAATAATAAATAGTTAGGCCTGTCACAATCAAACGAAACAGAAAACGCACGGCAAAGTCCTTATTAATACTATACCTACTTAAAGGTGCACTGTGTAACTTTTTCGTTGGGGGTCCTTCACCTGGTTGTTTCTATAGATATGTCATTGCTCAGCCTCTGCTAGAATAGTTGCACAATGCACCTTCAGATGGCCGATATCAACTTGGAACTTGGTACTGTGGTCCAAAGCTAAACAAATGATCGGACAAAGGCTTTTTGCCAAAACGTCTAAAATTTTTTATTAAAACACAATATATTGGTACAAAGAAATACTGTGATAAAGGATAATACTGAAACTACTTTATGCCACTGACACAAAGCAGGATAATCCCAGTAAACCGTGTTTCTAATATAGAGTAACATGAAAAGACATGAGCTTCAACAAAATAAATATAAACAACAGAATGAGCCAATAAGTTGATATAGAAGTTATTTATTCTGCCCTCTGCATCACAAGTCTTTCCTTATTACAGAAAAATGGCAAATATTTCCTCACCATTGCAAAAATATTTAGTTCCAGTTTTCATATAATGAACAATAAGTCAATAGTAATTATCGTGAGAGGACTAGAAATGGTCATTGAACAAAAGAAATGTGTTATTAAAAGTGTATGTCATCAGCATTTTCTGATTTCACTTACAATATCTTAAGGGAACTGGATAAATTTAATCTAAAAATACTCTGAGTGAAAGAGAGAGTATGGGAGGGCAGGGGGGAGGGAGAGGGCTCAGAAAAAGTGAAATGTGAGTGTGTGACATTGTATTTGTTTCATGTTTTGATATTTGATTCTGTTGACAATTTCACTCTATTGCTTAATAATCTCACTCTTTTATAGTGACCGGTTTAAAAGTCCTTCTGTGGACTGGTGTTGAAAATGAGTCTATAAACACTGTGATATCTGCGTCAGATTACTGAATTGTTAATCCATGTTTGTTTATCTGTTCCTATTCAAATAAACAACAGAGAAATAAATAACAGATAATTGTCTCTGTTGGAGCCCGTGTCCTTAACACCACCCCAGAGCGTAGCCCGTTTGTGGCGGACAGAGCCGTGTACTTACACAGGTCTAGCTGCCTTCCTCATGCCATGCTCTCATCCCCATATTTACCAGGCTGACGTCAGGCTGCAGCAGCGGAGGCACAGCACAGACTTTAATACTAAATGTGGGCCCCTGTCATTACGGCGAGTGTAACCACCTATCAGAGTCTCTGAGTGATGTGGGAAACCCAGGGCCCCTCAGGCCAGGCCGCCTGCTCTGTCCAAACCAAACTGAAAACTACAGGACAGACTCAGCCCCAAGACTTCAATGAGACACAGTCTTTAGGCCCACTCTGTGGTCCTGAGGACAGCCCTGGATTATAATCCTCCTCCCCACTCGCATGCATTCTTACTCCACACTCTGCAGGGACAGTTTCTAGATATCTTCTTTCAAGGTTTAGTCAAACTTTGAATAATCTGCATATTATAAAGTACAGCTCGTATAACATAAGATAACATAAAGGACTAAATAGCAGTGTACATGTAGCAGCTGGAGACAGGGATCAGTGCAGCTCAGCAGACCATGTGATGTCTTTATGAGGGACACCTGCTCTGGACTTTGTAGAGTCTGAGAGGGACAGAGAGCAGAGCCAAAGGGCCAGACCCAAACGCCTTCACTATCACTCCAGGCCACGGCTGCCTTTGGCGCTGCTAACTGTTCCATGAAATGGGCCCCAGGAACAGTGCAAACCTCCCAGAAACAGGCTGCTCACTGTTAGCCAACAGAGCTCTCTTTGTGTGGGAATTGTCAAAGCCCTTTCCTGTACTGGCCCTGCCTTTCTTTTAAGCCTCAGCTGTGAGCAAACAAAGCCGGCTTAAAAGTTAGCATGATGCTAGCTTAGCCTGGCTCTGATAGTGTCAGGGAGTTTGGGCTCTCTGTTCTGCAGGTGGACATTCAATGGGCCAGTAGAGGGGCCACTCTGGGCAGTCTGATCAGACTGTTCATGAAAGGGAATTGGCTTTTTGGGTTGTTGTTTTACAAATGACTCAACACTATGTGAATTATCTAATGGAGGGTGCATCACCTGTTTTGTCTGATGATGTTATTGCTTTGCCTGGAATGTTTCACAATATGGCATCAAATTTATCTCCATAGAAACAAGCTGGCCTGAGTATTATACCTGCATTCATAATTTCCAAAGCCATAGATATGAAACCTGCTTAAAATATGTGAGTCCATTATTACATCCAGGCGGAGTAGAAAAGCAGTAGCACTTTATGATTCATTTTACATAACTGTTCCCAAGGTTGCTATTTTTTCCAATTTTAAGGATTCTGTGCCAAAGGCTTCCGTTTCTGTCTCCAAGTCAAATATTTGCAGACAGTAATAAACAAGGCTGTATTTTCAAACTCATGGACAATGTAGAAATGTAGTTCCTTTGCTGTACATAGTAAACTGTTTGTGCACTGGAGCTGCAACATCCATCACCATCAAACTGATATCGACATTTGAATGGATGCAATTAGCAAATCAAAAAGGCTGCATCACACATTTCCACCACAAACAAAAAAACATCTAGATCTGTACTTTAGATCTGTATAAACATGCTCTGAAATGGTATAAAAAACATTTCAAAAGAAGTGCTTCCTGGACCTCCAGAGGATAATACACAGTAGATAAAACTCAGTGGTGCTCTTTGGAAAGAGAAGTCAGTTAAAAGATGCCAAAAACCCCCAAGGCACTCACTAGTTAAAATCAAATGCCTTTATTACTTTACAGCATGTCTTAATGGACAACTTACAAAGTCCTGATGCGTTTCAGCCTGTGGCTTTCCTCAGGGGACAAAATGATTGTCCCCTGCCTTGGGTTTTTTTGGCATCCTTTATGTTCTGAAATAGTATTAGATACATTAGATATAGTCATATTTTAATCTTTATGTCACTTCTTCTGGACACATTTAAAATGTGAACTTTAAACAGAATCCTATCATTTAAAGAGTAAAGGGGCAATATTACACTGTTTTCTGATGTATCTTTTCTGATCTATGTTTAGTTCTTCTCTCAAACTGAAAACACTCTGCTCCACTTTATGATGTCATTTGGTAACACATATGAAGTGCTCCATTTTGTTTTTAAACTCCATTCACCTTCACTAGAATCATTTGGATAAATTCAGTCCTGAAATAGCCAATCTCTACTGAACTAAAGGTAAAAGGTAAGTAAGTAAGTTTTTATTTATATAGCGCTTTTCACAGACATATGTCACAAAGATGCTTTACAGACCATTATTCATTCACCCGGTGGTGGTAAGCTACTATTGTAGCCAGAGCTGCACTGGAGCAGACTGAAGGAGACGCGGCTACCAATCTGTGCCATCGGTCCCTCCAACGACCACCATCACTCACACACCACTTTCATACTGTAGCTGTTAACTTGAAAACTAGAACTTCAGGACATCACAAGGTGGAATAGAGCATTTTGAGCTTTAGAGATGTAGACAGACTAATAAAGCAGCGTTACTCACACATCTCAGAATAAGGGAAAGCACAACTCCAGGTATGCTTTTGAGGAGGTAACAACATTATAACATGACTTAAGAGTCAATTTTGCATAATATAGGCCTGCCAAACTCAAATGATCTCTCTATTTTCTACAGATGGATATCAGTCTGGTCGCCACCCCTTACACTGTGTCTCAAGCCAGGTCATACTTTTTTTTTTTCAATGATGCATGAGAAACAAAGGGACTCATTAGTCACCCATAATTTTGAAATAAAATGACCTTTCTCTCATTCCAGATTAATTACATTTATTCAGTTACAGGTGGTTTTATAGCTCAAAAATACCTAGAAAAAGAGGCAGTCTGACTGAGGGGTCGCTTCTCCACAACTCTGAGCTGTTACTTGCCTGGTCAGGTTTGGTCTCCATGAAGATGAAAGGATTTAATGCCATACTGTGAAATATCCCAGACAAATCAGTAACATCTCCATGAAGAAAATTATTTGACAGACCTTCCACCAGAAAAGATAAAAGGTAAAGATAAAGAGGTTTCTTCGCACATCGTATTTCTGAAGCCAGGTTCATATTTCTGAAGCCAGGTTGGAGAGAGCGTGTGTAAAGTTTGTCAAAATCAGAAATAGAAAGAATCCTGCACACTGTCTAACCTGCAAAAAGTGAGCTTTATTATTTCAAGAAACTGCTCAAAATCCTCTATTTAAAACCACGTTTAATGACCTGCTTTTAAATCACGCCTATACATATTTTTTTTTGTCTGATTCTTTATTTTATATGAACTATTTTTAACTGTATTCTTTGTACAGCATCTTTAAGTGTTTAGAAGTGTTAAGAGTGTTTAGAAATATAAATAAAATGATTACATATTATTATTTATACATATTATTTGTTTATTTACTTTGGAGCAAAGTTTCGGCAGCTAGGCCTTCATCATCCTTCTATTCTGGATCCCAGGCTACTGTAATTAAATATTTTATAATCTATTTTAAAAATTTCTCTGTTAAATCATTGTAATATAATTAATGATTATGTTAATTGACTGAAGAAAACAAACTAAATATTTCAATGTTACTATACATAAAAAGTGATCAAATGTGTGTATAGATTTGCATTTCCATAATCTTCTCAAAGTGTTATGGGTAAAAGCACTGTTTACATCTGTTTTGGAACACATGACACAAACAGGAGGCAGCCAGAGTCATTTACAGTTAGTTAATTCCCCACTGAGAGGCCCAGCTAAGCACTTGTTCCAAAAACCTGGCTGCAGGGAAATATTTGCAATGGTTTCCGTCCAGATGTGGGTCACTCGGTTCCACAGGCGCAGGTGAGAGGAGCAGTTTTGTTTGTACGCTCTCTCTCTCTTTCCACACTGAGCTGGAAGAAATGCCACAAACAGATTTCTACAACAAGACGAGTTTTTGTCCAGAGTTTACCACAGTCAAATGACAGTGTGGGCTGCTGCTGCTGTGAGGGCCGAGCAGGTGTCCAGTCTCCACAGTTAAAGTTTGTGCTGTGGTGGCTGGGGATGGTCTAAAATTTGAATACATTTTTTCAGCTTATATGAATTTGACATGTGACTGATTATAGATATTTGTACATGTCAATATATTTTTTTTATTATTACAACATACAGACAATAGACTGTATAAAGAAGTGGACTAAGGGAGTGTTACGTCACCCATAGCATTCGGGCTCCAGTCAAATGAAGTTCACGAAGCTAGAAGTTATACTGTAGGAGTTATACTGTATTTGGATCTGATATTGTTTTATTTTCTTTTTTTCATAACCCTATCCTGGACACATTTATTTATTTTACTAGTTAGGGCTGCACATTTAGTCAAATTTCAATCGAGATTCAGTAATTTCTAATCAGTTACATCACAGTAATCTTGGAACTTTTTAAAAGAAAGGTTGTTTTGTACCAGAGTTTAGACTTTGGAAGAATACCAGTACATTTCATTTTGTTTTTTGTTGTGTTCTATGGCAATGATTAAAAGTTTGTATTGATTATGTTTAATATGGACATGCATTTTATTTGTTTTTAGTAAGACAAAAAAAAAAAAGATAAATTTATTAACCTGTCCTACTATATGTTGTCCGATATGCATATTAGCACTACGGATTTGTACGCAGCTTTTTCAGTTCCGATACCGATTCCAATACTGTGGCTTTAAGTTTTTGTTGTTACCTGATATTAATCCATAACAGCGCACAGATTGAAAATGTTAACATTTATTTCTTCCAAAAAATAAGGAAAATAAAACAAAACTGGTCCAAAAACTGTGTTATATAGCTGTTGTTTATCTCTCAAGTAACACAGCACAGAACAAGTTTGTATAAATGAGCATTTACTTTTGAGATTTTCTGGGCCAACTACAACCAGCAAATAGTGTTATTACATCAATTTATATGTCCAACCTGGCTATTCACTGAACTAATATTTGGAAGCCAATAGAGCAGAATGTTCAGTATCGGCGGCAATGTTCAATACCAGTAACAGATTGGTGCATCAGTTACTAGTACAGATATAGTTGTTTTGCTGTTGTGAGGGCAGTGCAGGTGCCCAGGCCCTCTTCTTGGGTCAGACTCAGGAGGCCCTCAGGAGACTGGACCACTGATGGATCGTCTGATAGAAACTGCCTCTTTCACAGAGTGTGCTTTGGCGCTCTGCTCTGTAATCACAGATGATTCGGCAAAGAACCAAAGAACCCGACTTTACAGCTTAGAGTACTTCTTATTCCTGTCACACTGTCAAAGATATCAACCAACCAATTTTCACAGCAAGATACTGTATATTTTCATCAGAATGACTTCACTGTTTAGTCTCAACATTTGAAAACTTTATCTGATGGTTTCAGACAGATTACAAAATTAGGATTTGGGATAGTAGGGCTGATGTGTAGGGCCGATTTGTATTCTTTTCCACAAATTATGCGATTTAAATACTATTACAACCTCTCCCACAGTCTTTTTCACAACCTTTAAGACAGCAGTAATCATGTTTTGTGCAGCTATCTCTTCATATCAAAGTGTTAATATAAAGTTTGTGTGTATTTTTTAGGCAGCAGATCAACCAAAATAAAATAGCAGACATCGGATACTGGAGATTTAAGGACAACAGACGAAACGCTAAGAAGTCCAAATATGAGCAAACTGATATATTGTCTTATCTCTACTTTATAACCAGAAACACAACTACAACTACACAAAGAAAATATTTCATCTACAAAAATATTTAAGAAGAATGGACTGTGATCGTGGTCTCAGATCCAGATGTGGAGTGAGAGCAGGTGCATCCTCTTACGTTCATTTCTGGAGCTTATGGAAAACATCTGCGCAGGTGGCCCCTCTGCTCTCCACTGCCCAAAAGGCCTGTCACGGTATCACATTTTAAAGTGCCATATATTTCTGTAAATATAGACGATATAAGATGATACTGAAACCAAACCATTTGTTCAAAAGTATTCTAAATGTGCAACACTGTAAAAAATATGAACTGCAATAAATAACAGAATGATCTTGAGCTGTGTCAGAACAAGTATAAGAGCACATAGAATAGTGTACTCCCATGGACCACTATGGAATCTACTATTATTTAATGTTGCATATCACATTCAAGTGTCTAAAGAAAGCGTGTTTTAATTATCATTGTGGTATTGGATTCGGTATCGAGTCTACGCCATGGTATCGAAGTTGAAATTTTAGTATCATGACATTTCTACTAGGGATGTAACAATAACCAAAATATCGTGATATCATATCATCAAAAGTCTCACAATAATATCGTGGGCTGTCACAGTATACCGAATCACAAGTTCCTTTGCTTAAATGCATGGTTTTACAGTAGCAACAGCTTATAAACATCGGGAACTACATATCCCATGATTCATTTCAGCTCAGACAACATGAAGAAATATGTTTTTTACTTGAATTCTTTGGATTATGACAGTACACAATTCACACCAAAATCTTGTTAAGGTATTTTAAAAGCAAAAAAAAGTGTCCCATCTACAATTATATTAGCCTCTTTAATATATCGCAATAAATATCGTATTGTGAGATGCACATCGTGATAATACTGTACCCTGAGATGTGGATATCATTGCAACCCTAATTTCTACCCTTAATCGATTAATCATGACTAGTTTATAAAAATAGTCATAGTCGTATTTTGATAAACATAATATCTGGACAATAGAGACTTTGAAACACAATGGCATTATTAAACCAAAATGTCAAAAAAATAGTAAATAACTTTTATTCTCATCAAAAATACATTCATAATATTCTCTATCCAGGACATTTCATTTAAACATTTATTTGGTTGAAAATGTTTTTTAAAAGTCCTATATTATGCAAAATTTACTCATGAGAGATTTAAGCCATGTTATAATATTGTTACCTCCTCAAAAACAAGTGTGAGTGTTTTGTTAAAGTAATCCTTTATTATTAGTCTGTCTACATCTCCAAAGCTCAAAATGATCTGTTCCATCTTGTGATGTCATGAAGCAGTAGTTTTCAAGTTAACAGCTCCTTTAACATTCTGTTTAGTAGAGACTAGAAAAATTCCAGGGCTGAAGTTGTCCAAATGATTCTAGTGAGGGTGTATGTCATTTAAAAACACAGTGGAGCACTTCCTGTATTACCACATGATATCAGAAGGTGGAACTTGAGTTTTTTCTGTTTCAACGTGAATTAAACAAAACACAACTCAGGATATGCTTCTGATGAGGAAACAGCATTATATAACATCGATCAGAAGCAGCGTAATATGGGCCTTTAAAGTCTCAATATACAATAGAAATTCTTCTTTGACTGCTCTACTAATCGAAACCGTAATCGCAGACTAGTCGACTATGAAAATAATCGTCAGTTGCTGTCCTAGTGCACCGATGAATTCCAAAAAGCCCTGCATATTTCTAGATCCCAGCTGTGAGGTTTACCGAAGCATATTTTTATCGAGAAAAGCCAACAAGGAGGGAGAGCTGTGCACAGCTGCTGGTCTAATTTGCTCTAAGCATGTACAAATAGGACGGCCCACACAGATCATAAAAGTGGAGTGGAGGTTTTGCTCTACGCGGCACTTTTGTCTGACCAAAGAGACAGGGACCGCTTCCAAATCACAAACACAAAAGAAAGAAGAGAAGAAGAAAAGATGCTCACTGTTCCAATTGCAGCTTAAGTCTGGGTGACAGAAAGAGGAGGAATAGTGTTTTCCACAAGTTAGATTTTACGCTAACATAGTGGTGTCATAAGCAACGAAAAATCAGACACCAACCAGCTCTGTTCCACCTTGTGATGTCATGCAGTGGTAGTTAACGGCTACCTTTTAAGGTGTATGGAGTTTAAAAGCACATCTGAATGAAACAAAACACAACTTCAGGTATGTCTCTGATGAGAAAACAACATTATACCATAGATCAGAAAATAGAAAAAAGGCCCTTTAACTATTATCTGTTGAGTGGCTGTCTTGAATAGGTACACCAGGCATGTCCAAACTATGGCCCGTGGGTCAAGGGCAGCCCTCAGACAAATTCTTCTTGGCCCTCAGGCTTCTAGGAGAATTGGCCCAAATTAACTTGTATCAATGAAAAATTTACATTTTATTGCAAGTTTTTTGAAAATCTACCTTGAAAAAGCCAATATTTAATATTTAGTGTGTGGTTTTGAGGATCTTAGCAAAAGTAAAGGACTGATGGCTCATTCTAAAGTGTTAAACATGCACATATTTCAATTATTCACTGTAATGAGCATCAGTCTATGGCCTTCGATCGGCCCTCTGCTCTGTCTGTGTTTAGATATATGGCCCTTGATGAAAAAAGTTTGGACACCCCTGATGTACACAATAAGAATACTAAAACGTCCAGATACTGGACACTAAAACTATCTACTAGTCAAAAGTAGATAGTCATTTGAGCAGGTATTGATACTTGAAAAAAAGTAACATTGACAGGACAGAAATGAATCTTTCCTGAATGTCTTTAGAATGATCTTGAGCTGAATCAGAACAAGTACAAGAGCTCACAGACTAGTATATGCCCATGGAGCACTATGGAACCTACAGTGCCCCTCCTGAGGCTTCTTCCAGTTAAGATCTGAGCAGATGACTAGAACATCTCTTTAAACCATTCCCTTTAAATGTTCTGTGACGGGACAGTCGGCTTTCTCATACACAGCAGTAAAAAACTGGAACATGCTTCCAGCTGACCTTAAAACTTGCACGAAATGGGCTAAAACAATGACTTCTGAGCAGCAGACGTGTCAACATCAGGCTTCTTCAAATGTTTAAACATTCTGACTGATTGTGCTGTAGATGTATTGTGTAGACATAAATGTATTGTGTTGTTGATACATTTTATTTAGGATAATACTGATGAATTTTATGTACATTTTAGAGGATTTTGATGAGAATGACATTTTTAGAAGATAATGATGAATTTGAAATGTATTTATGGAAATTAGAATGAATTAATTTTGCTTGTTTTAAATGTTTAATGATGAATTAATTGGATAGTGGTTATTTTAATTAGACACTTACTGATGAAATGCTGTTGTTAGAGTTGGTTTAATGTAAATAGTTTCTTTTAATGTATGTACCTGCTCAAGGACTGCAGATGGAAAGGAGCTTGTAGCTAAATCTGGCACAGAGCATTTTTTCTCTCTGAGATTAATGTTTTCTGTCCACTCTCCTTATCGTAAATATATAAAAAATAAATAAAATTATACCTGGACGTCTTTACACAGATATAAGACCTAAGAGCTGAAATCACATTCTACTGTCTAAAGAAAGTGTTTTTTGTTTTTTTATCATCATTGTGCTATTGAAATCGGTTTGAGTAGTGAGTTTTTCCTTTGTATCAAAATCAAGTTTAACATTTTAGTATTGCGATTATTCACTACACTACGATACTATTCTTACACAACTACAGCACTGTGGTGTTAAACCTACCTCCATGAAGACAAGCAGGTGATGCCAAGAGGTACAGGTAAGATCTGTGGACAGGCGACATCTCTCACATACAACTGCATGAGGTGTTTTTGAGCTATAATAACACAAAAACATGAAATAAATGCTTTAAATAGATAGACACTTAAATGAAACACTGCGAATCATTACAGTCAAAGCAATAACATCTACAAAGAGCCAAACACATCATGTTCCTTTAAGGAAGCATTAGTCTTAGAATCTACAGAAGCAGTTTCTTATTAAGTTCATTTCTGTATTATTTATTATTCTCCAAAGTTCAAAATGCTCTTTTCTACCTTGAGATGTCATGAACCTGTAGTTTTTGTTTGAGAAAAAGAACTCAGTCTAATGCAGGGTTTGTGTGTTGAAACAAAACACATCTCCAGGTCTGTCTTTGATGAGGAAACAACATTATGAAATATGACAAAAAATTACATAATATGGGCCCTTTAAGTGTCTTGCCCAAAGACACAAAGTAATCAAAGAAATAACATTTATTTTTGCAAGTATAATTAACACATAGCTCTTCACAAATGTCTTCTTTATTATGTTTTGTTAAATAATGCATTAAATTCTATTCATAGCCATGCCTCAAGGTAAATACACAATTTTTTTATAACTCCGAGGTTGTTTCCGATGTTAAACGCTGCCAATAGTCTTCTTGTTCCGTCTCTGTACATGTATTTTATGGCACGTGGGATTTTTTATTTGCATTTGAGCAATTTGCACTGGAAACCCCCAGTCTGTCCCAGGAGCCCCGTACGCTGGAGCTGCTGCACTTTACATTACCTGCTTCACCACATGGAGATTAAAGCCTGTGTGTGGGTACTTATCACATTATGGGGACTAAATCAGTATATACTCTCAGGCAATGGGGACCTGACTCTCTCATATTTTCTCATCTATGCTACAATGTTGTTTCCTCATCACTAGGGCTGGTATGATACAATACCTACCTCGATACATAGGCCACAATACGACACATATAGCGCGCTTTCGGTTGGATATGATATATTTCAAATCAATTTGATACGGTTAAAACAATAATAATGGCTGTGATACTAAAAGTCTTTGTTAAACCACATCTTGTGCAAAGTTAATATGAAAACATTTTAATCATCAAAAAAGTGAATATGTCAAATGTGCTGCATAAACAAATTTCCTTCCTTGAAACAAACAACAAAACTGTAGCTCTGTAACAAAATTATTTAGTAAAGTATACCAAAAAATACTCTTGGCGATATATATCGATACAGCAGTCCCCGATATTGATACTGTATCATCACATTAAACAATATGATATATGGATATTCCAATATTTCTGCACACCCCTACTCATCACAAACATACCTGGAGTTGGGTTTGGTTTGATTCATTCCTAAACAGAAAACAATCTGTTCCACCTTGTGATGTCAAGTGGTAATACAGCAAGGGCTCCACTGTGTTTTGAACTCCACACACCTTCCTTAGAATCATTTGGATAATCTCAGCCCTGTAATTGCCAATATTTACTGAACTAAAGGTCAAACGTAGCTGTTAACTTGAAAACTACCGCTTCATCGTATTCCAAGATTGAACAGAGAATTTTCGGGTTCTGGAGATGTAGCCAGACTAAATAAGGATTACTCGGACATGTGTGAATGAAACAAAACACAACTCCAGGTCTGTTTTTGACGAGGAAACAACATTATAACATACATCAGAAGATGGCATAATATGGGCCCTTTAAGCTTAGGGAAGTTGTTACTATGCCTAAGGTTAAGATATACATAATACATGAAATCAAGTGCAATGTGTATGTATGAAAAAGAAGTTGTTGTGCATAAAAGTGAAGATTTTTGTTTGCAATTGATTAATATTTGTGATTGAAATTAAATGTATTGATTTGGCATGTTTCAAAGTAACCATCAGCATTAATGCAGTTTCTGGAAAAGGGGTACATAACTTTTACTCTTAGATACTCTTCTTTCTGCTCCTTTTCATTCATTTCTTCTTACGTTATGACACTGTTAATGTCTTTTTATGCTTTATGAATGAAATAAATAAAAAAAATAGCAAAGCCCAGTCTCCAGGAAATGAATTCAAGTCAATGTAATGTCCTCAAGAAGCACGGAAACCCAACATCTGTGCGTGCATGTATATGTGTGTGTGTAACTCTCATACTTACCTGGTGTCAAAGTGGGGTTTCCCTTTAGACAGCGGATAAACAGGGGACTTCAAACACTAAACTAGGTGCAAATGAACGAAGTACTGACAGCTTTTACTTTCTGTCTCACAATGAGCCCATTCACATGACCTTCACCGTGGAAAGTGTTGCTAAAGTAATCCGGCTACAGTTTAAGCAACCTTTTTCACTCTATGTATGTCTTTTTCCCTTAGGTCTTTAAGCCAGTGCCAATACCAACACAAGGCATCAGCTGATATAGAGAGAGTGAGCGCAGATTTGCATGATTTAAAAATGGCGTCTTTTCAGAGCGAGGGGTTTAATTGAGGAGGTGAGGAAAGGAAAACCCAACCAACTTCCTCTTACCTGTTTGGGTTTAAGGTTGCAGTGCTGTTTTTTCCGGGGTCATTTTATATAAGACTCCGAGGTGCAGGTGAGATGAATCTGGGTGTCTATAGGGGCCGTCAAAAAGGTTTTGAAGGAAATCTGCAAAAGAACAAAAAATTATATAGAACTCAAAGTGAAACTACAGATGTTGTATCCGCCATATAGTCTCTTAAAGGTGCACTGTGTATCTTTTCTGTCTCCAAGGAAATGTTATTGCTGTGGAGTGACCTTGCTTACAGAAGGAATAGGTGTTTTCTTTAGTGTTTTTGAGCAATAAAACATCTGCAATTGAATAAATGTAAGACAGATAAGTTTAGTGCCATAGTTGTGACAGACTCTCCCATCAGAGAAGTTACACACTGCACCTTGAATAGGTTATGGAAGATTAAAGTATGTGATATTTCAAACTAGCAATTCCCAATAGCAATTCTTCATATCGACATGGTTAACAGTCGGGGTGTGCAAAAATATTGAAATATTGATATATCGTATTGTTTAATATGAAAATACAGCATCAACATCATGGGCTGCTGTATCGATATTTCACCAAGAGTATTTTTTGGTATATTTTACTAAATTATTTTGTTACAGTGCTACAGTTTTGTTGCTTGTTGAGAGGAAAGAAACTGGTTCCTGCAACACATTTGACATTTTTCGATGATTAAAATGTTTGTGTTTCATATGAACAAGAAGTGGTTTAACAAAGACTTTTAGCATCGCAGCCACAATTTAGCCTTTATTTTCATTGAACTGTATCGAACTGATTTGAAATATATCATATTGGATCATAAGTTCACTGTACTGAGATGTGTATCATATCATGGCCTATGTATAGAGGTATTTATCATATCAGCAACTTCTTAATGTTACCCAGCCACAGTCAACAGCACAGCAGACCTTGGGAATGGCCGTTTTACACCATTTCCAAATGGGCTGGGTACACAAACTCACAAGCAGAAACAAGAAACAAGAAGGTGGTCCTATGTTACACAAAATGATTCTTGTGAGCTTTAAACCATGTTAGAATTTTGTTACCTCATTAAAAACAGACCTGGAGTCTTATTTTGTTTCATTCACATATTTCAGTTAAACTGCATTATGAGTCTGTCTACGTCTCCAAAGCTCAGAATGCGCTGTTCCATCTTGTGATGTCATGTTAACAACTACCTTTTACCTTTAGTTCTGTAGAGATAAGTGGAACCAGGTCTGAAATTATCCAAATGATTCTGGTGAAGGTGTATAAAGTTTAAAAACACAGTGAAGCACTTCCTGTATTACCACATTACAACGTGTGCTTTCCATTTGAGAGTTGAACTCAACCTAAATCTGCCGGATTAGTGTGTTAAACATGTGTGAATGAAACAAAACCCAACTCCAGGTCTGTTTGTGATGAGGAAACAACATTATAACATAGACCCGAAAATAGTGTAATATGGGCCCTTTAAATAATGGATCTTAAAGTCCTCAATAAATGAAAACTAGTGAATCCTGGAGGTTCATTTTAAATTACTTTGGACAGTTCAGAGTAAAATACATCAGTAACATGTAAAGTTATACTCTGCGATGGAGGTGGTTTTACACAGTAGTCACTTGTCAGAAATATGCTCTAAAACATGTGATACCCCATTCCCAAAGCAGGGGTCACCCGGTGCTGACGGGCCTGTATTTACGGTTATCTGAGTTGACACCATGAAAAGTTTTATTTCTATCAGATGTTGCCAGGTAAAAGAAAGGTAAATAAAAAGACGGGAAATCATACTTGGCAACATGGAAGCGGATATTCAAATCACAAAGTTGTTTTAAGTTTAAGCCTTTTGAGTTCACTGCATCTTCGTCCTCGCTGTAACATATTTTTATCAGAGTAAACATCGACAACTGGAGCCAAAGACGCCATTCTCCCAAAAAGATCTTGTAAAAATAAGTTTAGATATAAAGCAGGCTCTATACTTCACCCTTAGTTTGTTTATCTCCAATGCAATCTGTAATATTTTAGGAAATGCATAAGGACATCTCTACATACATTTTAAGTATGCTTTGGAAGAAGAGCCCAAAACACTTAAAAATATATTGGAAAATCAGTGTGTTGTAAAGCAGATAAACCAAAAGTTAGAACAAAAAATTATATAAAACCAAGAAAGTAATCAATCAAAATTAGGCAGTGTAGTTAGCTTCCTCAAGGATTTTTTGTTAAAAGTGCACTATGTAACTTTTTGATTGGGGGTCCTTCACCTCCTTGTTTCTAAGGAAATGTCATTGCTCTGCCTGGAATGTTCCACAGTATGACATTAAACAGCTCTACCTTACATTTATTCAGTTACAGGTGGCTTTATAACTCAAAAATACCCAGAAAAACAGGCATTCTAACTGTGAGCGGGGTCACTTCTCCACAGATCTGACCTGTAACTTCATCTGGTCTCCATGAAGATAGAAAGGTTTAATGCCATACTGTGAAACATTCCAGACAAAACAATAACATCTCCATGGAGAAAAGCATTAGCTGGACCCACCATCAGAAAAGTTACACAATGCACCTTTAAATTACTTAATTTCAGCATATCAGTCATGACTCGTGTTGTTTGAACAAAGATTTGCCAAAAACTATTATCAGACTTGATTTGACTTGTTTAAAGTGACTATGATAACTATTTTAACAAGCTGAGTTGCTTAATAATGCAGGGAATTGTACTTAAAATACTGGAGATGTTATTGCTTTGACAAGAATGTTGCACAGTATGGCATTAAACATATGTTTTTACATGTAGACAAGCAGGTGACACCAGAGAGTCAAAGTTACAGGTCAGAGCTGTGGAGAGACAACCACAGCTCACAGTAAGAATAAATGTTTTTCCAAGGCATTTTTTAGCAATTGAAAAATAAGTAATTAAGTTCATTCAAGTTTTAAGCAGGTCAGGTCGGTCCACGGAGAAATTATTATGTATATATGTGTATGAAATGCAGATGATTCTTGTACTAGTTCAGCTGTACAGTTTTCAGTTGGACTTCTCTGAGATGTACTCAGAACATCTTTAAAATGTGAGCAAAATTCTGAAAAATTTCTAATTAGAAACATTTCCAGAATCCTGCAGCTCTATTTCACACAGCCTGACATGGAGCTGAGAATCAGAGGGTTCAATACAATATTCAGTGGCTCACGAAATGATATTATCACGATATGGTGATATATGGAATAAATAAAAGAAAAAGAAATAAATAAAAAGAAAGAAAGAAAGAAAAGAAAAAAAATCTCTATATATGTTTACTTGATATTCTGCAACAATAATCTCTATTTATTTACATAATATTCTTCAGTATAGCACTATTTTTCAGAACCAAAAACAGTATTTCTTTGTCAAACCACGACTTGTGGACAATGGAATAAACCAGCTGTAACCATTTAAACAATGAATATGTCAACTGTATTGCATTAAAAAGTTTCCTTTCTCTGAACAAACATCACAATTGTAGCAAAAACACAAAATAATTTAGTAAAATATACCATAAAATATGCAATATATCATTACGGCAGCCCACAAAAACGAAATTTTGATATTTTAGCACACCCCTATTCTGAAGTCAACTGACACCACGACAGAGCCTTGGTCCCATGTCTGTCTCTCTTTCTCTGTCTCTCCTTTCCTCTCCCTCTTTTTTTCTTTCTCTCTCCCCACCTCAGGCCCAAAGCAGGGACTCAAAACTCATGAATGGAGCATTGTGATGGTTCTGTACCACGGCAGCGAATGTTTTCACTTCCATTTGATCCGTGGACGAGGCTGCTAATTGGGTAAGCGTGTTCCCAGGTCACCCCGAGGTTTCTCTTTCCGTAAATACAGGAATTCTGCAGCAAAAGGGCTATTACAATTCCCAACCAGGTTTAAGCCAGCTTCAGGCAGTAGATGTAATTTATTCCCTGTAAACCACAGCCTAAAACGCTCCTCCTTTCTCTCCTCATCACTCTTTACAGTGTATTTTATCATTCTCACAGGTGCTGTAGTAAAGTAAATATGTCTTTATGGAAGTAATACTTTCACTTGTACTTGATTCATATCTTATTAAAGAAACAGTTTTGTTATTGGAGTAAAAACTTTGGGTAGTCAGCCCACTGTGAGTAGCTCTATAAGTGAAAAAGCACTATGTTGACAATATTGCATAACTTGATTTTTTTTTTTCTTGCCCCTTGCCTTAGGACACTGTATGGCTGTATGATTTAGTGTATTCTTCTCATCTTGTTCTGTCTGTTTTTTACTGTACTGTATTTATAACTCACAAATCATAAATACAAGTTGCTTCCAAATATAATCATTTTCACTTACATTTGTACAGCCCTCTACATATTTGACAAGCCTCTTACTTGCTTAGACACTTCAATCATCAATCATCATTCATTCACTCATTCATTCATTCATTCATTCAAAGGCAAGGTGACTGACGCGTCTTGCCCAAGAACACAACAGCACACAATGATTAGAGCAGGGTTCAATGCTTGGACCTTCAAGTACTCCAGTGTTTCCCATTAAAAAGGGGAGACTATAGTGCTCCGCCACAGTCCCATAGCCTAAAAACTGGAAAAAAAGAAAGAAAAATGGTGATATATGAAATTTTATGCTTCTAGTATTATCATAAGCATTGAACTATAGTCAGTCTGTAATTAATATTTTTAATCAGTACTTTGGACCATGTCCGTGTCCATCTAATGAGAGAAATACTTTATTGATCCCAAAGGAAATTCAAGTTTTGCTGCAACAAACTTGCAGTTTTATTTTTATATTTTTATTTACATTTTTTTTTTTTAAAGGTGCACTATGTAACTTTTTGGTTGGGGTCCATCACCTGCTTGTTTCTATGGATATGTCATTGCTCTGCCTGGAATGTTCCACAGTATGACATTATGCAGCTCTACCTCACATTTATTCAATTGTAGGTGTTTTAAAGTTCAAAAATATCTACAAAAACAACTGGCTGTTAGCGGGGTTGCCTCTTCACAGATCTGACCTGTAACTTGGTCCGGTTTGCTCTCCATTAAGATAGAAAGGTTTAATATCATACTGTGAAACATTCCAGGCCATGCAATAACATCTCCACCGAGAAAAGCATTTGACAGACCCTCCACTAGAAAAGTTACACAATGCACCTTTAATAATAAGTTTTGGTCAAGTAAGACACCATCAACCAATTCATTGACTAAAGAATTACAGGTTTACAGCCCTAATAGTCTCAGTAAAAACCTGTGGGAAACTCTGTCCTTTACTCTAGCACGTGTTTGGCCTCCTCACCCCCCTGTGCTTTTTTCCTTGTTGCCGTGGGAGCCGCAGGTGTCACGGTGACTCTGAACCGTGTCCAGGTCTGTCAGGTCTGAATGAGCTTATTTTCCACATCTCTGCAGTGACACTTTATGAGGTTCTGGCTTTATTTGTTTGTTTTTGTCATGGAATTTACATTTCCTCTATTGCACAAGAGGCCAAGACAACCCCAAGTGCCAGCTGCAAGTGCACTGCAAAAAGAAAATCTACTTGGGTTAAAATTATTGTCAGGGGAGTAAGAAATGTTTATGCACTATGTACCTATGACTGAGATGTTATAGCTTGTCTTGAAAGTTCTACAATATAGCATTAAAGTTACCTATCTTGCAATTGTTTATTTTCAGGTATTTTTATTGCTCAAAGATACCACAGAAAACATGCATTCTTGATATAAGTAGTTTAGCCTCTCCACAGATCTCACCTGTAACTTGGCCTGGTTCCGCCACTTATGTGTCTCAATGGAGATATACCAGTTTTATGCCATATTGTGGAACAAAGCCATAAAATCTTTATGGAGACAAAAAGGTGACTGATCCCACATCAGAAAAGCTATACAGTGCACCCTTTAAATGGTCACATCTTATCTTATGTTATATACTACTACTTAAATGTGAAAAAAATCTGACTCCAAGGACAGATGCTTTTGATTGAAACTAGAAAACATATTAAAACTGGTCAAAAATATCTTGAAACAATTCCAAAAGTATAGTCCTACAAACTGAATTAATCTAACCTAATCAAAATGACTCAAATCAAGATTAATCTTCTGAATTCAAGTGATTTTAACACACAGTAATCTTCAGATTTTGCAGTGTACTGGGCTGTAACAGAGAGCTTAGACGACTGTCAGGCATGTTTGTCTAACTTAATCTGCAGGGTGTGGTCAGAATGGTCAAGCGGTCAGAGTAACTGTCTTTTAAGGTTAAGGCTCTTATTTTGGTGAGGTTTCGTATCCTGAAAACTTACCATCTTAGACTGCCTTGCACTGGAGTCAAATGTTGTTTCTTCTTTCTGGATGGGAAAAGTAAAAATAATACACTCATCCACTAGTACATCATAAATCTTTTTATATTTCTATGTTTAATCATCAAACTAAGTGGTAAGTTATTTGGTTTTAGTCTGAAAAGCAACAGCAGCAAGTGGTAGCCTGAAAACTTGGCTAAATACAAGGTGAGATTTTTAAAGCTTGTTCCAGGGGACAACTTAGTGTTTTTATGAAATGAACTAACACAACATAATAATATCCATAACTCTATCCAGAGACTGGGGGTTGGAGCTGTGCAAAAACAGGTTGCAACCATGTGCTGCTGGGACTTTTCTGCTCACAGCAAAGACCAATACTGCCCCTGTGTGGTAAGTACAGGTTACAACATCTGCTTACATCCAGTGAAAATTAGTTGCAATGAATAGGATTTTGTATTGTTATATTTTTTAAAGTAGCCTAAAGTAGGGTGACCAGATGTTCCTATTTACCTGGGACAGTCCCAATTTTGAGCCCTGTGTTCCCTGTCATTGCAGATTTATCCAAAACCATTGATTTGTCCCAGTTTTATACAAGAAATGTCCCATGTATCCCTATTTTGACCAATTTGATCGAAACCTAAGGTCACCAGACGTCCCTATTTACTCTGGACAGTCCCAGTTTTGATCCCTGCATCCCCTATCCCAGCAACCATTAATTTATCCCAGTTTTATACAAGATTTGTACCAGGTGTCCCTATTTTTGACCAATCTAATATCTGCCAACAGTAAAGAGAGGCATACATTGTCATTGAAATTCTGGTTACCCTAGCTTAAAACAACAAAACAGGACTTCAATTCTCTATTGTTAAATCGTCCATTAGTTTAATTCACCTATAGTGTCTATATATGATAAATATAATGTAGTTATATGTAGTTTGTGTTCATACCAGTAAAGTCCAGCTGGGGTCAGGCTTTCAACACTGGTCATCTTGGCAAACATCGGTCTCTGTAATACAAAACAAATACTTTACCTCAATTACATATCCGCCTGCTTTATAATAAATACAAACTGCTTGGCCATTTTTTGTTATCAGATTGACACATTCACATTAGAAATTTGACTGTTTCTGTAAAAGTGGAAATATAAATTATTAGCCTATATTTGAATAATTTTCTAACATTTAACAACATTTAATTCAGTAAAGTTCTGATTTCTGCACATTAAAAATACATACGTGATAAAACCATAGTTGCTCTTTAAACAAGCTTGCATGTTAGCATATGCCAATTTAGTACACTTCACTATTTTATTTCGGTATTATTTCAATTGCTACCTTAAAAATGCAAAGAAAATTGAACAAATATATGATTTAACATTAGGTGGATACGTTTGTACAGGTTTGTTATTGTTATTTTACCAAGAAATACGCGTGTGACATAAATAAGGTAAGCTAATCACAAAGCTAACCTAATATCGTAAATCCGCGCTTCCTGTTATGCTCCTCCCACTTCCGGCCGACCGACTCCCACCTGAACCGTGCCCAGGGGAGACTACCTGCGAGCTGGGTGTGTTTTTGCCGCTGTTCCGCTCCTGACCTACTTCTTCCACAGATATTTCAAGAATTTGGATACTTGATAGTTGCCATTATTAGCAAGGTAAGACTATTTTAGCATTTTATTTTACAGAAAACTTAAGATCTCCAATATTATGCAGTCAGTCTATTACCATGCCATTGCTCTGGTGTTAATGAGACATGCCATTCATTGTATTGGCTGTATTTGTAATCAATCTATCAAATTAATGTTTACTTTTTCATTAACTTTAGCACTTATAGTTGATATGCCCTACTTCTTTCTTGATGACTGATAGCTGATCAAATTTACTTCACCAACAGGGCCAATAAATGTCATAAGATACTAGTAAATTATTAATGCATTGCAGTTTTAGTCGTTTGTCCCAGCGGATTTATCCAAAACAGTGATTTGTCCCAGTTTTATACAAAAAAAAATAGTCCTTGTTTTGACCAATTTAAGAATATATTGTCATTTCTTTAGCTAAAATACAGACCATGCTTGAAAATGACCATAAAGAAAATAAATGCAATGACAAAAGATTCTCAGATTATATACTGACACACAAATCGTCGATAATGGACAATGTTACATGCTATTTTCACAATTTTATTTATACTAATCTCAATCCCATCCCAAATCTGGTCACCCCATATTAAAACAAATGTAATTATCTAGAATACAAATAAGGCATGTTGTTTTACATACTATAAGACTAATTTTACACCCTATGGTCTAGTTTATTATAATTATGTTGTTTTTGTAAAAGTAGTTGCCCATTGTGTCATTAATCTTACATAAATATTGCATTTCAGGTTCAATTTTTGTTTTTTCTTATGCACACTCATACTTTCTGTAGCCTGCAGCTGTATTAAGTTGAACTACTGTTCCAGCTTTTTAAGTATACCGCCTGGCTATATTATACATTCTCTATGGCCTACCATCATCATGAATAATGTAATAAGTTTTAAAGTTTGTCTCTGCGCAAACTTTTTCACAGTCAGTTCAGCATTTGTGACGAGGGGATTTGAAGGATCTTTGCGTGGTCTTCTTTGCTCCAAAATCGTGTCTGAGCTCGCCACACATTCCTCACCTGAAACCTCCCTTCTCTCCTCAACTTTATTACACCTACTCCCCACTCCTGTTCGCCCCATCTAATCAATCTGATCTATAGCCAATTGCATACTATTTAAAGGTCCCAAATTACACTCTTTTCTGATATATATTACAATGTTAACTCCTCACAAACATACCTAGAGTTGTGTTTTGTTTCATTCACATTTTAAACACACAAACCTGTATGTTTAGGCTGTTTTCTACTCTCAAACAGAAAACATTTTGTTCCACCTTGTGATGTGATGTGGTAATACAGGAAGCGCTCCACAGTGTTTTTAAACTCCATACACCTTCACTAGAATCATTAGGATGATGATGGAATTGCCAATCTCTATTAAACAAAAGGTAAAATCTGTCAGTTTGAAAACTACCACTTCATGGCATCACAAGGTGGAACAGAGCCTTTTGAGTTTTGGAAATGTAGACAGACTAATAATAAAGGATTACTCAAACATATGTGAATGAAACAAAACACAAGACCAGGACACAGGTATGTTTTGAGGACATAACAATATTTACAGCTCTCAAGAGTCAATTTTATATAAGATCGGACCTTTATTATAACTTAAAATGTTTTTCAATGTCTAATTATAGTGTTGTCATTGCAATGTGAAGAATCTTTGCTAGATTTTGCAACTGACATGTGAAAGTGTGTGCCAGTTATGTTAACAGGCACAGTGTAACTTTTCTGGTACAGAGTATGCCACTTGCTTGTTTTCACCGAAGTGCTATTTCTTTCCCTAGAATATCTCACAGTAAACTTAGATTTATTCAGTTGAGTTCAAGTGTTTTATCCACCAAATGATACTTTGAAAAACATGGATTCTTACTGTGAACAGGGCTGCCTTTCCACAGATCTGACCTGTAACTTGTCACCTGCACCTTTCAAACGTAATTTGTATACTAAGGAATAGACTCAATACTCAACGGTAATAAAAAAGCATTCTTTATTTAGACAATATAATGTGATTTTCAATATTAAATAATAGTACTGTGTTTTATATTACGTTGAGTTATATCCATGAGTGTATACTAGTCCATCTGGTCTTATTCCACATTCAGGAAAGATTCATTTCTTTCCTATGAATGGGACTTTTTTAATATCAATACCTTCTCAACTGAATGTCTATTTTTAATAGTTGAAATATTGATTAGTATTTGATTTTGAATACTTTGGATAACTTTAGTATCCACATGAAAAGGTAGGCCTAGAGGGAATATCACAATATACAATTTTTATCAAGTCAATGAACTCCCTAATTGATTTCATAACTTCATCTGTTGCGTTACACTTATCTATTCTGTGTTTCAGTTTTAGTCCTGTCTTATAATGACCTATATCATGATTCATTAGTTGTGACAGATTACAAATAAACTGTAACCAATATAAAGAGAAGGCATTTTTGTGGTGGTTGCAAAAGTGATATTTCCCCTAGGATATTATTCACTGACTCATGGACTGATTTAACTTGTCCCTCAGAAGAAAGTGCTTCATAGTTTTTGTTCTTCACATTTTTACTGTACGTATATTTTATGTACTTTTGAACAGGATCATGCTCTCTGGAGATACATCATGGGAGCTGTCCATTCAGGTGGACCTAAGAGAAGGAGAGATGGAGTCCATGAAATTTAAGCTTCGAGTCAAAGGAGATCTACACATCGGTGGTCTAATGCTCAAAATGGTTGAAAAGATAAGTAAGTAATACTATTGTTTTTACTTGTATTTTAGTGCAGATTTAAGATACTGATCTGTGGTATTGAAACTAGTTACAGTCCTGGTTTACTCTTGGATTAGGTTTTGTAAATCATAGTTGAGACTGAATGAAATGAAACCTACAATTAAGGGTGAATTCACACTCTTTATTTGGGAGTGGTTTAAGTCCAGTTCAGTGGTGGAATGTAACAAAGTAAAAATAGTTAAGTGCTGTACCTAGGAATACATTTTGAGTGTCTGTATTTTACTTAAGTAGATTTTAAAGGTGATACATTTTACTTTCACTACATTTGAGAGCAGGTATCTTACTTACTTTTTCGAACAGGACTGAAAAGTAAAAGTATTTTTATTACTGTTTGAGACCTGGTGAAAAGTCTAAGGGTTTGTTTGAGCAAACAAAGCTATATAAATAAAAACAGCTAGGAAATGTTTTAAATGGTTTCTACTGAACAAAATTCACAACAAATCTTTATCAAAATCAGTACATTTGAAGTTTTATAAGACCTCCAAAAACGTGTGAAATACTTTCACTTTTTACTCCTTAAGTACATCTTTTACTTGAGTGGATTTTTTTCATTTTTGCTCTGGTGTCTTATGTAACCAAATCAAGTACTTCTTTCACCAATGGTCCAGTTTAGTCCTGATGGCTTGGTCCTGTTCTAGTTTTGTTTTAGTCTTAGTTTAGTTCCTGGTTCAGTCCTTGTTTTTATGTGTTGTGTGAGCAAGTGTGAACTCATCTGCAAGCTGAACTAGAGCAGGACTAGACCAGGACTAGTACAGCACCACATCAAAACAAAGTCTGGTTCCAGGGTAAAACCAAGATCCACAAAAAACCTGGACTGATAAGTAACACTTTCGTTTTCATTTAGTGCTGGTTTAGTTCTTTAGTCCTGTCTAGACCTGGTTTAGTACAGTTGCTCTAGTTTTAGTAGTTATTTGATAGACCTCATGTATTCCTGGTTTGGTTTAGAGACATTAACATGGTGGTGGTATTAACTTGTACAGCATATTTTCTGTAGAAAATATTCTAGTCCTGGTTTAGTTCTGGTTTCATCCTGGATTAGTCCTTGTTAAGTCTCAGTTTTGATGTGGTGATTGTGCAAGTGTGAACGCACCCTGAACGTAAATATAATGAAGAATATACTCTATCACAAAAAGGAAACGTTAATTTTACAGGAATACGCCGATGCAGCTTTTTCAATTCTGATATCAATTCCGATACTACAGTTTTAAGCATCTGCTGATACCCAATATAAACAAATACCAGAGCTGAGACTGAAAACAGCATTTATTTCCTTAAAACAAAAAATAAAATGAGACAGAACAGCTCCAAATGTGGTATGTACAGCTCTGTTATCTGTCTCTTACGTAACCACAGAACAGACTTTTGTAAATAAAACTTTGAGCTATTTGAAACAATGTTCAAGCATAATAACATTAAAGAAGAAATACAAAGAAATGGCATTGATGAAATATGAAAATAGAGAAAAATGCTAATTCTAATGCTCTTTTTTTTTTCTCTTCTGTTAGTAAGTCATGTACACTAACCTATAACACAAAACCGAAAGTTTGAAGTTATAATTATGAAAAGGGGTGGGATTAAAGATTTCAGATTTATAGTTTGCATGTTTAAAATAAAATAAAAAATAAAATAAACATTACAAGATCTTCTGGGCCAACAGCGAACTGTAAATAGTCTTATTACTTCAATATGTATGTCCAACTCCGATATCGACTGAACCCATATTTAGAAGTCGATATCCAATCCAGCAAATTGTTAAGTATTGACAGCGATAGCTAATATTCAATAATCAGTATTACATCGGTGTATTCCTAATGATTTTACTATTTACCTGAATGAATGAAATGGATAAATGCATATCAACTTTGGCAGACAGGCTTACATTGCTTAGCTGATATAAAACCACTCACTCACTGGCCTATAAACATATTAACTACTTAAAAAGTCTCCCCATGAGCCACACCTTTATTTGCCTTTACTTTGCTCCACGTGGTCTCTTTGTTTTACTATAATGCTTCAGCTCCACTCGCCCTAAGGTCCAAAGTTCAGTTAAGATCAGATCTGTTTGAAGTGCCTTTTTCAACTCAATGGATATTGCCAGTGTTTCAAACAACTGTGGTGAAATCCATCATCATAATATTGAAATGTGATGAATGAATGCTGTGGTTACTGTCAGTTAGTAGGCCAGTACTAGTTTTTGCTTATAAAACTTGCTATAATGCATTTTTGTTTATATATTACAGACATTTTACTCCAAGAAAATGTTTCAATTACCAGTGCCTTCTTAGATTCATAACTTCACATACAGTATTAAAAAAAAGTTTATATATCTTGACTGATTTAGGCTAAATTATGGACCAATTTGAGTCCTGATGTAGTTTTTGTTTGATCCGGTTCTAGTTCTGCTTTAGTCTTGGTCTTGTCATGGTTTAGTCCTGGTATAGTCATGGTTTAGTCCTGGTTTAGTCCTGGTCTAGTCATGATTTAGTCATGGTCTTGTCATGGTTTTAGTCCTGGTTTAGTCCTGGTCTTGTCATAGTTTAGTCCTAGTATAGTCCTGGTCTAGTCATGGTTTAGTCATGGTTTAGTCCTGGTCTTGTCATAGTTTAGTCATGGTTTAGTCCTGGTCTTGTCATAGTTTAGTCATGGTTTAGTCCTGGTTTTGTCATAGTTTAGTCCTAGTATAGTCCTGGTCTAGTCATGGTTTAGTCCTGTTTCAGTCCTGGTCTAGTCATGGTTTAGTCCTTGTATAGTCCTGGTCTAGTCCTGGTTTAGTTCTGGTTTAGTCCTGACCTAGTCAAGGTTTAGTCCTGGTTCAGTCCTGGTCTAGTCATGGATTAGTACTGGTTTAATTCCACTTTAGTGTAGATTTGATGTGTTGATGTTGCAAGTATGAATGATCCTTAAATGTAAAATAATGTAATGTAATATAGAGTAAAATATGTTTTTTTCTTTTTTTGTGTGTGTGTACAGTAAATTCAATTTGTCAACTAGACATAAGTTTATTTGGTCCAATATATTTTGCACCCCATCCAAGCTGCTTCTTCAGTTCTGGTCAGACGCTGATGGACACTGTCTTATATCTGTCTGAAGGGAGGAGCTAACTACACTGAAACTACTCTGAAACTAACACCCTACTTGTTTACAGTTTCTGTTCGTTAGCTGTGCCTACTGAGCTGCACTGTGTGGGGTCATATTAGCATAATCATTCAGGGCCATCATGAGGGCTTTCACACCTTTGGGCCTGACCTGGCTATCGCTATTGTTTTCTTTGTTTGTTTTGATTTAGGTTTGAGATTCCGGTTTAAGATTTGATTTCTATGAATGAAATGAATTAATGCATGTACCAACATTGGCACACTTGTTTACATTGCTTGAGCCATAATAAATGACTAATAGCTTGTCACCAGCAGACGGATTTCAGATCGGCGTCACTAAATGATGTCAGGCTCTCACATAAAACCAGTTTAATACGACTTCGCCATATCAGGGCAGAGGAAGTGATTGTTGGTTGTGATGCATGTGATCCCTGCCTTAAGGCCATGAAAAGCCCAGTAATTTTGTGTTTTAATTGTCTTTGAACTATAATAAAAAAGGCAATGGCTTGACTAATAAAATCTGTTTTCAGAGGCACCCCAGGACTGGTCCGATCACGCCCTGTGGTGGGAACAAAGGAAATGCTGGCTCCTGAAAACTCACTGGACCCTGGATAAATATGGCATTCAGGTATCGGGGTTCACGGCAATTTGGAAATCTCAACATTATATAGATAAAATTGCATAATACGGGCCCTTTATATTGCTTTTTCAAACACAGACTTATTCAAAGATTGTCATTTTTCCCTATGTTTTGTCCCATAGGCCGATGCACACCTGCACTACACTCCTCAACACAAGCCTCTGTTACTGCAGCTCCCAAACATGAAAACCGTCAGAATGACTGTCAGTTTCTCCAATGTGGTCTTCAAAGCTGTGTCCGAGATCTGTCAAATCCTAAGTGAGTCCTGCCTTTTTATTTTAGTTTATTTAGTCCTGGATAACAGTCTACCACTTTTTAAACAATACCTTACCGTTTCATTGCTTCAGCAGTGACTTTATCAGTATTTATGTTTTTAAAGATCCATAAAACCGACCAAGAATGCAAATATGATTTCAGACTATTTCCTGAATTCTAAGGTGTGTGTTAATACCTGTAGTTTTTGTTTTTGCTTATGCTGGGTCAACCAAATAACTTTATATAACATTGTAATGCAGTTTCAAGTTAAACTCTGTAGCCACCTGGTTTTGTATGGAGATGTTATTGTCTCCTACTATGTTCCACAGTATGAATATGTTTCTATATTTGTATGTTTTTTGAGGGTGAAAAACATGTATTCTTACTATGAGTGGGGTTGCTACTTGACAGGTTTGGTGGCTTCACCTGCTTGTCTCTGTGGGGAAATAAAAGTTCAGTGTCAACTCCCCATCATAAAAGTTACATAGTGCACCTTTTAAATAAAACTATTGTAAATTTTTGTTCAATATCACAGAGGCTTATTTAGCTGCTGAGTAATTAAACAGAAGACCAACTTTTTTTCTTTTTTGACCCATTTCAGACATAAGAAGATCAGAGGAGCTGTCCCTCCTGAGGCCTCCTGAAGACAAGAAAAAGAAGAAGAAAGACAAAAACTCAGCACTGGAGGAGCTCTGGGACATAGATGTGCTCACGAAAGGGGCAGGAGGCTCAGGTACCATTCTGAAATGCACTTTAGAATGGAAATCTTCAAAATCTAAAAGAAATATTTAATACTGGTTTAACCAATGCATGCTGTTTCTTCTTGTGTTTTAATTTTGGGTTATCACATTTTTGATACATTAATGATTTTTAACTTCATTATATTTCATACCAGGTCCCATGTACAGTAAAACCATGACAGCCACATATGACCCAGAGAATGGGATGCCCCTCTCCGCCACCAGTCTGTGGTTCGGAGAAAACCCTCTCGCTGAAAGTCAACCTAACCTGCCCCCCGCTGAGCTCGCCAAGATATACCAGCCCCTCTCTCTGGTGGACAAGGCCCACAACAACGCAGGGTAATATATTTCACAATACAGGCATATTGTGAAACATAATAATTAGCTGTGAAGGTCATCATACTAAAATGTGCAATAACTTTTCCACTTGATTGTCTCCATGGAGATATTATTGCTTTGCGTGGAATGTTTCATAGTTTGGCATTGATGCCACTAGACCAGTTTACCAGTTTAATCTCCATATTAAACCCCCCTCACAATAGAATGTATGCTTTTAAAGGTCTCACAATAGAATGTATGCTTTTAAAGGTCCTATATTACACAACATCGACTCTTATGAGCTTTAACACACGTTATAATGCAATTATCTCCTCAAAAACAAACCCTGTGTTTTGGTTCATTCACATATGTTTGAGTAATCCTTCATTATTAGTCTGTCTACATTTCCAAAGCTCAAAATGCTCTATTCCACCTTGTGATGTCATGTAGTAGCAGTTTTCAATAGAACAGCCGCCATTTACCTTTAGTTGAGTTCAGTAGAGCAATTCCAGGGCTGATTCTAGTGAAGATATACGGAGTATAAAAACACAGTGGAGCACGTCCTGTATTACCACCTGGCATCACAAGGTGGAACAGTGTTCCATATTAGGCTGAGAAGAAATATAAAGTTAAAGTTACAGATTATAGCTTTGAAGGTGCCTGCAAAGGTCACTGTACAACAAAATAAAACTGTGATATTAAAAAGTTTTTTATAATTTCTAGTTGGCTGGACTCCTCTCGTTCTCTGATGGAGCAGGATGTTTTTGAAGATGACAAGATGCTACTTCGTTTCAAGTACAATGTCTTCTTTGATCTTAATCCCAAAGTAAGTGCCAAATATTTAATTCCATCACAAAAAGTGTAATTATAATCCCATTTTAATGAGAAATTTTTCATGTTTTTCAGTATGATGCGGTGAGGATTACCCAGCTCTATGAACAGGCTCGCTGGTCCATTCTGCTTGAAGAGATAGACTGCACTGAAGAAGAAATGCTGATGTTTGCTTCTTTACAGGTTAGAATGCAAATACTCAAACATCAAAGTGTACATATTATGTTATTTCATGATCTATTCTAATATTATAATGTTGTTTCCTCATCACAAACATACCTGGAATTGTGTTTTGTAATAATAATAAAGTATTACTCAAACATGTGTGAGTGAAACAAAACTCCAGGTATGTTTTTGAGGAGCTAACAACGTTATAACATGGCTGACAGATCACAATAATATGTTTTGTGTAATATGGGACTTTTAAGGTATTAAACAGCAATATTATGTTATTGTTTTATACACTTGATCCATCCTGGAATGAGACTAGAGTTAATTTTTTTTAATAATTGGAGGCAGATATAAGAATTGTATTAGAAGTACCTCTCTGCAATAATAATAGTTTGCTTAACTTAATTATTCATTCATTCCATACTCTGGCCACCAATCGTATACTCAATTACCAAATGTGTAGGTAAGGTGGGTGAAGTGTCTTGCCTAAGGACATAACTATAGTATACATTACTAGAGCCACTGTTCCCACACTTGCCTACTTTGCATTGTTTTAGTTTTGAGAATAGAACTTGAACTTTCTTGCTGTGAGGAAGTATGATTTTATACAGTGATAGTCTCTACATAAATACATTATTATTTAGTTATGGCATAATTTACAGTAAATAATAACAAACCGAGATCCAGACTTAACTTATTAGGCGCCCAAGAGCATAGTAACAAAGTTTATATAATACTAAGTGCATATGTAGAAGTTTTGAAATTCCTATTGTTATCTAACTGGAAAAGAAGTGCAGAAGGTATTTCACTGTGTGCATGGACTTGCCAGAGCTTGAAAAGGGGGTTGGGAGCTGAGGAAAGGAGCACAGAAAGCAGAATCCATATAAATACAAATTAAGTCATTGGCAGTACTAGAGATGGTAGATACGTGTTGCTTTCAAGGTAATAGCCAGATTTTTTGTTATTATATATGCAAAAAAGATATGCCATTATATCAATTTAGAAAGCTGTCAAAAAGAGTAGATTTTGTACACTGGTTTATTTCTATTTTTGAGTAAGAAAGTAACTAAAAAAACTAGTGCGCAAATATTTTAAAGTTGCATTATGTAACTTTTCTGGTAGGGGGTTCATCACTTGCTTATCTTCATGGAGATGTTATTGCTTTGTGTAGAATATTCCACAGTAGGACATTAAACCTGTACGTAGCTGAAATGTATTTTGCAACTATTTCAATGTGATTCAGAATACGACTGATTCACAGGGAGATTTTGTGTACTCACCTAAACAAAGAACTTTACAATCTCTATGACTCATACTTAATCCTTAACCTTATCATTTTAAAACATGCATCACCAACAGTAGCAAAATACACGATACTGCAAAGCTTTAAATATATACTGTACATCTTACTATTAATTTCTAACCTTCAAAGTACCTTTAGAGCAATCTTGCATTTATGTACTTCAGTATTAGTTTTATTGCTCAAAAATGCCCTGAAAAACAGATGAGCTGTCTCCATGGAGACAAAACAGTGTAACCAAAAAGTTACACAGTGCACTTTTAAATTTAAAACATCAAAACATACGAGTATTTCATTTGTCTTAATTTTGTCTTTTATTACACAGAATTCACTCTTGTGAACTTTAATTCATGTTAAATTTCTATACCCGGGGTCTTATTTTTTCTTTCTGATTAGTCTGTCTACATCTCCAGAGCTCAGAATGCTCTGCTCCACCTTGTGATGTCATGTAGTGGTAGTTTTCAAGTTAACAACTCCTTTTGCCATTAATTCAGTAGAGATTGGCAATTCCAGGGCTGACATCATCCACATGATTTTATTGAAGGTGTGTGCAGTTTAAAAACACAGTGGAGTGCTTCCTGTATTACCATATGACATCACAAGGTGGATCTGAGTGTTTTCATTTTGAGAAAAGAACTCAGCCTAAATATTGTGGGTTTGTGTGTTAAACATGTGAATGAAATAAAACACTACTCCAGTTCTGTTTGTGATGAGGAAATAACATTTTAACATAGAAAAAGAGTATTATGTGTCCTTTAATGTACTGTAGTTGAAATGTATTTTGCAACTATTTTATCTGATTCACAGGGAGATTTTGTAATGTACTCACCTACACAAAGATCTTACTGCACACTCTCTATGACTCATACTTAATACTTAACCTTATCATTTCAAAACATGCCTCACCAACAGTCGCAAAATGCATTATACTTAAAAGCTTTAAATATCTAAGTCTTACTATTAATTTCTAACCTTCAAAATACCTTTAGTGCAATCACAGTCTGTGTAAAGACTGAAGTGCTTTTAAGTGGTTTCATGTTTTCCTTTTACTTTTGATATTGGGACACTTAATTACGTCATTAGATAAAGCACCTTTATATCCTGCCCGACCCCCACAGGCTTAATTCAAGGGCGCCACCTGCAGGTCAGTTAGATGCCATACAGTTTGGCTTTGACAGGAGCTGAAAGCAGGAAGTAGCACTTTTTTCACCTTTAACGACCTGCATTTTTACCAGTGCATGTGACAAATGTTCAGGTCAGATCTGTGGAGAAGCAGCCCCACTCACAGTAACAGCATGTTTTTCAAATTATTTTAGAGCTATAAAAACACATTTTAAGGAAAGACAAGTTTATTTGTATATTTGTACAGTGTATTTATTCATACAGAAAGTAATTCAAAGTGCTTTACGGAATAAGAAAGTCATTAAAATAACAATACAAACAAATCAAAACATAAATAATCATCATAAGAGAAGAGAGAAGAGTGTAGAATGAAAACCTTTCAGTCATATGGAATTGAAAAAGAAAAACTAATGAGATAGATAAGTTTAATATGAAATTGTGGAAAATTGTGAATTAGCTCCATGGAGACAAGTAGGAGATCAGAAAAATTACATAATGCGCCTTTAAAAACATCCACAATAACACAGTCAAACTTTTTATTTTCCTAGTATCACATTTGTAAGATGGCCATGACAGGCCAAGATATTCATGCCACAAAGCCCAAACCAATAACGTCTCCATGGATACAAGCAGATAACGGATCATCCACTAGAAAAGTTACATAATGTGCCTTTAAAGACATTAACAATAACACAATATGCCTTTTTATTTTCCCAGTATCACATTTGTAAGATGACCATGACAAGTCAGGATTGATAGTTTTAAGCCCAAACCAATAACATCTCCACAGACACAAGCAGACAGACCATCCTCTAGTAAAGTTACATAATCCATCTTTAAAAACAACAACAGTAACACAGTCTACCTTTTAATTTTTCACAGTATCACATTTGTAAGCTGACCATGACAAGTGAACCACAAGACAATTCAGATGAACCTGAAATTGACGAAGTTGAAGCTGCTTTGTCCAACCTGGAGGTGACTCTGGAGGGAGGACACGCAGACAGGATCCTGGTAAACACATTTTAAAATTGCTTTGAATCCAGGTTTGTTACAGTGAGACAGCTGTTTCTGAGCAAAGGTTAGGGTTAGTGAGCAGAGCTTAAATAATAATATGTTTGAAAGCTAAAGAATTACTCACACAGTTGTTTGTCCCACTTTCAGGAAGACATCACGGACATACCAGAGCTGGCAGATACCCTCCGGCTGTTTAAGTAATAACACTTTTATTCCTACTATAGAGTTAATAATTATTTTAGTATTGGTGGTTTTCAGATACTAGAATATAATGATGATGTCATACCCTCATATAATAATGCCTCATAAGAGACAGATTTTCCTGTTGATTACATTGTACTTTATCATGAAATCTGTAAAAGGTAAATTCACAAATATTGAACCTGGTATTTTAAATTATTAACTAAGCCTAAGAACTCACTGTATTTGAGCTGCTGTATTCATTAATATTGTCCTATAGAATGCTGTGATGTCATCTGAAAGCCAGCACTTATCTACAACTGTGCTGCAAAGTTCTATGATTGAATTCAGGATATTAATCAATTAACTTTATATATATTTTTATGTATTAGCTATTGGTATGTATGGATTTAGCTTTTTCTGTTCTGATACCAATGTTGATACTTACACTTTGAGTATCTGCTGACACCTGATATCAACCAATACTTGGGCAAAGACTGAAAATATAGTTTATTTCCTTTAAACACAAACTGTGTATGGTGAAAATATCCAAATGTGTTTTGTAATTACAGAACAGCTATGTAAAACATAATAATAATATCATATGTTTTGGGCCAACATTGGCTTGTACATCATCTTATTATACCAATTTATGTGCCTTTCAGCTAAACCAGTTCCAAATATGTTGAAAAGCGATTGTGAGTGAAGATTAATATTCCAAAAATCTTAAGGTGCATTATGCAACTTTACAGGTCTGCCATCTGTTTTGTTATGGCTTTTCCAGCTGATGTTAAAGTATGGCATTAAACTATTATCTATCTTGCTTTTATTAAATTACAGGTGTTTTTATACCCAATAAAACCCTCAAAAAACATCCACGTTCCAGTGGAAAAATTATATAGTGCACCTTTAACTTAAGTGGATATTGTGGTGGCTTCTGTGGTGTTTGGTTTGTGTTTTTAAAATATATATGTTTTAAAGATATATTTGTGTTTATGTTTAGACCAAAAAGACTGACCCTTAAGCCATACAAAGATTACTGGTTTGTGTTCAAAGACACCACTATCTCCTATTACAAGAACAAGGAAGCAGCACAGGGAGAACCCATAGACCAACTGCATTTACGAGGTACTTTTTTTTTGTCTCATCATTACATTATATTGGTAAAACTAACTAACTAAAAGGCTGAAAGTCCTTAAAAGTCCTATATTACACAAAAAAAACATTCAAACATATCTGGGGTTGTGTTTTGTTTCATTCACACATGTTTGAGTAAGACTGCATCATTAATCTGTCTACATCTCCAAAGCTCAAAATGCTCTGTTCCACCTTGTGATGTCATGAAGCTGTAGTTTTCAAGTTAACCTTTTATCTTTAGCTGAGATTGGTAGTTTAGGTGTAAAATTATTCAAATGATTGTAGTGAAGGTGCATGGCTTTCAAAAACACAATGGAGCACTTTCTGTATCTCCACATGACATCACAAGGTGTAACAGAGTGTTTTCATTTTGAGAGAAGAACTCAGCCTAAATCTGCAGGGTTTGTGTGTTAAACATGTGTGAATGAAACAAAACACAACTCCAGGTCTGGTTGTGATGAGGAAACAGCATTATAACAGATGAGAAAATAGCATAATATGGGCCCTTTTCTGTTTCAGGCTGTGAGGTGGTTCCTGATGTAAATGTGACAGATAAGAAGTTTGGTATAAAGCTGCTGCTCCCAGTGGCTGATGGGATGAACGAGGTATACATCAGGTGTGACAATGTAAGTTCTGCCTTTTATGCCAAGTAAACAAAAAAGTTAGGTTTCTACTTAGAGTTTGAGATTAGAAACTTCAGCTATAAATACTGTAAAATGTACATCTAAGAAAGCCCCTTCAGAGTAGCTGCAGTATTTCGTTTTTAAGGGGGGCCATAAAGCTGCTGTTAAGGATTTTAGCCACTTTAATTTTTAATTTTCAGAAATTCTCCAGCTTTGGAATATTATTAGACTTTAATAAAACATTCAAATGAAAAATTCAAAAATTCAAATTGATTTATGATTTTAAATGATTTTTTTCTCTCTTTTATGTCTAGAGACTGAAGGTGGCAAGATTGTTAGTAATCTTGCTGTAACAAGGCACAGACATATTACAAACATACTGTGATGGTCAATGTTTTTATATGCATTCTCCTTGATAGATAAATAAACAAATAAACTCATCTAAACTAATCTATAAAATAATGCTATTCTTTACAATTATATATATATATATATGTATATATATATATATATATATATGTTTATGAGTGGTGGTATAGGCTATTAAATCTAATGACCTTATATAGAGGCAAAACAGCAACAAATTTGAATCATATGGATAAAATGTGTTGAAAATCCAATTGGTCAATCCAAGTGGCTAAATTAACTTAAAAAGTAGACAAAATATAAGCCAATCTAGATTCAGTCATGTTAATGTAAAGCCTTATTTCTATTTGTTTGAATGAAAAAGTCACCAAAGCAATGACTATCTTCTCTTTTTTTATCCAGGAAAACCAGTATGCAAAGTGGAAAGCTGCGTGCATTCTCGCGTCCAAAGGAAAGACGATGGCCTACAGCTCGTACAAGTCAGAAGTGAAGAATATTCAGTCCTTTTTACAAATGAAGAGTCTAGCGCCACCTCCTGGTCAAGAAGCTCCTGATGTTGAGGCCATGGACATGAATGCAGAATGTTTTGTTTCTCCACGTTATGCCAAGAAGCACAAAACTAAACAGGTGTGTTACACAAGCATATAGTGTACAATGTACTATACCAGGGGTCGGCAACCCAAAATGTTCAAAGAGCCATATTGGCCCAAAAAAACAAAAACCATGCCTGCCTGGAGCCGCAAAAAATTAAAAGCCTTATATAAGCCTAATATGAAGGCAACATAGGCTGTCAGTAAATTTATAAACCGACTATTAAAATGACTAAGTCGGCTACAAATACAAAATGAGAATTCATGATACACAAACCCCTTTTGCGACCCTCTCATACTCGGTGCGCCGTCTGTAGCCACTGAAATCAGGTGGTTAGTGTTGATTCCTTTGTCATTTAGGCCCCGTTTACACGTACACGGGTATTTTTAAAAACAGAGACATTTCCCTTCGTTTGTTCACATCGTTTACACGCAAACGGAGAATTCGCCTCTGAAAACGAATCTTTCTAAAAACTCCGGCTAGAGTGGAGATTTTGGAAAACTCCGGTTTCACGTTTGCGTGTAAACTAAAATAAACGGAGTTTTAGGAGCTGACGCGCTGAAAGTGCGACCGACGTTTACCTGTTGCTTTGACGACGATGATGGAAGCATTCAGAGCAGCAGTCGCATTTCTTCTGATCGTGCATAGGAGCACTCAGAAAACAGCAGCATGTAGAACTTTGTACGCAACATCAGCCCGGAGCAGAAGCTCTGAGCTCGGGCAGCAGCACTAAACACACGGGAGCAGTCAGCGCGCAGCCCCTTAAGACGGGGCTGTGGGTCCAGTGTTGGTCAGATTATCCGGGGGCTTCGTCCTCCATGTCCTGGCTCCAGACCTGGGCACGCAAAGGACTGGGTCCGAGTGCTTCAGTGCAGTCATCTGTGCGCTGGTTCCGTGCGGGAAAAGCGAGAATGCGCTGTGGATCACAGGTCCGGGTGGGCTGCTCTGGTCCTCCGCGCTCGGCTGGTTCCGAGGGGGTGCAAAGCATCCGGACAGAAGCGTGAATCCCGTTTGGTTTGTTATATGTTGTTCTGAGCGTCCGTCTGCACACATGTTTTTTTGTTTTTTTGCTTTTTCAGGGAAAGCGCTTCTCAGGTGGAGGCACTGGACACCACCCCCGCTTCAGCTCATCTATTTGTTTCATGTGTTTCATTTGCACACAGCTGATGGATCAGATCCATGACCAGAGATGAATGAGGGTTTTACCCCTAAAGAAACCACATTAAAACAACAACCAAAAAAAGCATTCCTTTTCCATTTTCACTAATTTTTGAAAAAGCTCCAGGGAGCCACTAGGAGAGTGCTAAAGAGCCCCATGTGGCTCCGGAGCCGCGGGTTGCCGACCCCTGTACTATACTATATATCAGTTTAAAAGTCATAGAACATTACCTTTAAAGTGCCAGTTTAAAGTGACAGGATACTGATTTTACTAAAATGGTTAAGATCCTTATATTTAAGATTTTTGCAAAAACATTCACACTTATTTTCCCAATTTGGCCATTTTTTTGGTTTAAAATTCTGTGACATCACACTATTGAATTCCATAGCTGTTACTTAACAAAACTCCTCTAATGTACACAGAAATTATTATCTGGCAAATACAAATATAAGAAAAAAGCTTTATTTTGTTGAAATCATGCATAAAGTATCAGAAAAAAAATAGTTCCTCATGTGCAAATTGTGCTAAAGTTTTGGGTAGAAATCTCCCCATGTATTGTCATCAATATGTTTTCAAACTCTCCTTTTCATTTTCAACTTTTCTTCACAAACGGCTTTTTCAATGGTATAAAACTACAATTTATATTTACAACAAGTATTAACCCACCAAATTAAGTAAAAATTAGAGAATCATACAAATCTGTCATACACACTTTAATACCATTAATTGAAAGAGTATCCTTTTTGCAAGCAGTAAGTCTGTTTATTTCTTATATTTATGATGACTGAAAGTACTGCTCGAATAAAGAAATAAAAATATGTTGGAAAAAATATATTATTATCTCAACACAGACATTCGCCGCCCCATAAACTAACCACTAAAAGGTGCATTGGCAATAACTTTCAGCTGTAAACTTGGATCATTTGTTTCCTTTTGTGCTTAGTAATACAGTTTAGATTATCAGGGTACACTGTGCCAAGAATATAATATTATATTTTCTATTTAAAGTGCACTGTGTAACTTTTCTAGTGGAGGGTCTGTCATCTGTTTGGCTGCATGAAGATGTTGTTGCTAGGTGTGAATTGTTCCATTGTTCTTAACAGATACAATATTTTTACTGCAATACTTTGGAACATAGTAGGCAAAACTATAACATCGTCATGGAGGCAAGGAGGTAGCAAAGTATCTCTCTTTTTCTCGAACCCTTCACCAGAAAAGTTATATTGTGTGCCTTTAACTAATAACATAATTGCCAGTTGTCTATTTTTTTTCCTTTTGTAAGCTTGTCAACCTCATTTGCATTTTTGTGTATTTTGCAGCTGACGACTCGACTGTTGGAGGCTCATCAAAACATTGCGCGTCTGTCGCTAATGGACGCCAAGATGCGCTTCATTCAGGCCTGGCAGTCGCTCCCAGAGTTTGGCATCAACTACTACATCGTCAGGTAGTACTGGCTTGGCATTGTATGCTGGCCTTATGAGATAGGGAAGTGTTTGTGTGTTGTTTTGTATTTGTAAAAGAGAACAGTACATATCAAAAGTGCATTGTGTAACTTTTCTGGTGGTGGGCCCGTCACCTGCTTGTTTCTGCGCATGTGTCACTGCTCTGCTTGGAATGTTCTGCCTTACATTTATTGCATTACAGCTGGTTTTATAGCTCAAAAATACCTAGAAAAACAGGCTTTCTGACTGTGATTGGGTCACCTCTCCACAGATCTGACCTGTAACTTGGTCTAGTTTAGTCTCCATGAAGATAGAAAGGCTTAATGCCATACTGTGAAACATTCCCTACAAAGAAATAACATCTCTATGGAGAAAAGCAGTTGACAGACCCTCCACCAGAAAAGAAGTTACACAATGCGCCTTTAATAATGAGCAATGGAATATGTTATATTGGGTTTTTTTTGTTTTTATTGCTTTTTTGTGCACATAAAGTAGGTGACACAGAGAAAAACTATTCATAATAATACAAAATTACTTGTTACGAATTTAAAAGATCAGACATTTTTCAGGGGTGTTAGTCATCTGAAAATACTAGGGATGCACCAGCTTTTTCAGTTCCAATACTAATATCAGTCTTTTGACTTTAAGTTTATGACGATATCCAATATAACCTGATACCACTGTAGAGAAGGAAAACTTTTGTTATTTCTAATATTCCTACAAACACAGCTTACTTATTAAACAAGAGATCAAATTGTGTTTTGTAACTGTTATTTATTCTTCAGGTCACTACTGAAGAAATTTGTATGAATAAAAGTTGAAACACTATGAGACATTCCAGGATAAAATTGGCCTGTAAATATTCTTATTATAGTCTTATTACATCTAATTAAAGGCCCAATCAGGGCATTTGCTTAACCGATATCATAGAACAATACCTGATCCAGCTAATTTTACAGTAGTGGTGTCTATATTTGATATATTTGAACATCATATCAGTGCATCCCTACAAAATACCATGTAACTGATATAAAAACACTGGCTCCACTGCCCCCATAATCAATGGACTTTCTACACTCTTATAAGTAGACTGAGATAAACTGTATTGATCCACAAGCGAAGTTATTTGGACACAGTAGCTCGCACATCACAATAAAATATAATAACACAAAGTAAAAATATAAATGATAACAATAAATCCTAAATAAGCAATAGCAAAAATAGCATGAGGCTGGTGCCAAATAAGGCATATAATTATGTCCACGCTGAAACCAACCAATGCATTTTTCCTTGTTCTTCATTCTTACCTTGCAGTCACCCCATAGCATGTGCTCACCATCTGTTTACATTATCAGACTATAATATTTTATGTGTGTGCATGTTTTAGATTTAAAGGATGCAGGAAGGATGAAATCTTGGGCATCTCGTACAACCGGATGATTCGAATCGACATGTCCTCCGGGCTGCCTGTCACAACATGGAGGTTTGCCAACATGAAGCAGTGGAACGTTAACTGGGAAATCAGACAGGTGAGAGGAGACCGGGGCATCTGAAGTAAATTTTAAAATCTTAAATAAAGTAAAAACTGTTATAGCCGTTCATGTGTGGAGTTTGCATGTGGATGGGCGGTCTGTCTTGCTTATCAACCTAAAATATGCACAAAAGACAGATCCTCTAATGGTGGTTTTCAGATGCTAGAATGCGATGATGTCATACTCCCAGATGAGGGCAAGAGACAGTTTTTCTTACAGTTTTTGTACTCTGCCACGAAATATCCAAAAAGTAAATGTCCAAATGCTGAACCTGATCATTTATTATTATAATTATTTAGTTATTTATTTCATTCATAAAGTATAAAAAGACATCAACAGTGTCACAACATCGAAGATATAAGAAATAAATGAAAAGGAGCAGAAAGAAGAGTCGTCTTATGTTCTCTGCCCCTTTTCAAGACAAAACATCAACACTGATAGTCACTTTAAAACATTTCAAATCAGTACATTTCTCTTAAGTCACAATTATGAATCAATTGCAAACAGAAATCTTCACCATTATGCATTAACAGCTTAGTTTTCTTTTTCAAACATAAACATTGCATTCGATTTTATGTGTTTTTTAAATGCCGTCATTGTACTTGATTCTTTTATATCTTTGTCAAAACTATTCCATAAGTGAACTCCTTTCACAGGGATGCTTCGCTCCATAACCTTGGTTCTGAATCTGGGTTTTTTAAACATTTTATTTGTGATGAGACCCAAGAACTCACGGTATCACAACAAAAGTCTGTTCTTTTTTTTTTCTTGTTGTCCTGCATTAAATATATCTGCGCTATAGAATCTTGTGAGTCATCTTAGATCCAATTTGGTTGTCATGACTAAAGTTTGAGTTTTCACATTCACTATAATTCATAACCTTTTTTGGCTTGTGCTGATACCTCGAGTCTGCACAACTTTTGGTACAGACCAGAGTGTAGATTTTCCAACAAAAACTTTAATAAAACTTTATTATAGATAATTTCTAAAAAGATATCAACATATAATTCAGAGAAATCTATATAGTTTGGATTAGCATAATGTGGTTTCGCTCATTGGCTAAAACTCATCTGAAAGTTATTCCCCTGCATAAAAAATTTAAACTGGTGTCATTCTAGATCGATATTACAAACTAACTTTATTAAAACTATAATATCGAACCAAGTAAAGTCCTGACCAAGCCTTGCTCAATATCTGGAGGTGGGACCACAGAGACTGCATTGTCTTCACCCACTGTTCCTGATGAGTTGCCCTAATGGCATTTAATGGATTGGGGCAAATGCAGAGAACAAATTTGCAAAACATGTAAATATAGGTACTAATGAGTCCTTTACTGCGACTATACTCAGTTACATTTAATCAAGTCATTTCCTGTAATAAATTATAGTCTGTAATACTATGTTAAAAGCAAACACAGAATACAATTTCAGTGTACAAACCATACACTGTATAAAGACGTGGACTAAAGGAGTGTGACATAATCCATAGCAGTCAAATGAAGCTCATCAGGGCTGGCAGTTATAGGGTTAATTTGGAGCCAGGTCCATATTAGGAATAGGAATTTATTTATAGACAAAATTGCGAAATAAAAACACCAGGATCATGTGGAGCAGGTTAATACAAACATTTTAAGACCAAATGACGAGGCTCCCAATTTTTCAATGTAAAGTCAATGTGAGCCAGAGTCGATGGAGCCAGAAGTGCCCCCTTGCTCACTTCCTATTTGAAACATGGCGACTTGCAGGTTAGCTCTGTCTATACATGCATCCCGAATTTCGGACTTCCGGTCATCACGCAATGCATATTGGGAAGGATCCTCCGAAAAAGTGAGCATCAAACCGCCATGTTTGATTTCACATTGGGATGCGTCTATTGTCAGAGCCAATCTTTTCTCGTCATTTGAACTGTATCGCTTTTGTTTCTGATTGTGATATTGTCATATTTTAATTCATGGGATTTGGACATCGTAATTGTGTGGTTGTTGGATGTCCTAACAGCGGAAAAGGAGCTTCTGAAGTTTGCGAACTTCATAACTGCAAAAGGGAATCAGATGTGTGTGACTGCATACCTCTGTTCAAACTGTTTCCCTTCCCAATGGAATTGAAAAATAGTGAAAGGTGAAGGCGATGGGCAGGATTGATACACAGGAAGGATGAAAAACTAAGCCTCTGACTGCCTAAGAAATCATCCCGAGTTTGCAAGCGAACATTTTGTATGTGGAGCGACATCAAAGCAAAATCCCGTTTGTTAAGTGAGAGGTGCAGAAGACAAACAGGCTGAGCTCGCACTTTCTTGTTCAACTGACTTTACAGCAACATTACGTCTTGGTCGCTTTATAGTGGAAGGTGTTTCTAGGCGAACAGCTGGTGCCTTTTGCTTTGCCGTTGACTTTTTAAATTTGTAACCAAGGTTGATCGAGGGATCAGGATTTTGCTTTGATGGTGCTCCACATACAAAATTTTTCAATTCTTCGGGAAGGGAAACTGAATAGAGATTTGCAGTCACACAGATTTGATTCCCTTTTACAGTTATGGAGTTTGCAAACTTCCGAAGTCCATTTCTCAAGCTGTTTTCCGCTGTTAGGATATCCAGTAACTACACAATTACGACGTCTGAATCCCATAATTAAAATATGACAGTATCAGAATCAGAAACAAAAGTGATATGGTTCAAAAGACTTGAAAAGATCAGATTTGGTCGAAATTTGGGATGCATGTATTTATATATACGGTTTATGGTTCACACTTTAGCCAATTATGGCCAATTATGGCTGTAAAGTAAATAAACTATCTAATGCTAACTTATTTATGCATGTGTTGTTACAGGTGACCATAGAATTTGACCAGAATGTGTCGATAGCGTTTTGCTGTGTGAGCTGCGACTGCAAAGTGGTCCATGAGTTCATCGGAGGATATATTTCCTCTCCACACGATCCAAAGACCAGAATGAAACTCTAGACGAAGAACTGTTCCATAAACTCACTGGGGGTCAAGAATGAGGAGACACAGCCTAACTTCTGTCTGAGCTGATGCCACTGTGGCTCAAAATGCATGTATAATAGAAATGCATTAGTTTTATATTAGCCTCTGTGCCCAATAGCGTCCAGAAACATCACTGTTAGCGTCACTACTTCCTGTCCAGGTTTGAGGTTTTTGCTGAGTCAAGCTAAAATGAATAAATATTTAAAGATAAAGCAGTGAACATGGAGCTGGGTGGATGTCACTGACAACCTGTTAAAAAGTACACAAATGAAATGAATACTGCAGCAGAGGACACTTCAGTGTTTAGAAAGACAGAATTGTGTGTCTCAGTGCTAATGCTAATGCTAATTTTGAGGCACAAGACCACACTCGCAAGACTGAAGTGCCACAGTGTACATATATGACAAAATTATCTTGTGAGATTTTTATTTTTATGCGTTTACATTTGAATTGGATTAAAAAAAAAAGGGTGAATTGGTGGCGAGTGTGTTACATCGCTTGAGAAGTATTAGTTATAAGTCAAGCAAAAATAGTGAAGCCAGAATTGTACTGAACCACAAAATTTATTCATTTTAAGTTATCAAATCTTGTTTTATGTTTTGTTTTGTTTTTTCTCACGGACCCAATCTTGTGTCTTGTCCCATCCCTACTCATAATATTTTTTATAGACAATGTCACTTTACATTTTGGTGCATTCTTCATTCACTTTTCACCAGCTAAACCATCACGCAGTCACAGTAGCAGATTTATACAGCAAGGTGGGTGAAGTGTCTTGCTATAACAGAACACATTGCTAGTGGGTATTGAACTGCCAACTTCTACCAACAGATCAACATCTGCCCTAAGTCAAAGTCCAAAAGCATTTCATTTCCTGCAATCATGAACTCCAATTGTTGCTTTTATTTGAATTTTATACCAGTGTTAATGTCATTTTTTCTAACAGGACTAATGTAAATACGTCTCTCACTTCATGCATTGCTGACATTTTGTGAAGACTTTTTTTGGTGCAAACATTAAAGTGTTTTTATAACTTGTTTTTAATTATACTTCTTGTTTTTGTCTTAATTCGTCCTACCCCTGCTTTTATCTGTTTTGTTATAGGCTACTTAGAAATTAGCATTTTGCAAATACAAATCTAAAATGAGGGTGGCTGGGTGCTCCCTTAGAGATAGGGTGAGGAGCTCAGTCACATGGGAGGAGCTCAGAGTAGAGCCGCTGCTCCTCCACGTCGAGGGGAGCCAGCTGAGGTGGCTCGGGCATCTGTTCCGGATGCCTCCTGGGCGCCTCCCTCTGGAGGTGTTCCAGGCATGTCCCACTGGAAGGAGGCCCTGGGGAAGACCCAGGACACGCTGGAGGGACTATGTCTCTCGGCTGGCCTGAGAACGCCTCGGGATTCCCCCGGAGGAGCTGGAGGACGTGTCTGGGGTGAAGGAAGTCTGGGAGTCCCTGCTTAGACTGCTGCCCCCACAACCCAGCCCCAGATAAGCTGAAGAAAATGGATGGATGGGAATCTAAAATGAATCAATTAAATATTTAATTGCGATTAATCTCATGAATATCATAGTTAACTCACAATTAATTGCACATTTTTGTCCCTTAAATCATCATTTTAACTCTTATCAACATAGAAAAGTGTAAAGGGTTGCTTTGTGCAAATGTCTTTTTATTGCAAACCATAACAATTATCAGTGAGACAACTTTGTGTTCGATGTTCCACTCTCATATTACGCTTTCATGAAGTGCTCTGCAACAGTGGCAGTGAAGTGCCTCTCTTCTGTCTTCGTAACAATCAAAGTGACTGAAGTTCTCACTGTGAAATAATGTGTTGTGACCCCAAGATAGCTCTCATTACTTAGGGACGTCCAGTAATCTCCAGTTAGCACGATTGTCTTTGTCTGCCCCAATGCCTGCAGAGCTATCGCTTTTACTGTATCTGTTATAATCTAAGCAAATTGCAAGCTCTCACTGAGGTGTGAAAAACCTGAATTTACTATAGACTATTTTTCACATTTTTCTCCATACAGGCTGACAATATTTCAGAAGATCTAGTTACTGGTATTGGGAATATCTAATAATTACAATACCTGAAAGAGTGATTACACCGGCAAGTGTAATCACTCTTTATTTTTTATTATATATATATATATATATATATATATATATATATATATATATATATATATATATATATATATATATATATATATATATATATATATATATATATATATATATATATATATATATGCTGCTATTATCATCTCAAATATATATCTTCTTCCTATGTTTTGTTCATGCCATAATGTATTTATGTTAACTATCCGATTTTTTTTCTTTCTCTTTAAATGAAATGGCATGAGCAATAAATAAATAAATAAATAAATACATGAAAACGTGCTTCAAATTTCGTCCAAAATAAACGAGCTTTCTTTTTAGCGATAATCCGCTTGTTTGGTCTACCTTCAGTGTATCTGCGATCGTTTAGCCGTCCTGTGTTGCTACGGAAGTGATGGCTAACACGTGGAAGTAGTTGCAGCTTGTGTTTTCCTTTAATTTCAGGGCTTAACAGTGCCTTTTTTCATCGTGCCTTACTTGATACACATTTATTTACGTTCTCCTTTATTTTTTACTTTGAAAAGCTGCTGTATTATGGCAGACAACGGGGACGATGACTCCCAGTACAGAATGAAAGAAGGGGACTACGTAGTGCTAAAGAGAGGAGATATCTTCAAAGCTGCTCAAATCGTAGCAAAAAAGTAAGTCTCACCGCCACAAAAAATATCTTTAACTGGCTACTCTGATTTTGCATTATTATGCCTTCAGCTATTCTTAGAAGTATTGTTTGTTTAGTTTAGTATTAGCCAGCTTTTTCAAGTCAGATGGTTAGAAAAGTTGAGATAAAAAATTATTTTGTTAGTTAAATGTGCATTGCGTAACATTTCTACTGGAGGGTCCGCCACCTGCTTGTCTCCATGGAAATCCACACTATAGATTAAACCTCTCTATCACGAGACAAGCAGGTTACAACACTACACTACATTACAGTTCAGATCTGTGGAGAGTCACCCTTATTCACAGAAGGAATTATTGTATTTTTGAGAAATGGAAACATAATAATAGAATAAAATGACTGGATCTTTTTAAAGTCATGCCATGGGACATTTCAGGCAAAGCAATAACATTTCCATGGAGACAAGCAGGTGGCAGTTGCATAGTTCACCTTTGACAGTCAAACATCCCAGACTATATTGTGTAAAAACTCCCAGGTATCACATATTTTAACAAATGATGTTAATCTTCAAGTCAAGATTTTTTCCAGGACTATTTAATTTATAACTAAAATCACACATCCTTTGACTGCTTTACTTGGTTATATTAATGCACACAATTTCCAAGTGTTTGCCTTGTTTTTCTGTTCTTTAGAATAGGAAGACAGGACTCAAAATTGTCTCTCAATCAAATTAATGTAACCTGATGATTGTGCACTTACAGGAAGGTGATCTTTGAGAAGCAGTGGTTCTTTCTTGAAAATGCTGTGGGACATTTGTACAACTCCACTTTTGAGATCCATGGTGGACACCTCCAGCTAAAGAAGACAAGTGATACAGGGAGCTCAGCTGGTATGTTGCGGTGGTTGATTTTAGAAAATGTCTAACGAATTATGATTTTTCTGGTAAGCATTACAACTGTGAGTAGATTTGTAATAATCTATTGTTAAAGGTCTTATATATTACGTAAAATTAACTGGAGTGAGCCTCAAGAATGTTACCTACTCAAAAAATACTTTTTGAGGAGATAACTTTTTTTCATTCATTCATTATATGTTATGTTTTGTAACCCTTTATTATTAGTATGTCTACATTTTCAAAGCTCAAAATACTCTGCTCCACCTTGTGATGTCATGAAGCGGTAGTTTTCAAGTTAACATTTCCTTTTTCCGTTGGCTTAGTAGAGATTTGAAATTCCACAGCTGAAATTATCCGAATGATTCTAGTGAGGATTTATGGTGTTTAAAATGCACTGCAACTCTTCCTGTATTACTGTTTTGTTTTATTGTTTTTTTTTACATTTGTGTTGTGTGTTGTTTTCAGATTCAAAGGAGGTGGCAGGTGTCGATAACAGAAATATTGTAGATGATGGAAAATCACAGAAGCTGACCAGGGATGATATAGAGATGCTCAAGGAGAAAGGACTAAAGGGACAGGTACATTTCTATATATATTTGAACATTTGAATTGTTCATTTGTGATTATGAATTAAAACTAAACTTCTAAACTAAGAACTAAAATGCAAGTTGGCTAATATACCATTTTGGTTGATATTATTACTAGGAGATCATCCAGCAGCTTATAGACAACAGCTCCACTTTCAAGGACAAGACTGAATATGCACAAGACAAGTACATCAAGAAGAAAAAGAAGAAGTAAGTTAGATGTATTGTTCTGTACCACCAGTATATTGTCATTTTATGTGTACTGTTAACAAAAGAAAATCTCTCACAGAAGCGTTACATATGTATTTCTAATTCCTCTTATTTCTTTTCTACAGATATGAAAACAGTGTGACTCTTTTAAAACCCTCTTGTCGCATCTTAGCTATGATGTACCATGGCAGAGAACCTGGAAAGATCTGGTCAGTCACTTCAGCAATGTCATTTTCAATATTGTAGAATTATAGTGAAAGCAGATGTGGTATGAATATGTGTGTTTTATTGCAGTCACCTTCGATACGACACACTGGCCCAGATGTTGACACTGGCGAACATTCACGCTGGAAGCAAAGTTGTGGTGTTTGAAACTTGTGCTGGTTTAGTTCTGGGAGCTGTTATGGAGAGGATGGGAGGTATGGTTTACTGATGTTTTTCCTGTGTCAAGCTTACTATATTTTAATGTTGATTGACCTTAAAAGTATACCTGAACTGTTGATTTTTTTTAATCAATACATGTTAAAGGGCTCATATTAAGCTATTTTCTGATCTATGTTATAATGTTGTTTCCTCATCATAAACATACCTGGAGTTGATCTTTGTTTCCTTCACACAAGTTAGTTTAACACACAAATCCTGCATATTTAGGCTTTTTTCTTCAATCAAGCAGAAAAAGTAGCTGTTAATGTCAAATTGTGTGATGTAGTGGTACAGCTATCTTTTACCTTTAGTTCGGTAGAGAATAGCAGTTCCAGGGCTGAAATCATCCAAATGATTCTAGTAAAGGTGTATGGAGTTTAAAAACACAATGGAAAAGGTGGAAGAGAAGAACAAAGTCTAAATATGCAGAATTTGTGTGTGAATCAAACACAATACGACACCAAGTATGTTTGTAATGAGGAAACATAACACAGATCAGAAAATAGTGGGCCCTTGAAGTTAAGTTGTAAAATGTCAACAAAGCAGTCTCTGAAAGTATTTGAAAGTCTTTGCAGTGCCCTTTGCCTGACAGCTGTATTACTCTGATCCAGGCTTCGGCTCAGTGGTTCAGATGTACCCAGGGGGAGGGCCTGTTCGCGCGGGGGTCGACAGTTTTGGCTTCCCCGCTCATTTCCACAACACACTGCATGAGTTTCCCCTCTGCCGAGTGAACGCTCTGCTCAATGGGACTCTGGAGGCTGCAGGCAAAGACCCAAGCGCTGGTGAGAGAATAATTGTCCAAGTTTTAGAGATGAGACAAGATACGGGACTGGGTCCACAAGAAAGAGACATGACGAGATTTTGGCCTCATAATTTATTTATTTTATGTAATATTTTTGTTTACATTCTAGTATTGCTTGGAATTGTAAGAGATAATAACTAAACTTGTGGCACGAGATCTTGTCCCAGTCCTACCAAGTTATCTTTTCTCTATAATTAAGGTGCACTACGTAACTTTCTTGTTGGTCATCCGTCGCCTGCTCACTTCTATGGATATGTTACGACTCTGCCTGGAATGTTCCATAGTATGACATTAAACTCCTCTTCTTTATAGTTATTCAGTTACAGGTGTTTTGTATAGCTCAGAAATACCTAGAAAAACAGACATTCTGACGATGAGCAGGGTTGCCTCTCCACAGGTCTCCATGAAGATAGAAAGGTGTAATGCCATACTGTGAAACATTCCAGACAAAGGAATAACATCTCATGGAGGAAAGCATTTGACGGACCCTCCACCAGAAAAGTTACATAATGCACCATTAACACAGTGATATTTTTGTATTACACACTTCCTGTCAAAAGTTTGGACTCATCCTCTCATTCAATTCTCATTCAGTGTTTGTTTTTTTTGTAGTATATTTTTACTATGTTCTACATTTTATATACACACAGAAGAGACACATATTTTACGACTAAATCCTCAAATTTGTCACTTTTGCTTTGTCAAATATTATTTAGTAGAGTTATTTTACTTTATTTCTTTACTACATAGTTCCGTATATCTTGCTTCATATATTTGATGTCTTCTGTATGTATATAAAATGTAGAACATAGTAAAAATATACTACAAAAAAAAAAAACATTGAACGAGAGGGTCAGTCCAAACTTCTGGTAGTTTACCTTTCACAGTTTTCAATGGGGCTGTGCTAAAATATCGAAATACCAGTATATCGTGATACTTAATTTGGTGATACAGCCTGCCCATGATAATGATACTGTATCGATATATCACCAAGAATAGTAATTATTTCGTGACAGTGCTACAGTTTTTGTTTGTTCAGAGAAAGTAAACTTGTTTATTTAATATACACAGTTTCTTTTTTTAATATGAAAGTTTGTGGAGCCAATCGCTAACTAATAATCTTTATATTCTGTATTTGTGGATCTGTGCATACATTTAGTTAGTTCCTTCATAAAGAGTGAATATAGAAGTACAAAGGCTCATTCCCTCCCTGTGAAATTATGACATTATTAAATTTTAGAACAGAACGCAACCTATTGTATGGCATAGATTATACAAAATTAAAAGTACCAAGTCTGTGCATTTATGCTTTGGATAAATGCAGTATTTGTTTTTTTGTTTTTTTTGTTTTTTTAACTTTTATTAAAACCAATCCTTGACAAATCACACACCCATTAACATATTTCAGACATTTCAATCCACATCTTTGAGCCTATTGTTCTAGTGTTGGGGGGTACGGCATGAGCCAGTTGGTGGTGATGACTAAAGGCAGTATTTGTGTCTAGAATGTAAATGCCAAGTGAAGTTCTTGTGTTTTTGCTTCTCTCTGTACAGATGAGCAAGCTGCTAATGTGGAGGAAGAGCAGAGGGAACCTGAAGCAGAACAGCAGGGCAGTCCAGAGGAGCTCAGGATGGAGACAAGTGCTGATGTGACTGAGAGGCCAGAGCCAGAGGAACCAGAGGAGAGGGAGAAGGAGAAGCGGAAGGAAGCTAAAGTAACTACATAACTACACTGTACACACAAGAAGGCTTCATGACCATTTTATTACCCTTTGCTTTACCCTTTAAAGAGTCTATATTACACAGAATTGACTCTTTTGAGCGTCAATATATGTTATAATGTTTTAGTAGCTGAACATACGTAGAACTAGTCCTGTCCGATCATACATTTTGAAGCATATTATTGTGATAAACTATAATATTGTAACTACTTTATGCCACTGACACAATTAAATGTCCTATATTACTCAAAATTGACTGTTGTCAGCTTTAATCCATGTGTGAGAATGTTGTTACATCCTCAAAAACATATCTCCAGTTGTGTTTTGTTTCCTTCACACATGTTTGAGTAATTCTTTATTACATTTCCAAAGCTCAAATTGCTCTGTTGAAATGTTTGTACAAGGGAAAACATGTTTATTTTGCTCTTGTTTTGAATCTAAGGAGCAGGAGAAGAAGCAGAGACTAGACGAGAAGCGAAAGAAACTGGCTGCTGCTGCTGCGGTGCTGGAGGGGAGGAACGCCGATGGGTGAGTCTCAACTTTAGACACTGGACTGGCCTCACACTCAGACATTGTCACATTTGTATTTACCATAAATCCCGGACTATACGCCACTACTTTTTTCTCACACTTTGAACCCTGTGGCTAATAAAACAATGTGGCTAATATATGGACGGATTCTTAGTTTGGCACATTGTCCATTCATTTATACGCTCTGTGGTTTGGCAACACAGCAGATATGCGCAGCCTGAGTGCAGAAAACGCCGCTGTCTGTGCGGTTTACACATGTATCTAGTGTTAACATGAAGTTGCTACACTAGCTCGTGATATTGTCAGCGCACTCAAATAGTTTATCGCCGTATGATAAAATTAGTTATGATTCTAAATGAACATTAGTGAGGGGGATACATCTTACCTGTTTGTGTAAAAGACAAGAATAAACGTCTCAAAACTTCAGTAACCGAACATCCACTGATACCTGATCAACACAACTAGCCCCGCTCCCGAGAGAGTCTGAAATCTGCTGCAATCCTCCAAGACACTGACATGATACAGACAAGACAGAGGCTCTTTCTGCAGGAGACATGCGCAGTAGAGCACAGGGAGAGATGGGGGGTGATGCGCCAAGGAAGATTCTTGTTTGATTGTGTTTTAAACAGTTATTTTGTACTTCATACACACACCCTCCTCATGGAAAACATACAAAGAAATGCAGATGGTGCAGCTTTTAAGTTAACTGCAATTGATGTGGCTGTGGAATAAGGAAACAGAGCTGCTGCCCGTGAGCTCGGCATCAGTGAGTCGATGGTGAGATTTTGGCGACAGCAGCGTGACGAACTGACTCAATGCAAAAAGATGACAAAATCTTTCAGAGGCGATAAAAGCAGACGACCCAAACTTGAAAACGTTCTTGAAGACGTGGACACCTGCGGCTTATATTCAGGTGTGGCTGATAGTGCGAAAAATACGGTATTCATTTATTTGACAAAGACAAAGTAATTTTCAGCTTCTGTCCCAGGTCAGGCTTGTCCTGCACTAAACAGAAAGGCAACATCATATACTGTTCTTAAATAAGTGCAGCATTTCATTTTAAAGGGTTCTTGCACTACACTGTCTAAGTGTTAAAGGAGGACTTTGTAACTTTTCTGGTGGAGGGTCCTTCACCTGCTTTTCTCCATGGTCATATTGCCAGGAATGTTCCACAGTATGGCTTTACGCTTGTTTATCTCTACAGAGACAGCAGGTGTAACCAAAGGGCCAAGTTACATGTCAGATCAGTGGATAGGCACGCGCACTTACAGTAAGAATGCAAGTTTTAGGGCAATAAAAAACAGTGTTATTGAGTAAATGTAAGATGAATATGTTTAATGCCATACCGGAACATTTCAGACAAAACAGTAACATTTCCATCGAGACGAGCAGATGAAATTAGCAGTTTAAAAGCAGTTTAAAAATCTATTATGTATTAATATCTGCAGCATTAAATAAATAAATGGACAACAAAAATTATATTATCATTGTCTTTTAATGACCAATCACAGCCAACTGTCCCTTTGGAGCATACTATCTAGTACCAACCTTATATCATCCCTTTGTCGCTGCAGTCTGACATGATGTTTAGTGCCCTTACAAGGACAAGAAAGTGATGCCTTTGCACTTCTACGTCAAATGAAATGAAATACCTGCTTCATATTGCAATATTCTGATGGATGGACAAAGGCCTCCAAAGCCAGCGCTGTATATTGACTTCCTCTGCATGATAGCACACCTCCCATAAAGAGCACCAGCGTAACGCAATTTCCCAGGGCGCCGTAAATCAAGCAATTTTATGAACTCTCATTCAGCAACATAAAACAAGGGATTAATCTCAAGAAGAGGCCTTAAATCTGTGCACCTCTCAGAATCACTCACACACCATACATTAGACTGTCCAATAGTGCAGACCAGCCATTTCCAAAAATAAAGACGATGTTGACCGTATATGTTATGTTTTGTGTCGTGCTGTGTTATGTCAGGTAAGGTAAGGGTGGGCAGAACAGAGAAGGGGGTTTCCCAATAATGCTACTAGCTAATAATTTTTAAAGTCCCATATTATACCATTTTCTGATCTATGTTATAATTATGTTTTTCATCACAAACACGCCTGGAGTTGTGTTTTGTTTTTATTTACATGTTTTATTGCACACAAACCCTGCATATTTTGGCTGAGTTCTCCTCTCAAACTAAAAACACTCCCTTCTACCTTGTGATGTCATGTGGCAATACAGGAAGTGCTCCAATCCTTTATTGTTAGTCTGTCTACACCTTGTGATTTCATGAAGCAGTAGTTTTCAAGTTAAAAGCTACCTTTTACCTTTAGTTTAGCAGAGATGGGCAATTCCAGGTCTGAAATAATCCAAATGATCCTAGTGAAGGTGTATGGGGTTTAAAAACACAGTGGAACACTTCATGTATACATGCATCACGAATTTCGGACTTCCAGTCATCGGTCCGGTCTTTGATGGCACTCCTCATACAAAATGTTCGCTGCAAACTTTGGATGATTTCTTTGGCAGCCAAAGGTTTTCTTTTTCGTCCTTCCCATGCATCAATATTGCCCATCGCCTTCGCCTTTCACTATTTTTCTATTCCATTGGGAAGGGAAACAATTTGAATGAAGGTTTGCAGTCACACAGATCTGATTCCCCTTTTGCAGTTATGGAGTTCGCAAATTTCCGAAAGCCCATTTTCCGCTGTTAGGACATCTAACAACCACACAATTATGATGTCCGCATCCCATAACTAAAATATGACAATATCAGAACCAGAAACAAAAGCGATATGGTTCAAAAGACTTGAAAAGATCGACTTTGACAATAGACACATCCCACTGGGAAATCAAACATGGCAGTTTGATGCTCACTTTTTCGGAAGATCCTTCCCAGTATGCATTGCGCGATGACCGGAAGTCCAAAATTGTGATGCATGTATTGGTGGTTTTAATAATGTCATAGGCTCAGATGGGGGGCAAGGGACTATTTTCCCTGTTGATTACATTGTACTTTGTCATGAAATATTCAAAAGGTAAATTCATAAATGTTGAACCTGGTATTTTCTATCACTAACTAAGCCCTAGAACTCACTTATTACAACATCATTGTACATTTTAACAATAAAATTTTAGCTGTCCCCAATCTGTATTAAATAATATTGGCCAATAGAGTGTTATGATGTCATCTGAAGGTGGAAGACAGTGTTTTCAGTTTGAGAGAAGACCTCAGCCTAAATAAGCAGGGTTTGTGTGTTAGACAAAACATAACTCTAGGTCTGTTTGTGATGAGGAAACAACATTATAACATAGATCAGAAAACAGTGCAAAACAGGCTCTTTAAATCTGCATAATCTGTCATTTGTCCAGTAATGATCCATAGTAGCTGGTTTCAAAAGTAGCCAACTGAACAATGTGTTTGAAATCGAAATCTCGCCCCTCAGACTGATAATGACTTCTGGATCTCACTCGCACCATATCAATTCACAACACAACACTCACCGTACTGTTGATAATTGCATCTATCGCCCTCTAGCGACTGTTTCTTTGATCGTCTCTTTGTCTTGTGCGCAGGTTGGTCATTGCCAGTCGATTTCACCCATGTCCTGTTCTGATGGGCCTGCTCCCTCTCCTCGCCCCCTCCAGGCCTTTTGTGGTGTACTCCCAATACAAAGAGGTGAGACCAGAGCTGTAATTTACTGGAACAATAACAACAGTATTAGAGCGCTTAGTTACTGTCGACTCAGGGCATCTCTCATTAGCTGCAGTGGCTTTTATAGCTTACAGCTCCACTGGGATATCTCCATCTATACTGCACCATTCGTGTCACTGTCAATGATAATTCTACCCTTGTAAATACTTAGCATATCTTAGCTTTGTGGTTTCCTATTTTACATTTTAAAGATACACTGTGTAACTGTTTAAGTGAAAGCTCCACCACATCTTGTCCCCATAAAGTTGCTTTTGTTGTTTATTGTGTTTTGTTTCATTCACACGTTTAACACACAAACCCTGCAAATTTAGGCTGAGTTCATCTCTCTCTCTCTTTCTGTTCCACCTTGTGATGTCATGTGGTAATACAGGAAGTGCTCCACTGTGTTTTTAAACTCCACCTTTAAACTCCACCTTCACTAGAATCATTTGGATCATTTCAGCTGTGGAATTCCCACTCTCTACAAATTTTAAAGTAAAAGGCAGATGTTTGAAATTAGTTCTTCATAATATCAAAAGGTTGAACAGACTATTTTGGGCTTGTAGAAATGTAGACAGTAGGGTTGGATAGTATCCAAATTTTTATACTGTTAAACCTTCTCAGGATTTTCCCGGGGTATATGGTATTACTGTATTACCAAAATGTTTTAGTACGACTTTAGTAAGATACAAAGCCGCACCGCTGTACGAGCTATGCCCTTCAGACTTATAATCTCTGAAAAGTTTCACATAAACCATCTCCAACACGATACACACACAGAACAGACTCACCGTCAGAAGCACATCCTCTGTCACAGAAAGAATACACATATTCCACTGAGTCGTGTCCTTTAGTCCAACAGAAGCTGAACCGCATCAGTGACACAAAGAGCGCTTATAGTTTATGCAAATGAACCATGTGGTTTTAAGTTTCGTTTCTGTAAAATGTAAACAAATCTGCGCCTGAATCCAAAATGCTGCAAATAGTAGAAGTACTAGTTTGTTTTTTTTGGTATAAACTCGCTTGCGGCCGAATTTGACATCTTGTTTTGGTCTCGTTATGAGCATCACGTGACAGTGGCACGAAACTAATCGAACGTCATCTCCCCACGTGGTTAAAAGAAACATTATAGACACTATTAGTTTTAAATTGTGATAACATTAAATTGAAACTACAACCACACATTCATTTGTGCTGAGCAAACAAATGTAGGGATCAGTAAATTATAACATTATATCAGGTCCTTATGCACTGCAGATTTTTTTTATGACGGTAATGAAACTGATATCGTTGCTACTTTTTGATACCGCGGGATACCCTAATACCGTATTACCGCCCAACCCTAGTAGACTAATAATGCAGGATTACTCAAACATTTGTGGATGAAACAGAAGGTTTTTGATGAGGTAACAACATTCTCATATGGTTTAAAGCTGTCAGTTTTTGAGAAATATAGGGCCTTTAATTGTGTACTTTGCATAAAATAGTTTCAGTATTATTGTTTATCACAATATTTATCTGTAGCCATATATCATGCTTCAAAATGTCTTTTTGTGACAGGCCTAGTTTTATGTGTGATTTAGATTCTAAAATGGCAGCTTGATTGTCTCTGTGTTGACTCTGCATCTCTCATAATGAGCTGTTCCCTCTGCAGCCGCTGGTCGAGTGCTACACTAAACTCAAGGAACAAGGAGGAACTGTCAACCTCCAGCTCACAAACACCTGGCTCCGACACTATCAGGTAAATGTTGTTTTTATTATTCATATATCCTACTATTCCTACATGTATTTGACTTAAAGAAGACCTATTGTGTTGGTGTCTGCTATATAATTATATATCACCAGTGGATCACTAGTTGCAATTTTTGAAGTTTTCTTGAAGCTTTGAAAACATGCAAATTATAATATTCATTCAAAACGACTTAATAAAGAAACAAGTCCACAAAATTTTGCTTTAGAAAATAACAGTGCCCAATGGGACCAGACATCACCATAAATGTCATCACAACAAAGCACTGTGCAGCTGTTGGTACTGCCAATGAATAGCTGCATATCACACTAGAGAGCCACACATTTTATTTACTTTGTACCAAAATGATTACACTATACGCAGACAAATCGCAGATTCAGAAAATAAAATTGGAGAACAATGTTCAGAGCAGTGGGTGTGTAACGGTGATGTTGAAAACAGTGGTTATCAGCAAAATGCCATATTGAAAATAGGCAATAAAAAAATTACTCAAACATGCACCTTCCAGAGGGTAAATGAGAAGGAGGAACATGTATAACATACTTAAAAGCTCTGAAAAGTTAATTTTACATAATAGGTTTGCTTTAAATTACCATGTGTTGGAACTATAAATGTTCAAACTTTGTAATATTTAATAACAATTTGGTTTTAGATATTTGAAAGATTTTGTTTTTTTCATTTGTTTTACTTAAATGCTGGTTTGCATCTAAAACAAAGCGTGCCCATCCATAAAGAAGGAAGCATTGCCTATGTAAAGTACCGTATTTTCTGGGCTATTAGACGCGCTCTTAAGCATCTAACCCCATCAAAAAAGGATTGCAAGCCAGAGCGCCCTATACATGAATCCACTCGGGTGTCCCAGCACGACTTCAGTAAACTACCAAGCCGCACCACCCGCAGCGCACGCAAACACACACGGAGCAGATAGCGACCGCGCGGCGAAAAACACCCGCAGCAACACTCATCACTCAACGCCGACGAGGAACAGAACGGAGGAACGAACCAAAAAAGCGAGTACAATGTGCCACTTCTAGACACAACTGAACAACTGAGTCACTGCGAACACGCCGACAATCCAGCGGTCCCAGACAGCACCCTCCCTACATGCCACAACTGAACAATGCCCAGAGTCACCGTGAACGTGCCAAACAAAGTCCCACTGACCCATCCAACTGTTGTGTTTCGTTTAAAGTCCAGTGTGGTTTATTTGTGAAAAAGTTAGAAAATAGACCATTTAATGATAGTGTGTTTTATAATCCAGAGCGCCTAATAACCCGTAAAATATGGTAGATTTCTTAAATTACTACTATTGTATTTTCAAAGCACTTTTATTTATCTTTCATGTATATTTTTTACATAGAAATGCAGGTCGTTTTAAAAGTTATATATTTTTAAACACCTTGCTCAGGTAACAGTTGTCTTATATCTTACTTTTCCTAGATGCTTTCAACTTAAACTCACATGGTTTCACAGCTACAAATTCAAAATGTTTTAATCAGTTTTCTAATCCTGCCTTGGCTCCAACACACGGGCGCATATCCAGGAACAGGGAATATAATGCCTATTTCAAGTAGAGTTCTTAAGTTACTCCAGTTTTATTAGACTTTCAGATCTTTTTTATCTTTTCAAAACCACATTCAGCACCAAAGAACATTACTGTTTTCAAGTCAATAAAAATATGAAACACTATATTCCCTTTATTTTTATCTTCTGTAGTTTATTGCAAAATCTTTGTGTTTGCTCCTTTTTATTTTGTATTTTTCGTTTTGCATCACATCACTAGAAGCTGTCTTGCAAAGCAGAAAACATTTACTTGTAACAAAACCCAGATTTTTCTTATTTGGATTTTTATGTTTACTATGCCCAAGGCTGCAGTTTTTTTGAAGTACCATAATTTCCTCTACAAACTAAATCTCCTGAAAAGTGATTCTTGTTTTAGTTTGTCAGTTCATATTTCAGTCTTTGTCAATTCTCCAGGACATGTTTAAAGGGCCTCTATTACACAAATTTGACTCTTGTGAGCTTTAAGCCATGTTATAATACTATCATCAAAAACATACCTGGAGTTGTGTTTTGTTTCATTCACACGTTTGAATAATCCTTTATTATTAGTCCGTCTACATCTCCAAAGCTCAAAACGCTCTGTTCCACCATGTGAAGTCATGAAGCGTTAGTCTTTAAATTAATAGCTACATTTTACATTTTGTTTAATAGAGATTGGCAGTTTCATGGCTGAAATTATCCAAACGATTGTAATTAAGGTGTGTGGAGTTTCAAAACACAAGGTGGAACAGAGTGTTTTCAGTTTGAGAGAAGAAAACAGCCTAAATATAGAGAGTGTGTGTGTTGATGTGTGTGTGAATGAAACAAAACACAACTAGGTTAATGTAAAAATTGTGCGCTGTCCCTGTCTCATTAAATAAATAAATAAATAAATAGACTCCAGGTATGTTTGTGATGAGGAAACAACATGTATCAGAAAATAGCTAAATATGGTCCTTTTTTCTATCTGAACTTTGAGCAAAATCCTATTATTAAAATGTAAATTGTAAGTCTAATCATCTTTGCAAAGCTTGTCAAAAAAATATGCAATTATCGCAATTTTTCCCATACCATTCAGCCCTATTTTTTTTCCGAAGTGTTTTTTTTTTTTATTGAGCATTCACTTAGATATACACATTACATAAACATATTGCAGTTATATTTTTTTTCCCATTCAACCCTAATTCTCATCTCATCTTATATTTTTTCCAGGTGTTGCCCAATCGGACCCATCCCGTGCTGCTCATGAGTGGAGGCGGCGGCTATCTTCTCTCAGGGACGACAGTTGCTTCTGGCCAATCCAATCCGGGCCAGTCTAAACCAGTGCAAACTAAACCAGGCAAGTCTAAAGCAGCTGAAGAGGAGCCTGCAGCAAAGAGAGTGAAAAGCACGGACACTGACGCATGAGTGGGAGATTGGTCTAAGGGCTCCACTGGCTCCTGTGCCTGGGATGTTGAATTGACTTGACAGGAATAAATAAGAGGGAAGACTGTCTGGTTTGAATACATCAGATGTATAACTCGAGTACAGTGGTTCTCAAACTGTCGGACATGTACTAGAAGGACTGTCACAATAACAACAGTTGAAACGAGCATGTTCTCAAATTCATGGTATTCTGGTGTTAGTTTATGATATATGATAAAATTCAGGATTGACTCTAGCAATGCAGGTTTTAATCCAGGTTTTTCAGATACCGATTTTGATACTTTGGCTTCAAGTATCTGCCAGTACCCGATGTCAAAGAATACCAGAGCAGAGACTAAAAACGTATTTATTTCCTTTAAACACAAACGGCATAAGGTAAAAAAATGATCCAAATGTATTTTCTAACTACAGAACAACTTTGTAAAGACACTATTATGAGTATTGTTCTACCAACATTGGCCAGTAATCTTCTATTACACCAATTTATAGACCAAAATGAGATATCGCCTGAGTCAAGATTGATATCCGATCCACCAAAAATTTCAGTATCGGTGGCGATATCTGATACCAGTGTCAGATCAGTGCATCCTAGTCTAGTTGCTTTTTTATGTTGCAAGTTTAATTGCAATACTTTTTTTTTTTCTTTTCAAAGATTTTTGACTGACCTGATTTAGGATGGTCAAGTTTTGCTATTGTCATTATTTAGACTGGTTTAGTCCTGGTTTAGTCCTGGTTTAGTCCTGGTTTAGTCCTGGTTTAGATCTGGTTTATTCTTGGTTCAATCCTGGTTTAGTCATGGTTTAGACCTGGTTTAGATCCGGTTTAGTCCTGGTTTAGAGGTGGTTTAGATCTGGTTTAGAGCTGGTTTAGATCTGGTTTAGTCCTGGTTTAGAGCTAGTTTTGACCCGGTTTAGAACTAGTTTAGTCCTGGTTCAATCCTGATTTAGTCCTGGTTTAGCTCTGGTTTACCCTTGCTTTTATCCTGGTTTAGTCTTGGTTTAGACCTGGTTTAGCCTTGGTTTTATCCTGGGTTAGTCCTGGTTTAGACCTGGTTTTGACCCGGTTTAGAACTAGTTTAGTCCTGGTTCAATCCTGATTTAGCCTTGGATTTATCCTAGTTTAGTCTTGGTTTAGACCTGGTTTAGCCTTGGTTTTATCCTGGGTTAGTCCTGGTTTAGACCTGGTTTATTTCTTAATCTGAACACTTTGAGAATCACTGTACTTCATCATTACATTCAAATTTTACATTCAATTCTAAAGCGTTACTGCTGTGACTGTGAGCGAGCTATGATAGTTCTTAGTGTTAGATCTCTTATTTTGAAAAGCTTTGCTCTCAGAAATCATTTGGCAAAGCAATATGTGCCCATATTTTTTTTAATTTAGGAAATATTTTAGTTTATTTATTTGTCCTGTGCCATAATTTGTTTACCATTCACACTTGTTTATTATATTTGCACAGAAATAAAACTACAGTAACATTTGGTCCCCGAATATTTTTTTATTGAGAGACAAGTAAACGGGACTTAATTGTACATTTACAGTGTTTCAACAGATTGCCTTAGACATTTTCATATATTATTTTCTCTATACAAACATTCCCATGCAGAATATATCTATAATATCACTGATACAATATATGCAAAACATAAAGGCTCCAGGAATGTTATTTTTATGATCTTTTTTTTCCATTCTAAGCACAATATATGGACAAACACAGTTAGATCTGAACTAAGACATGTTTATGTAGCCGAGGGTTTATGAAGAGTTGTCATGCAACTTTCCCGCTATCTTCTGTAACTCCAAGTCCATCGCTGCAAGGTTTTCCATCTGCGCATCCTGGAAGAAAAGAAAAGAAAGAACAAAGGCCCATATTATGCCATTTTGTCTGATCTTTACTCAAAACATAGAGTTGTGCTGTGTTTTATTCACAAACCCTGCATATAAAGGTTCTTCTCTCAAACAGATAGATGTCATTGTGGTAATAAAGGAAGTGCTCCACAGTGTTTTTAAACTCCATACACCTTCACTAGAATCAATTGCTGATCTCTGCTGAACAAAAGATAAAATAGTAGCTGCTAACTTGAAAACTATCGCGTCATGACAACACAAGCTGGAACAGAGCATTTTGAACTTTGGAGATGTAGACAAACTAATAATAAAGGATTAGTCAAACATGTGTGAATAAAACAAAACACAACTCCAGGTATTTTTACTATGAGGAAACAACATGATAAAATGGATTAAAAAATAGCGTGGGCCCTTTAAGAGACAGAGTAACCCAGATCTCATAAACCGTTATATATGGTCTTTATGTATTTGTCCAAGAAGAGGTAGTTTTTGATTTGCATGTTCAGTTCTGGAGGTTCATTGCAGACATATCCAATGCACTTTCCATTATTTTCCAAATGGCATTGTGCAGCGGTGCAATAAGACGTGATATGTGGCTGCACCAGGTCATCTGAATAATGATAACACAACAGTAACTCATGGTGCATTGTAGAGCTCGAGTACAGGGCGACAAGGAGCACTGTTTGAATGAAGCCACCTTGCTAAGAATGAACAAATTCCAGTTATTTATGTAACAAGATGTCTTTTTATGCGTCAAAACCCCTAAGCTTATAGTGATGGATCTGTTCATTTCAAAGAGCTTTTAAAAATGATTACTATTTTTAATAATTATAAATGTGACAGAAGCCAGTGCCATTATCAATATCCTTATCCACTTTATTTTAGACCTGGTTTAGTCCCATGTTAAACCGCAATTTAGACCTAATATAGTCAAGGTTTAGATCTGGTGGTAAAGCAAAATATCATCTTGGGTTGTACTTATTGTGAAGAGTTTAAAAGCTAATGGTATACTATAAAGTAATGCATTTGTTTTATATAGGGCTTTTCTATATTAATAATTAATTCACACAACAACAGCAGTGCTAATCTAAAACTAAAACTTTAACACTGTGATCCAAAGAAAAAGTAGGCTCTGTCCAAAACATAATCAGAAAATAATGCAATGTTTTCAACTTCTGAATCTTTAGCCACAGCTGCCCCTGGAAGAACTCATAGTAGTGGCTGCCAATATGCTCCAATATACAATGTGAGAACTCAAATTCAAACAGAGAGGGAGTGTGTTTACTCTTTGAAATGATGTGTAATCTAAAGCCATTTTGTAAAACTTGTTATGCTGACATTATCAAAATACTGGGTGTAGATTCCAAGTTCAGTAGATGTTTCTATTTCACAAGTAAACAATTACTACTATTACTATAATTATTACTAAACACATGCTTTTCTTTAACATTACCTTTTATTTTGATACGATCATAAATGATACATTTTGTGCCTTCTTTATCATTATTATTAGTTTGTACGATCATAAATGAAAACAAAACTGGCACTTTAAAAATTAAGAAAAAAAAGAAAGTGATCGTATTTCTGTTAGACGGGTTAGTATATGGAACAGTCTCAGTGATGATTTTTAAAAAGTCTAACGCTGTAGAAGAAAAAAGAGTATAAAGCTTTATGTTTTTTATAAGATATAGGGCTCTGGAATGAATGAATTATGCATTAAATTTCGTTTTGTTTTAGTTTATAATTTGTTTCTTATATACACAGTAAGTCGTAAGTGAAATTGTAAATGCAAACTTGTTCATTCGATGCTTTTCTTTCTTGGAATTCTGTCACTGTTTAAAAGGGTTAGGCATTAGTATTTCAATCATATAAGCACTTAATCTTACAATTTGGGGCAGTTTTCAGTCATACAGCAACAGTGGTGCAAAACTACCACAGACTGTTTATATAAATGGACTTGGTTCCAAATTCATTCCACATAAGAAGTAAACATGGGGGCGCTTCTGGCTCCATCGACTTTGGTTCCAGTTGACTTTACGTTAAAAAATTGTCTCCTCTCTCTTTCACTGCTGCTGTTTGCCTCGTTATTTTGGTCTTAAAGTGTTCGTATTAACCCCCTCTAACATGATCCTTGTGTTTTTATTTCGCGATTTTGTCCGTAGGTAAGTTCATGGGTCTTGGCTCCAAATTCACTCCTATAACTGCTTGCCTCATGAGCTTCATTTGACTGGAGCTGAACACTATGGATGACGTCACACCCCCTTCAAAATGGTCTTTATATAGTCTATGAAAACAACTTTTTTGGCCTTATACTTTATATTTAAAGTCTAATTTCAATACTACTCAATGGTATTTTTCCAAACTTCTTCACAGCTAGTTTTTATCACTATTATCAACATAACACTTTAAATTGACAACGTGAGGTCCCATGCGCAGTCAGGTACCAACATTACAATGATATTATCTGCAAATTCATTGAAGCCTCTTTGATAATGGCAGGTTTTATATTCTACTATTGGACTTGGGTAATTAAATAAACTTGGCTTCGAATTGTCCTGGTCTATTTCTAATTTCAACACGTGCCTCCTGTGGGGTAAGAGTTCTGTGAAGCGTGCTTGTTATGGCTCCATCTTGATTAAAATGATTAGAATGGTGGACCAGATGGTTTGTTTTATAAGTTAACAATCCTGTCACCATCTGTGCACAATTACAAGATTAGAGAGTGGAGAAAATGGCTGAATGATCTCTATATTTAGAAGTTTAAATTGCAGTGTTTTTTACCTTGCTAGGAGCTGCAGAATCTGGACTTCTCTTGTACCAGGCGGGATGGTAATAGCCTCTGTAAATCCATGGGTTACGTTTCTCCACCAGGTATCTGAGACAAAATAATAATAAAAAACACACATTTATAAATATAGATCAATAGTAGGAGTGGGATGAGATACAATTTCCACAAGACGAGACGAGACACAAAATTGGATGACATTATTTAGACTCAGTATTTTTTATTTCCTTAATTTAATATTTCTAATGTTGTAGCTCTGCTTTTTGGGACTATGTATTCTCAAAAATTGTAAGTCACCAGTACTCACTTTTTTCAATCAAAACATAAAAACATGAAAACTAAAATCTCACAAGATCATTTTTCACATGTGTGCACAATCTCGTGGCAATTTGGTAGCACGAGATCTTGTCCCATCCCTAATAGATACACACTTTATTTATCGAGAAGCAAATTAATTATATGTGAAATTCATCATATGTGGAGCCATTGTTCAATTTTATATGCTGCTTGATAATACTGTTAGCATTTTGTCTCCATTGTGGGATAAATAAAAGGTTTCTTGTCATATACTACCTCATCAACTCATACATAAATGTAAACTGTCTATTGAAATGATTGGAATTATTTGATTGTTATTTTACTATATCTCATATCCATATCTTTTGTGGTGTCCTTTGACAAATTTAAAGGTCTTATATTCCACAAACTTGACTCTTGTGAGCATTAGGCCATGTAGTGTTGTTACTTACTCAAAAACAAACCAGGAATTATGTTTTGTTTCATTCACACATGTTTGAGTAATCCTTTATTGTTAGTTAGTCTCTCCAAAGTTATAGTTATCTCCAAAACCCAAAATGCTCTATTCTACCTTGTGATGCCATGTAGTGGTAGTTTTCAAGTTAACAGCTACCTTTTACCTTTTGTTTAGAAGAGATTGGTAGGGCTGAAATTGTTCAAATGATTGTAGTGAAGGTCTGTTTGAGATGAGGAAACCTTATAACAGATTAGAGAATACTGTAGTGTAATATGGGCCACTTAAGAAGTAGAAGTACTAGAAGTATTTTAATAATTGATTTTTATGGACAATGTTATGAAAATGTTCTAATATCATTTTACTACTTTGCAATTGCTACCTCAGTAAGTATTGGCTGCAACTTATTGTAAAGTTGGTACTTTATAGTATAATAAAGGTGCATATAATTTTATGATGATATTGTTTTGTGTAGAATGTCCCACAATATAGCTTTAAACATGGCTATCTTACACTTATTGCTAAAGAATCCCTTGATTACTATGCATTATTATTGTGAGCAAACATGCATCTCCACAGATCAAACCTGTAACTCTAAGCTGCTATTCTGTGGAACATTCAAGACACTAACCTCACCTTGGAAATATGCAGGTGTCTTGCCCTTCTACAGAAATGTTACAGAATGCACCTTTAAATAGTTTTATTTTAATGTTTTGTGACCCTACCATAGACTGTATATATAAATGTCCATAGTTAACCCGCTAGCCGCCGCGTTCTAAATAGGAAGTGAGTTTGGGGGCGCATCGACTCTGGCTCTAATAAGTAGTTTAGTAGTAGCAGCTTATTTTCTTCAGTCATGTACTTAATCATGTTGTTACGACCCCAGCTTTGGTCTGTATTTTGTGGGTGCATGTTTGTGCTGTTGCTGGCTCTCTCCCCCCTCCCTTCCAGATTCCAGAGAGTGGGAGGGCCAACCCAATGAGCTACACCTGATTGTGGGTGTGGCATACCACCTGTAAAAGCTGGCTGATGGAGACTGCCCTCTCTCTTCTCTCCTCTCCACCATGCAGCCACAACTTCATTAGCACCTTGTTTTTAAATAAATATCAATTTTTTTCTACTCTTTTTAAACATGTGTGGACTCCCTCTTGTTCAAACCCTGAGCCAGTTCATAACACACGTACTTAATACACCATAACCAAAAATACTATGGCCAAAGGGGTTTAGTAAAATAACAGTACTCATAAGTTCAGTACAGCAGTTCTTTTGATTTAACTCTATTCCACTTCCTACATTTAAGAAAAAAAACACTTCCATCGTCAACATTCATCTATACACTAACCTGCTTCTGTAGCCTACAGAATTTACATTATTATCTTATTGTCTCTTTATGTAGTAAGAGTATGTCTTTAAAACATTCTAGCTATCTGTCTACAGAATTAAATTTGTAATAAAAAAAAAATGCCTTTATTGATGTTGATCCTTTTGGCTTACATTGTAATATTGTCGCCCCCTTCCTCTTTAACTGCTGCAGTGAGACTTGTCATTTTGATCATAAAATTTTCGTATTAACCCGCTCTACATGATCTTGTTTTTATTTCACCATTTTCTACATTAATACATTCTTATTCCTAAAATTGAACTGGCTTCCTAATATAGAAATTGGTTCCTATAACTTCTAGCCTCATGAGCTTCATTTGACTGGAGCCGAAAGCTTTGGGTGCCGTCACACTCCACTTATTTATACCATCTATGGACCCTACCCATATATATCAAGGGTTTTAACGTTACGTAAGTGCACTGTATTTTGTATTGTATTTTATGAGTTTAGAAAAAGTACCTCAAAACTTCAGTGTTGTCTGCAGGTGCTTCAGCGTCACTGGCCTCCTCTTCCTCTGCGGACCCTCCATCGCGCTTGTGCAGCCTCTTTTTGTGATGGTACCTGTGCGTTGGCTTCCAGATCCTCTTTTCTATCTCTTCTCCCTCCTCTTCCACCCCCTCTTCATCCCTCTTGTCCAGGCCCCAGTATTCTTGGCTGCGTTCCCCTTCCTCTTCCTCTCCGCGCTTGTGTCTTCTCTGGTGGTACCTCCCGGGTCTCCAGTCCCTCTTGTCCAAGTCAAAATCCCAGTATTCTTGGCTCCGATAGTTGTCAGGTTCAGTGAACTCTTCATCGCGTTTGTGTCTCCTCTGGTGGTATCTGTAAAAGTTCATATTTTTAAAAGCTGTATCATTTTCAAAGTTTAAAGATACATTGTGTAACATTTTGTCTGGGTGCTTGTTTCTCTGGATATGTCATTGCTCTGCCTGGAATGTTCCTGGAATGTTCCACAGTATCACAATAAACAGCTCTACCTTACATTTATTCAATTACAGGTGGTTTTATAGCTCAAAAATACCTAGAAAAACTGACATTGTGACTGTGAGCGGGGTCGCCTCTCCACAGATCTGACCTGTATCTTGGTCTGGTTTGGTCTTCATTAAAATAGAAAGTAAGTAAGTAAGTAAGTCTTTATTTATATAGCGCTTTCACAGAAAGGTTTAATACAACACTGTAAAACATTCCAGATAAGCATTTGACAGATTATTTTATATTTTTCACTCCAACTTGTAAAAACGGAAGCTTTAAAGGTGGACTCTGTAACTTTTCTGGTAGTGTTTGCTACCCACTTGTCTCCATGGAGATGGTCTTGCTCTCCCTGGATTGTTCCACAGTATAGCATTAGATTATCTACTTATGTAATCCTAACTTCGTCCAGCTGTCATCTGCCTCCATAGAGACAAGCAGGTGGCACACCAGGTGAAGTTACAGTAAGAAGAAAGAAAAACTTTTCATTGATCCTCAGTCAGTTTGTGTCTTCTCCACTTTCACATGGTTATTTTTTTATAGTCTGAGTTTTGTACAATAACATAACATCACAGATAGTAGTAGTAGCAGGAATAGTAGTAGTAGTTATAGTAGTAGTCGTCATAGGAGTAGTAGTAGTAGTAGTAGTAATGGTAGCAGTAGTTAGAGCAGCAGTAGTAGTCACAGTAGTATCTCATGTTTTTTTGTGATAAACAGTCTACACTTAATTGTTGAATTTGATTACAAGCTTAATACATTCTTCCCACTTACTTCATAACTGTATGTATTAAGAGTTGTTTTAAGTGTAGTAGTAGTAGTAGTAGTAGTAGTAGTAGTAGTAGTAGTAGTAGTAGTAGTAGTAGTGATGGGAGTAGAATGGCTATTCTGTTCTATTGGCTATTCTACAGTCACAAATGGTGGTAGTAGTAGCAGTAGCAGCAGTTGCAATAGTAGTAGTACTAGTACTAACAGTTGCAGTAGTGGCTGTAGTAATAGTAGTAGTAGTAGTACTAGTAGTAGCAGTTGCAGAAGTAGTAGTAGTAGTAGTAGTAGTAGTAGTAGTAGTAGCAGTAGTAGTAGTTTCAGAAGTAGTAATAGTAGTAGCAGTTGCAGCAGCTGCAGCTGTAGTAGTAATAATAGTAGGAGTTGCAGCAGTAGTAGTAGTAGCAGTAGTAATAGTAATAGTAGTAGCAATTGCAGCTGTAGCAGCAGTAGCAGTAGTAGTAGTAGTAGTCGCAGTAGTAGTAGTAGCAGTCGTAGTAGTAGTCGTCTAATCTCATATTTTTACAAAACTTCTTTGAATTTGATTACATGCTTTGTGTACATTGTACATGTTGCAGTGGCAGTAGTAGAAATAGTGGTAGTAGTATTAATAGTAGTACTCTTTTGTAATGGTAATTGCAGTAGAATTGGTAGTACTCCTCTCTTACCTCCCTGCTCTCCACTCTCTTTTGTCCCTGGGGTCAATGTCCCAGTATTCCTGGCTTCGTTCCTCATCTGGCTCCTCTCTGGCCTCCTCAGATAACTCTTCATCTCTCCTCTGCCTCGTCTGGTGAAATCTTCCAGGTCTCCATTTCCTTTTTTCACGTTCATCTTCCAGTTCGTCCTCTGAAATCTCCTCATCCCTCCTTTGCCTCGTCTGGTGAATTCTTCCGGGTCTCCATCTCCTTTTATCGCGTTCTTCGTCCAAACCCCATGACTCCTGGCTCCTCTCTCCGTCATCTTCCTCGTCTTCGTCTCCACGTTTTGAGCGCAGTCTCTTCTTGTGGTGGTAGCGGTGAGTGGGTTTCCAGATGCGTTTGTCCACATCCCAAGATTCCTGGCTGCGTTCATCGTCTCCGTCCAGTGGCCCCAAAGATTCCTCATCGCGCTTGGGTTTCTGGTATCTGAGCAGCAGAGATGTTCAAAATTAAAGGTCATATTACAAATAATTGACTATTGTTATAATATGGTTACCTCCACAAAAACAGAGCTGGAATTGTGTTTTCTTTCATTCACACGTCTTTTACATTTTGTTCAGTAGAGATTGGCAATTCCATGACTGAAATTATCCAAATGATTCTAGTGAAGATGTATGAAGTTTAGAAATACAGTGGTGCACTTCTTGTATTACCACATGACATCACAAGTTGGTATTTTCGGTTCGAGAGAAAAACTCAAATTCTGCAGGGTTTGTGTGTTAAAGGTGTAAATCAAACAAAACAAAACTCCAGGTCATTTGTGATGAGGAAACAACATTATAATCAGAAAATAGCGTAATATGGGCTGACGGGCTAATATGGTAATACAGAAAGAGCTCCACTGTGTTTTTAAACTCACTGGATTCATTTGAATCATTTCAGCCCAGGAATTGTCAATCTCTTCTAAACTCAAGGTAACAGGAGCTGTTAAAGGGACAGTCTGGAATTTTGGACATAGGACCTTGTTTCCTAGTGATCCAGAGTGTTGGAGACGTGTGGAGACACTTTTTGAAATATTCCATCCAGTCCTTGTATTTGCAGAGGTCGCTGGTGCTAGACTAGTGCATGTCAATGGCCATAGTTATCCTGCCAATAAAAACAGTCTTACCCACTCCACAAAACACCCGAAACAAATCTATTATTACAACAGACTGTCCATGTAAATGTCTGTGTTGATAGAATAAGGATTTATGTCTGAGCAGCAGCGAGTTGTTAGCCAGGCTGGTGACACCTAGTGCATCCACTCAATTTCATTTCTTTCCAGCGACTAGGTCAGGAATCAGAATACACTACACGGTTTGCAAGAACCCCGCAAGCGCAAGTTCGGGCACCAGCCAATCAGTGAAGAGCTATACATTCTGTGTTGGTAACGATTCCCGAGATTGAGGATTTAAAGCCAAAACCAAGAGAATGTTTGGTGAAATTTATCAAGGTGAAAGACGTTATTGTCCTTCTTCCTACAGGATTTGGGAAAAGCTTAATATACCAGTTAGCCAAATAGCAGCAACTGGTTAAATAAAAAAAAAAGTACTGTTGAGCGAACAAATCCAAATGCTCCGAGGTCAGACAGTTTCCATGAAGTGAAACTGGCTGATGAATCAGGCTAGCGAGTTGTACTTCCTGATAGAAAGCTCGGTCGTGGCAGACCTGAGCACCTATCTTAAGGGCAAAGTAAAATTCCACTGCTACTGAGAAAACAGTCCCTCAACATCCGACAGTTCATGCGATGCAAGGTTAGTTTTATTTCAAACATTGTTCTATCAACACAGACATTCACATGGACAGACTGTTGTAATAATAGATTTGTTTCGGGTGTTTTGTGGAGTGGGTAAGACTGTTTTTAGTGGCAGGAGAACTATGGCCATTGACATGCACTAGTCTAGCACCAGCGACCTCTGCAAATACAAGGACTGGATGGAATATTTCAAAAAGTGTCTCCACAAGTCTCCAACACTCTGGCTCACTAGGAAATGAGGTCCTATGTCCAAAATGTCAGACTGTCCCTTTAACTTGAAAACTTTAATGAAATCAAAGGTGGAACAGAGAGTTTGAGATTTGGAGATGTAGACAGACTAATAATAAAGGTTTACTCAAACATGTGTGAATGAAACAAAACACAAGTCTGGGTCTGTTTTTGAGGAGGAAACAGCATTATAACATGGCCTAAAGCTCACAAGAGTCCATTTTGCATAATATAAGACCTTTAATAAATGTCAACCCTGACTGACCTACAGGCTTGTTATGCCTTTTTAGAAAATAACATTTTTCAGTATTGTGTGGCGCTACAAAATCTGGCATTATCATTATTATTATTATTATAATACATAATTCAGATATTTATACTTTGTTAAACATGATTGAAAGTGAACGTGCATCTCTTTACCTTGGTCTCCAGCTTGCTCTCTTCTCTACCTCCTCGTCCTCCTCTTCTTCTCCTCTTTTATCCAGTCCCCAGCTCTCCTGACTGCGATCGAAGTCCTCTGCCTCCTCGCGCTTGCTTTTTGTCTGGTGAAATCTTCCGGGCCTCCACTTGCTCCTCTTCTCTCTCTCTCCTCCTTCGTCTCCCAAACTCCACGATTCCTGACTGCGTTCATCTTCCGGATTCTCTCTCTTCTCTCCCACTGTTTTCAGCAGGTTTTCGATATCTTTTACATCTGCTCCGTTCGTTCCTGGGACTTCAGCCTGACCTCCTGCTTGAGCCAGCGTGCCATCGCTGCTTTTCTTGTCCACTGTTGGAGCATGTTTAACGCCTGTGGGCCAGTGCACAATAAATGCTTCAACAAAGTGCTAATAGAGTCACATTTTATTTAGTAATAATATATACGAATTATTTTATGGAAAATCTTGTTCAGTTTAATTAACGCTGACTTGTACAACTTTTCTAGTGGAAGATTTGCTGCATACTTGTCTCCATGGAGATGTTATTGCTTTACATGGAATGTTCCATGGTATGACATTAAACATATCCATCTAACATTTATTCATTGTAGATGTTTCTGTTGCTCAAAAATACAATAATTCCTTCTGTGAATAGGGGCACCTCTCCACAGATCTGACCTGTAATGTAGTGTAGTGTTAAAACCTGCTCATCTCCCTCGTGACAGTTTTAATCTATATGGTGGAACATTCTAGACCAAACATGTCAGACTCAGGCCTGGGGGCCAAATTTGGCCCACAATACAATTATATTTGGCCCGTGAGATCATATCAAATATGTATTAGAGCTGCCTGCTGGCTACAGATAGGCTATAGAGACATGATTTATTTAACTTTTTTATTATTTTATATTCTGCTTGTTCTGGATTCAATGTTTAAGCAAAACTATTATTAAACTTTAAATTTAATAAGAAAAGATTTAATATTACATATCTCGAAAGAAGAGAAAACATGCAGATGTTGTTGAAATTTTTCAATAAGTATTTAGTTTGGCCCACGACTTAGTCCCAGTTTTTAATTCTGGCTCTCTGTGAATTTGAGTTTGACACCCCTGCTGTAGACAACACAACAGCATCTCCAAGCAGGTGGTGAACCCTCCACTAAAAATGTTACGCAGTGCATCTTTAAATTCATACTTATCTAGTCATCTCATTTTATATAATATGATGAAACAAGGGCAGTACTTTTTCAAGGATTATTCTGAGTGAAATTGTTATCCTATCTACCAGGTTTTTTTTTTCTTAGTTTCATTATTTCTATTATATTATATTATGTTTTGCTGTTTTTTCAGCTTTTATTGCAGAAAAAAACTGTGAGATTTCTTACATATTCAAACTGCAGATATATTTGGCAAACGCCCAAAATCGAACTCAAAATCTTGTGACAAAATTAGTTGTACAAGAGAAGTATATTTTTACCAACAAATCAAAAGTTTGCATATGTAATCTGGCCTTTTTTTTTACATGTTGCATAATAAAAGTCAGTCTGTAACATTTGTTTTTGTGTTAAGTTAATTACTAGAATGAGCCACTAATGAACGCTCTAATAATTGTATTCATAATTGTCTTACTTTTTTCATATCTTGGACTACAAATAAACTACTGCAAAACTTCCAAAACCTCACTATATTGCACGTTAGGTCTAAAAATATTATACACACCGGCGTAAATGATGTCTTTACACTCCTGGTCGAGTTGAGAGTCCGGTTTAGACAGCGCTTTGGACAGGACTTCCACCAAACAGCGCGTAACCTGCAGCGAGCAAAATCAACGCAACATTAAACGGTTAAATCAACACTCAGTCAATTTTTATGATCTGCATTAAGTGTTACCACGTCCTCTCTTTGCCCTTCTTTGCCCACGGGAAGCGCTTGATTCTCTGCGGTAAAAACACAAACTCCATTAACGCCATTAAGCGGGAAAGTGTGCAGTAAAGCGTGCGTTATAGCGTCAACCTCTGTCCATGGTCCTGAACTAATCCCGCTAACTTTAATGCGTAATTTGCAGCGTTGTACTCACCGGATAGGAGGCTGGCGACTGTAGCGAGCACGATTAGAAGTCTCATGTTGGTTGTTGGTTGTTTTTTATCCGGTGAAATATAGAAAAAAGTCCCCGCAACCAACTCCCATGAGCGGGGAGTGTGCTGCGCTCACGGTGCGCTGACTGCTGTGAGGACTGGAGCTCCGGGTCGCCTCAAATACAGAGCGGAGTGGGCTGGAAAAGCGCGTGGGAGGAAGGCTCAAGGCTCATTTAATGTCATGACTCATTAGCCCTGATATTTGGGGAATGCAATCGCACCAAGAGCCTGTCGATATGTGATTGGAAACAATAATATAATCATGTGTTTAGTGTCAGTGGTGTGTCCCAGTGCAGATGCGGAGAGGGGAGACGATTGGCCGAGAAGTGTCTAATTGGAAGTGCGCGTGGATCAGGGCGCGTGATTGAGGTTGAATGTCACGAAGAGCCCCCGGACTCAGGGGCCTCAGGGGGCGGAGGCAAAACATCACGAAGAGACGAATCGTGCGTGACTTTGTAAACAGCGCGTTACTGCTGCTGCTCTGCGAACTCCTACGTCTTTTTAACACACTAAACTTTTGTCTTTATACTCAGTGCAATAGAAAGCCATTATTCGTAGAAGTCTGTTCATTTTGCTCATGACTGCTTTTATTCAATTGTTTAAAAAATTAATAAATTAAAAATAAACTTAACCCATACATTTTAACGTATTAGGCTTATTTGCTAAATGAATTCATTCTACGTACAGTAAATACATACATACATATATAAAGAAAATTCTAATTAATTAATTAATTAATCATTGCACTTATATATCGCCTTTCAGGACATCCAAAGCACTTTACAGTTCATTATTCATTCACTCCACACTCAATAGTAGTCTACTGGTAGTAGACTACTATTGTAGCCACAGCTACCCTGGGGCAGACAGCCGTAAGAGAGGCTGCCAGTCTGCAGTATAGGTCCCTCCGACCACCACCATCACTCACACACACACCACTTTCATACTAGGCAATGTGGGTGAAGTGTCCTGCCTAGGGACACAACGACAGTTTTTGCTGCTGGCACCCCCCTGTGGCACCTGGAATTCCCAGAGGTCTCCCTCCAAGTACTAATCAGCTTCTGAGATCTGATGAGATTAGGTTTTGACAAGCAGGTATAGCCTCGATGAAAAAAAAAAAAAAAAACAAAAAACAAAAACAAAAACAAAAAAAAAAAAACGGCGTAATCTCTCTGTCATTCAGGTGGTTTCATTCCAAAAGAAAACAAAAAAAACAAAAAAAAAGAAATAAACTTTTGTCTTGTTAACTACATTAGAATTTCTTTTGAGATAAATGATAAAATCTGCTTAATTATATGAACAATTACTGTAGGACTATGTATATGAGTAAAAAAAAAAAGATTTCTATTAATAATGTATTTCTATTGTGTGCTATTGTATTTCCTCTGTGTTATAAGAGTTAGTAATTAAAGTTTGTCTCAGTCTAATTGGGACCTAAACTTTACAGATGTTTATGTCATGTATACTGCTGTCAGTAAACCGTTTGATGAACATTCGTCATCTCTCCTGCCCCCATCTCACTCAAACATGTCATGTACACCCACCATGTTCAGATCTGTGGTGACCGGCCTCATACTGTATTTTCTTTGATGAAAAATGTACTCTGAAGTTTTATGTAATCCTTGTGCTCTACTTTAACTTTTCTGATGCCAACAAACTCATTTTACTGTGGTCTTCCATTTCATGGCTCAAGTCCAGTTTTGTTTAAAAAAAAAAAGTAAGGCATTTTATTATATTCATCATAACAAACCAGACATTTTTTGATGAAGGAAAACATACTCACTGTACAAAAATAATCTTGAAAATCATAAGCTTGGCTAGATTAAAGGACTTTAGACAAATATCAAGATTAATATAGATTGATGTATAACTAATTCCTGGAAATTCCTCATTTCTTGGTTGGGCATTTTCTTAAAAAAAAAAAAACAACAACAAAAAATCAGTGAAAAATAATGGCCCCTGCCCTCCAGTTAAAATTATAGCATATAGTCTATTTATACATATTTAATCGATATATTTGACTATATTTGAGTCACATTATAGATGGTGAATGTACTTCGTACTTTCTGTGTTTATCAGTACAAATGTATTGATACAGTGGCATCACGCTGGGGGTGTTCTACGTGCCTTTCTATGGCAGAATGTTCAGCAGTTACCATGGCGACACACATTAGCAAACACAGCCAAAAACCGAAAACTCAAGCCTTTATTACTCAATTTAGGCTCAATGAAAAAGGTGAGAGTGACTAACAGAAAAAAAAGCTAGCACGTGACTGTAATTTTATGTGTGAGAGACTTGTTTAACACCTGTTGTAGTTACAGCTAAGTCAGTTTTCTGGTCAGACTGTGTTAAAACAAAGCTCAGATTAAGTCTAACTTGAGTAACAGAGCTTCAGACAGAGCAGTGCCTCGAGTTAGCATCACTCCCCCAAGGAATGTTGACGACAGCTGAAAGTATCAATAAAAGTCTAACATTACAATTTGGTTCATACCTTTTAACCTCAACGCATCTCTTTGCATTTTAATAGATGTTTTTGGAGTAAATCCTGTGTATTTTTCTTTTCTTTTCAGGCAGTCCGGTTTGTGTTCACTGGTCTCTTAACTCCAGTGTATTCTCTGCTCTTAAAATATTCATTAGCCTCAGAGCGATATCAGCGAGGCCACAATATAGTCACACTTGTGTCCAGTCGATAAACAGCAAACCAAAACACTCTCGTGGAAGTCAGGGTTGACACGTTAATACTGGAGGCTACACTAGTACATGTGTCCTGAAGCTAAAGGGACACACATTTCACTTATATGGAAAAAAAATACAACTGACAACTGTACAGACACTCTTTTCTAACTGAAGGCATCAACATTCAGGGTGATGCTAACTGTAGGCACTGCTCTGTCTGAAGCTCTGTTACTCAAGTTAGACTTAGTCTGAGCTTTATTTTGAATCCATTTTGTGTTTTGTCTTGAATTTTCAGGTCTTAAAATCATGGCAGCAAATGAACATTCCACCATAGACATACATGCAAAACACCCTGTACATGATGTCACGCCAAAGTACTTTTTAGTTAGTTTAAAAATGCACTATGTAACTTTTCTTGTGGGGGTTTGTCTCCTGGTGGTTCTCGTGGAGATGTTTATTGTTTTGTCTGAAAAATTCGCAGTGTGGTATTAAACTCTAGACACGACGAGGCAAAGTTACAAAGTTTCGTTTTATTATTTCAGTTGTTTTGCTGTTTTTTTTTTTCAGCTTTTATTACAGAAAGAAAACAGTGAGATTTCTTAGATACTAAAACTGCTGATATATTTGGCAAACACCCAGAACTGAACTTTATATCTTGAGACAAAGTTATAGTTGTACAAGATAAGCTTATATTTATCAACAAATTAAAGGTTTGCATGTGTAATATAATATATATATATATATATTATTTTTACATGTTACATAATAAAAGTCTGTAAAATTTCTTTTTGTGTTAAGTTAATTACTAGAATGAGCTAATCATGGTAGCAACTGAACATTCCACTTTAGACATACATGTATAACACCCCCAGCACGATGTCACGCCAAAGTTTGTTTAAACATGCACTATGTAACTTTTCTTGTGGTGGGTTTATCTCCTGGTGGTTTCCATGGAGATGTTTATTGTTTTGTCTGGAACAATAAACATCTCACTGAATATCCCACCATAGACATACATACAGAACACATCCAGCATGATGTCACGCCAAAGTCAATATGCACTTTTTAGTTTGTATAAAGGTGCACTATGTAACTTTTCTTGTGGGGGGTTTGTCTCCTGGTGGTTTCCGTGGAGATGTGTATTGTTTTGTCTGGAAAATCTGCATTGTGGCATTAAATTGTCAGTAGACACTACAAGACAGTTACAAGTCAGATCTGTGGCAAGGTACTTGATTATTGAGCAATATTGATGATTGAGCAATAAAGATAAATATCTGTAATTGAATACAAAATAGAGCGGTTTAATGCCATACTGTGGAACATTTGCTGGAGTAGCTGACTGTGAAAGCTCTTTTAGTTGCTATTGAGTCTATTGTGTCAACTACTGAGATAAGAAAGGAAGGAAACAATTTGTGCCACTCAGAGGCAGAACACTATATATCTCATGATCCCAAAGGTTAGTAGTTGAATCTCAGTTCTTTTACCAGCACATATTGTCATTGTGCCCTTGAGCAATGCATTTCACACCTAGTCTATGAATGTGTTGGTGACTGGTAGCAGTTAGAGGGGCCATAATGCAGAACAGGATGCAATTTTCTGCCGGTTCACTCCAGGACAGCTGTGGTTCTACAGAAAGTAGTTTACCACCACTAACTATGAGGAGTGAAAGAATTATATCAATCTTTTCTTGCCTTGAATATCTTAAAATGCTCCCTATTTCTTTATTTTAGTAGACTAGATAAAGACAAAAAAGAGGAATCACTGAATCTAAGCATTAACACATGATGAAATTTCAAGACTTCTAGGAATGTTAATGTTAAATAAAGACACATCTACGTATAAAAATACAATCCTTTCTTTCTGTGCACATCTCATAATATCTGTTATCATTTTATAAACTCCAGGAGTGAGTGTAGTCTCCTTTGGGACGCCATCCAAGCTTCAAACCCCTGCAGTGCTTGGAGAAAATAGAAAACTTCCAGCTACATAAAACAGCTCCTCTCTTTTTCTGTCTCCCTCTCACTCTTTTTCTCTCCCCCTCTCTCCATCTTCCTCTCTCCTTACCTCTCTCTCTCTTTCTTTCGGTCCCTCTCCTCAAATCGATCGCTCTGAAAACTATAGTGATGTTGCTGACCAGTAATTGTTTCACACACCGTCAACCTACTGCATCGGTTACAAAGACGGATGGTTAAGAGAAGAAGAGCAGACTTCAGTGCGGGAGGAAGCGGGGAGGAAGAGGGGAGGGAGAGGAGAGGGAGAGAGGAAGGAGAGGAGAGGGAGACAGGAGGGAGAGGAGAGGGAGAGAGGTAGAAGAGGGGAAAGAGAGGGAAAGAAGAGGAGAAGAGAGGAGGGAGAGGGGAAGGAGAGGCGGAGGAGAGAGAGGGGAGGAAGAGGGAGAGTAAAGGGGAGGAGGGAGAGGGGAAGGAGAGGAGAGAGAGAGGGAGAGCAGGGAGAAGGGAAGGAGAGGGGAGGGAGAGAGGAGGAAGAGGAGAGGGAGAGAGGAGGGAGTGGACAGGAGCGGGAGAGAAGAGGAAGTCGGGAAGGAGAGGAGAGGGAGAGGAAAGAGAAGGGAAAGAAAGAAGGAGAAAAAGAAGGAGAGGAGAGAGATAAACAGAGAGAGGGAGAGGGAGAAGATACAGAGGGAGACAGAGGGGGAGGGTGGAGAAAGAGGGAGAGGAAAGAGAGAGAAAGAGAGGGAGAGAGAAAGGGAAAGGAAAGGGAGAGGGGAAGGAGAGGAGAGAAAGGGGGGCAGAGGGGAGGGAGAGGAGAGACGGAGGAGAGGCATAGGGTAGGCAAAGGGGAGAGAAAGAGAGAGAGTAAGAGGGAAACGAGAGACACACACACAGAAAGAGAGAAAGAGATAGAGTGAAAGAGCGAAGAGGCAGAGGGGAGACAGAGGGCAGATATACAGAGCATGTTCCAGTACATTTTGCTTGCAGCTGTTGCAGTTTTCAGCCTGCGGTTTTTCTGAGACATGATTGAATTTGAATGTTTCTTGCCGTATAGAAAGAGCAGGCTGCTTGCACAAACATAAATGGTAAAACGTAATGTTAGTCTACAGTGTGAAACCTACGCTTAAGGGGTAGTTTAAAGCTGCACTGCGCAACTTTTCCTGTTAAGGTTACACTAATGTATATTTGCACTTTGCCTTGGTTAGGTTTGGCAAGAAAGGAAAAAATATCTAGTCAATTAGATCTGGTTTTATTGCTCAAAAATACATTGAAAAACTTGCATTCTTACTTTAGGCTAGGCTTGCCTCACCACAGATCTTACTCACAGATCTTAGTGGCATTGCTTGTCTCCATGGAGACAGAGAAGTTAAATACCACATGGTTGAACATTAAGGCAAGAAAAGTTATGCACCTTTAAAGCGATGCAGAGAAGAGAGCAAATTGAGTTTAAAAAAGCTTCTAAAAATAAACTTTCTGTAGTCCAGCATGAGTCCCCGAGCTCCTGGATGCGATGCCTGATGTTTGCGCGACTGTTGTGGTTTTGAAGAACGTATTTTGAAAGAGCATCAGAAGTTTATTTTGACACCATGTGCTTCTTATTTCTTATTTCGTCTTCCCCCTGCAAAATAAAAAATAAATAAAATTGGAGACGCTCTGCTGATGCTGAAAAATTAGAACTCCAAACTGCGCTTAGACAATATTACTGCTTTTGTGTAAATTGAGGGTTACAGGTCAGATCTGTGGAGAGGCGACCCTGCTCACAGGCAGAATTTCTGTTTTTCTAGGTATTTTTGAGTTATAAAACCACCTGTATTTGAATAAATGTAAATTAAAGGTCACACAGGCAAAGCAATGACATCTCCATAGAAACAAGCAGGTGACGGACCCCAAATCAAAAGGTTACACAGTGCATCTTTAATGAATGAAGACAAAAACAAACTCAAATCCTCTTGATCCCGTTGTATTGATCTCAGTTGCCATTAAGCAGTTTTCCTGTATTGGTGCTGAGACAAAGGTTTGTCCGTGGGGAAATGGCCTTGGATAAGCTGAAGGCTGCATGTATAATTGAACAGTCCCCATGGCTGTCTGGATCTCCACTCTGCCAAATCTTTCACTGCTGGATACACAGTAAATGCGTCATCGATTAAGCCATGTTTACTCAATATTAAGATACATTTGTGTTTCATCGATTGAGACGAAATTCAATTAAGCAAGGGTTTTAGATGTTGGGGTTTTCTATAATATGATAACATCGTTTCCATAGATTTTAGTTAAACAATTTAAAATAAACAAATATTTCTTTTGAACAATGAAAACTTTCCCATACATATACTTTGCAGTGACATCACAACGGGGGTTACCATGGTGACACAATGCACACACGAGCAAACACGGTCAAAAAGTTTTAAGATACTTTCAGCTAAGTCAGATTGTTATAGATACTACTGCTGTCTGTTATTATTTTAATTTTAATTTTTATTATGTAATTTAATACATTTTCCAGGACAAGGAGAATACTTTTCACATTTAATATCAAAGATGAACATCCATTTACATGTAACCGACCTTTTGCATGCTTGTATAAGAACTACAGACAATGATGCAATATACAGGTGTGAGTACAGAAGCTGCTTGTATAAGTTTGAAAAAAGAACCTTGACGATGAAATGACTATACAATATATTCAGAAGTTGTAAGCCTGCTTGTATAAGTTTGGAAATAGAATTAGAAGTACAGCGTACTAACTATACAATATATCACTGTCCAATGAAAACCATTATGTCAATTTTTTTCTGATTTTGAGTTTTTCTGACAGGCATAATGCCTGGGTTTGCTTCTGTACTATTGATTTGAGTATGGCGGGGCTCTGTGTCCCCGTCCACACTAGTGCATATTCGAATCATTTTCGTTGCGGATGCAGTGCTCGTCCACACTAATCCGATGGAAAATGGCTCCAGAGACAGAACAACTTGGTGCCGCCAGCTCCCACGAATTCATCTGAGTACGGATCTGATCTGGCACTGTGTGGACGTCTGAAAACTCAGATACTCTGATGTAGGTCTACGCACTGCGAAGTAGCTAATTCACCGCCAAAACGCTAAAAGGCTAGAATATATGTCCATTCTTATATACGATCTATGCATACGACTTGCAGACGTATAATCTCTGAAAAGTTTCACATGAGCCATCTCTAACGTGACAGAAGCACAGAACAGGCTCCTCATCAGCAGAACATCCCTCTGTCAAAGAAAAAACATATATATGCCACTGAGTCGTGTCCAACAAAAGCTGAACCGCATCAGCGCACAACACCGAGCTGTTTATACAAATTAGCCATGCGGTTTTAAGTTTTGTTTCTGTAAAATGTAAAGACATATGCTCAAAGCTGTGTGGATAAGGAAGGCTTGCAGACACAAAAACAACCTGTCTGGACGCAGATCGTTTCTGATACGGTGATATGGTGATACACAGATTCATTTCAGTGTAAACGGAGTATGTGTCTATGATTAATATCCTTGTAACAAAATTACCTTACACAGCATCTTTCTTAAGCTGCTGCACTGTAGTTTTAGAATTTGCACTTTATGGTGCACACATGGTGCTGTCTCAACCTGTAAAAGCAAGACATGATAAGTGAAATGAAATTGTAGAAAACCGGCGCAAAATCCAGCTTCGCCTTGCGCTGATACTGTGAAATAGCGCAGTCAGTGACTTAGACCATGGAAGCCCTGTACTAAGATGGCGGTGGTATAAACGCATGCCAAGAGGATGAACGAGGGATCAACCAGTCAATATCTATCTCAGATTGTTATGGTTAGATTGTGTTAAAATAAAGATCAGATTATAGTCTAATAAATCCTCAGACAGAGCAGAAGCTACAGTTAGCATCTCACTCTCAGATACTGTTAATGTTAACATCTGCTACAAAAGAACCAACAGATTGTATTCATATTTAACTGAAAAGTGGGCAAACTGAATCTCCGATGAGAAAAAAAGTATCTAAAATATTTAAGCTATTAAGTATCCAAATAATCAAAAATAAACCTGCTCATCTTCAAGGAAATAAAATGTTTTGTCTATACTTTTACACAAAATGGCATTAAACTTCTATTCATCTATTTTCTTACATTTATTCAGATGCTATGTGTTGTGATTGCTCAACAACAAATTGAAAACATACATTCTTACTTTGAATATGGTCACCTCTCCACAGATCTGACCTCTATCTTGAAATAGTGACATCAGGCAAAGGAATCTCCATGGATGTCATGATTTCCAACCTGGAAGTAAAATTAAAAACCTAAAAATTGGCAAACCTGGGAAAAAATATGGAATGCCATCTTAAATCTTAAAAACAATCTTCTTAATTGTGTTTTGGTAAAAAAAAAAAAAGTACTGTAGTCTAATCTGTCATAGGGACTTTAACAGCGTGTATTTGAGGTAAGGTCTCATTAAAAAGGAATAAGTTGCACAGCTATGACAAATAAGCAGTTAACACCCGACTAATGACACAAAAACACAGGCTTCTCAGGGATCTCACTGAAGCTAATACTACAGTGGGGTTTTTCATGGCTTTTGTTCTATTCCATCCTGAACCGCACACATCAACAAGTACAATGCAATCTGTACTTAGAAAAAGCAAGCAGTAAAATGTTATTAGCCTGTCGAGAGGAAGGTAAACGAACAAAGAGCTAAACAACTACTCGAGATTTCCCACAATTCATTCAGAAAAAGGCTGTCATTGGTGGAGACTAAGGGAAGGAGTTTTAGGTGAAAGCTATTCTACTGTTATTCTAAATGTTTGCTTATGTAACAGGGTGGTCACTGGTATTATAATTTCCCACCACAATGCATCCGTGAATGTGTGAGTGCGTGCCGCTCCCGGTGTTCTGTCAAGATGAGCTCCCAGCAGCCTAAATCGACAGTAACATTTATTGATTCACGCTATCCTGTCGAAATAAGCAATTTTACATTTTTCCATTTACAGTTCAACCTCCCCAATTTTACAACATATTTCTTTGGATTAGAGACAGCGGGTTTGATGCTGTTTGCACACGGTGATCACACTTTATACCTTAGTAATTTCAACTTATTTATATGAATCTGCATAGTTCATTTTGACAGTTGTATTCTGCTCAAATACGGCTCTGACTAAAGGGAGCACATATCGACAGGTCAATTTAACCCCTGAATAACGCTCCCACTGTATAATCACAATTATTCACTCATTTATATGAATTTGGGTAGAGCTCATTTCGACAGGCCTATATCTACTATGGAATAAGGCTCTCTCTATATAAGAGAAAGAAATGACTGGAAACACTGAAACTTTATATTAAACAGCATTAATATTTAACGCTAATATCATAGGCTACAGTGTGAATTTCCTATTATAATATAGTGATATTTCTTTCTAAACATAGTTACAATATTTTCTACACATGGACACAACATAAAATACGAAGTAATGAAAATAGTAACAATAAAATCAAATATTAAATTCAAACTATTCATTCAAGTAACGTAGGTATTCTGCTGCAAATCTAACATGCACATGTCGTTGTTTACAGGTTTAACTGATCAAAATATACAATAAAACCAATACACTTAAAATGTTACTCCATGTAGGACAAGAGTTTCGGAGTGGTAGGTAAATTTTGCTGTATACTTGAGTTAGGAGTGTTCTTAATGTTAACCAATGGTTTCTTGTGAAGCAGATTGTCGCTGCTGCTTGGAATTCTGCTCTCAATTTCTCCTGGTTATCGTAACTTTAGAATGTAGTTGTAGTTTATTAGATGCTTATTTCTTTAATGATCAGGATTATTGATGCAATACAGGTTAGTGCAATATTCATTAATATTTCCATGAAGGGAAGTATTGGTGATTTTCAGATTCTAGAACAGGGGTGAGTCAAACTCAAATTTACAGAGGGACAAAATTAAAAACTGGGACTAAGTCGTGGGCCAAACTAAATATTCACTGAAAAATTTCAACATCTGCATGTTTTCTCTTCTTACGAGGTATGTAATATTAAATCTTTTCTTCAAAATAAATGTTTAATAATAGTTTTGCTTAAACAATGAATCCAGAACAAGCGTAATATAAAATAATAACATTTTAAATAAATCATGTCTCTATAGCCTATCTGTAGCTGGCAGGCAGCTCTAATACATATTTGATATGATCTCGTGGGCCAAATATAATTGTATTGTGGGCCAAATTTGGCCCCCGGACCTGAGTCTGACAGGTCTGATCTAGATTGTGATGATGTCTCTAAGACTCTAAGATTGCGGCAAGAGCGAGATTTCCCTATTGATTACATTGTACTTTGCCAGGGAATATCCAAAAAGTTAATTCACAATTGCTGAACCTGGTATTTTCAATTATTAACTAAACCAAGAGCACACTGTGTTAAAGCATAATTTTGCATTTTAACTATTTTAATTTTAGCTGCCCCCCAACTTTATGAATCAGTAATGTCCTATTGCTGGGTTTCAGACGACATAACATTCTTCAGGCCAATAATATTTAATACATATGGGGGTCAGCTAAAATTAATATTGTTTATAAATATTAATTAATATTGCAGATTTTTGTTATAATACAGTAAGTTCTTGAGTCAAATCACCCATGGGAACGAACAGATTCAACTTCTGTGCATTTATCTTTTGGATATTTCACGACAAAGTACAGTGTAATCAATACATTCTCAAATCTGAAAACCACCAATAGAATACTCTGATGTCATCTGAAACCCAGCAATATGTGATGAACCCTTATACTCAGTTACACAATGCACCTTTAATTTGTATTGCATTACAATGTTTTATCAATGATGTCTTGTGTCAGTATAGGCTCTGTATGTTCACTGTAAATTGTCTGAACCAGCATCACGTGGACGGATTGCTGAATACACACAACATTACAACACAATAAACAAACCACGTAACTCTTTTTGACATAGACTAGCACATCATTTCACAGTTTATGGACTTAGAGAGAACTGACTGGATTGAACTCCCTGGAAACCGCAATGATCTTACTGTCATGGCAACAAAAGAATATACCATTATGGCTGGTTTCAATATATGATTGCGATTACAGTTCAACCATACTATGTATAAATGGCCACGTCTCAAATAGGAAGTGAGCATGGGCACGCTTCTGGCTCCATCGTCTCTTTACATTGAAAAATCATCACACCTCTCTCTGTAACTGCCGCGGTGAGCCTCGTCAATGTTCGTATTAACCCACTCTACATGATCCTGGGGTTTTTATTTCACTATATTGTCCATAAATCAATTCCTATTCTTAATAAGGAAACTGGCTCCTAATGCGCACCTATAACTGCCAGTCTCGATGAGCTTCATTTGACTGGAGCCTGGAACATTATGGGTGACGTCACAGTCCTTTAGTCCACTTCTTTATACAGTCTGCGAGTTCAACACACTTATCTAAAAACCAAACCAGACTTGAAACAGATATAAAAACGGCTTGCCTCTCCAGAGATCTGACCTAACTTGACCAGTCTAATTTGAACCATGAACTTGACGTGATATTTCCCTCAGCACGCGGGGCCTTACATAAGTGCTGATGGAGCGTATACAGTGGTCCTCTGTGCTCCCTTGTTCCTCACTTCCTCCCTCTCCTCCTTTCTCCCCGATCCCCTCCCTCTTTCTCCCCCCCCCATCTCTCTCTCCTTTTTCTCGCCTCTCGTCCTTCTCTCCTCTCCTCCTCTCTCTTCTCTCTTCCTCCCTGTTCCCTTTCTTCCACTCTCAGAACTTGGGGCCTTGCATAAGAGGTGATGGAGCGTGCTACCGTGGTCTGCTCTCCTCTGGTCCACCCTCTTCTCCTCTCCCTCTCTCTCTCCTCTCACTTCCTCCTCTCCTCTCCTCTTCTCTTCTATCTCCCTCCCTCTCTTCTTCTCCACTCTCAGAACTTGGGACTTTACATAAGAGGTGATGAAGCGTGCTACAGTGGTCTGCTCTCCTCTGGTCCACCCTCTCCCCTCTCTCTTCTCCTACTCTCTTTCTCGATCCTCTCCTCTCTTCTCTCTCATGCTCATCCTTTCTCCTATCCTCTTCTCTCTCTTTTCTGATGCCACAGTGGCCCTTTCTCCTCTCCTTTTCTTTTTCTCCTCTCCTCTCTACTCCTCTTCTCTCTCTCTCCTCTCCCATGCTGCTCTCATCCTCTCTTCTCTCCTCCTCCTCTCCTCCTCCCCTCTTCTCTCTCTCTCTCTCTCCTCTTCACTCTTTCCTCTCTCACGCAACAGTAGTCATCTCTCCTTTCTACTCATCTTCTCTATCGTTCCTCTCCCATGCTCCTCTCCTCCTCTCTACTCCTCTTCTCTCTCTCAAGCTACAGTGGTCCTCTCTCCTCTCCTCGTCCCTCTTTCCTGTCATCGCATTCTTTCTCCTCTCTCACGCTACAGAGGACTGTTCTCCTCTGATCCACACTCTCCTCCTCTCTCCCTTTCGTCTTTCTCTCTCTCTCTGCTCCTCTTCTTTCTCTCATCTCATCCTTTCTCCTTTCACTCCTCTCTCATGCTACAGTGGTCCTCTCTCCTCTTCTCTCTCCTCTCTCATGCTGCAGTGGCCCTCTTTCCTCTCTCCTCTTCTTCTCTCTCTTTCCTCCTTTCTCTCCTCATCTCATCCTTTCTCCTCTCGTCTTTGACACAGAAGCACACAGAAACACGCCTGGATCACTGCAAATGACAAAACTCATAAATGCAGTCGTGACCCGAGCTCAAGACACGTCATTCATTCATGTTAGTGTAAAAACTGGCTTTTATTTGAGCTTTCAACCGTGCTATAATTCTATTTCTTCTCCTGTACTCGTTCAAATCTTTGTTTCGATCAAACAGGATAAGCGAAAATCAACACTACAGTTTACAGCCAATTAGCAGACTCATTTTCATCAATATTGTGGTTTTAAAGGTGTATAGTTTACATTGTGTAAATTTTCTGGTGGAGGGTCTGTCAATTGCTTTACTCCGTGGGGATGTTATTGCTTTGTCTGGAATGTTTCACAGTATGGCATTAAACCGTTTTATCTTCATGGAGACCAAACCAGACCAAGTTACAGGTCAGATCTGTGGAGAGATGAGCCTGCTCACAGTCAGAATGCCTGTTTTTCTAGGTATTTTTGAGCTATAAAACCACCTGCAACTGAATAAATGTAAAGTAGAGCTGTTTAATGTAACCCTGTGGAACATTCCAGGCAGAGCAATGACATATCCATAGCAACACACAGGTGGTTGACCCCCAACCAAACAAGTTACATGGTGTACCTTTAAATGTCCAAAATATATAATAATAACTATAAAAAATAATGACTTCAGTACCGTATTTTGCGCACTATATGGCACTCTGTCATTGAATAGCTATTTTTTTTTTTACTTTTTTCACATATAAACTGCACTGGACTATAAGGTGCATTAAACAAAACACAACAGTTAGATGGGTCAGAGGGACTTTGTTTGGCGCGGTCACGGTGACTCTGGGCTTTGTTCAGTTGTGGCGTGTAGGGAGGGTGCTGTCTGGGACCGCTGGATTGTCGGCGTGTTCGCAGTGACTCAGTTGTTCAGTTGTGGCTAGAAGTGGCACATTGCACTCGCTTTTTCGGTTCGTTCCTCCATTCCATTCCTCGTCGACGTGGAGTGATGAGTGTGGCTGCAGGTGGTTTTCGCTGAGCGGTCACTGTCTGCTCCGTGCCTGTTTGCGTGCGCTGTGGGTGGTGCGGCTTGGTAGTTTACTGAAGTCAGGAGTGGATTCGTGTATAGGGGCAGCTGTTTTTTGATGGGGTTGGAGGCTTATGAGCGCGCACTATAGTGCGGAAAATACGATAGTTTGGCTGAGTAGTTCAAACTGATACAAATAAATCCCCAAATACTACATTTCAAGCTATTATGCAGCCACTGAAAATAACTTCATATTAGAAAGTATTTTGACCAGACATCCCTATTTTCCCAGGACAGTTCCAGTTTTGAGCTCTGTATCCTCTGTCCCAGCAGATTTATTCAAAGAAATGTCCCAGGTGTTCCCTCTTAATTCTTAATTAACAATTTAAGTAATTTATCTTCCACGTACATCTCAGATTAACATTAACTCACAAAAGCTATGTTTACACCATGATCTTCACTTGGCATACCATTGCCATACCATTATCTAAATTGTGCCATATTGCTGTCTAACTGATGTCTACTGGACTTCATAGTCTCACCACACGTGCTTTATAAAGCTCCTCCTTTGGAAGCACAGTGAAGGGTCTTGAACACTCAAAGATCATACAATGTTTGAAATCATACTATGTTGACTTTTCAAGTCCCCCTGGGCCTGTATTATTGATGGTAAATAAACTTCTCCTGCTTCTCCAGCCTTTTACTTCCACCCTTTCTTGGACAAGCTGAAAACTTCTACAACACCTATTTTTAGGCAATTTGATCTAAACCAGGTCTAAACCAGGACTAAACTAAGACTAAACAATTACTACATCAACTCTACCCAGAGGAAAATCTTGCTGCTCAAATCTGCATTTTTGTAAGCTTGGAAGACAAAGTTGAGACTCTCATTGTAGTATCATTATAGTTCTATATTTGTCTAGTGTGAGTCTTGTTTGTTTCTCCTAAAATTCACCAGGAACAACAGGGGAGACACAAACTGGAGTCCTATTTGAGGCACTGGTGAGAAACGATTTTAGCATCTGCAATGGAAACAAAAAGTAGCCCTACTTGACACACTGGGGAGAAACCTTTTTAATGGCTAACATTTCAAATCAAATAGTCCTAAAAAACATACAATTGAGAATTTACATTTGTGAATTTCACATGGTAATTTTTTTGTTTTGTTTAGTTTTTTTTGCATTTCACCAATCCAAGTAGCTTTGTATAGTTTCAATTTAATTTTGACCTCTTTGTAACATATAAATACACATATATAGCTTTGGCTAATAATCATAACCCCAAGTAAAACCTTTCACATGTTCCAAATGCAGTCATTAATGAGTCTCAATTTCACATATCATTGTACATAGAATGTTCAAAGTTTGGTGAGATAGAGTCTACCTGGGTCTTCAGGAATTTCTCAGTATATCTTCAAGAGACAGCGTGTCCATGGAAGATGGTGACTGTTTCACATTTTGGGTATAGTTCTTTGTGTGCAGCTTTTATCACTTGTTTTGCAGTCATCACATTGGTTCAGGAAAAGCACTGTCTCCAGTCGACTTCTACTTGCAACACGTAATGAAATAACTTAGTGAAAACTAGAGGGGAAAAAAACAAACTTATACACTTATATGCATAAGGGAAATTACTTCACTCAAAGCTAAAATAATTACGATAATTTATGGAGCCCCATTTAATAATTTTAATAATAATTTTAGGCTCACTGAAATACAAACTGTTTGGTGGCATTTCTATTTGAGAATTTCCACATACACTAGTATGTAGACTCTAATTCAACACAGTGAAATCGAAGCACACACCAGTGCATTTTGTAGCCCAGAGTCCCACTTCAATCAAGTTAAGTTCAAGCTAACAATGTAACAACAATGCTAGTAGCTAGCGGTAGTTGCTAGCGCTAGCACATAGGCGCTAGCAGCTAGTGCTAGCATGGTTGGTAGCATTTTTAGCCACAAAGAGAAATGAGCCTACTGTTGATAGTAAGAGACTTTTTGTTGAGTTCCTGACAGAAGTGTTCTGCAGAGCCAAGCGGTTCAGAGACACAACTCCAATCACAGCAAACCTACACTGACCAATGGACTTAAAGTTTGTCCTAGTTCAAGTTGAGCAGCAGATGAGACGTGCGACATGGAGCCTAGTCTGAGGTTAGTTTGAGAGAAACGATAAACACAGTGAAAGTTTGAGATTTGGTTAAGGCCAAATAGAGATCTCTTTCATGATCTTGTTCATGGCTTGTTTCTCTGGAGCAATAAGCCATTTGCTCACACTAACAATGCTCAATATGGTCTAGGGCACAGGTGTCGAACATTCAGCCCGGGGGCCAGATCCGGCCCTCCAAGACCTTTAATCTGGCCCTCAGCTGATTTTCTACTAAAATATTTTAATTCTATTTTTTATTAAAATATTGTTAATTTTCTGTGGTGTTTATCACAGCAGCGTCTCCAGCGTCTCTGTGCGTGGCCCCTCCCACCAGAGCAGCACAAATGAAGACTTGGCTCTTTCCAGACGCTCTTAAAGGACGATCATTTTGACTGTTGACCGTGACACCCTCATCAACAAAATGTCCAAAATGAGAAAAGTGGACACCGAGTGCAGGATTTTCCAAGAAAAATTTACTTATTCCTATTTATACAAGTTAATGTTAAACAAGTTCATGTTAAAACATTGTGTTGAAATTTTTATTTTTCTTAAAGTTTCAGGTTGTTCATAATATTATAATATTTTGTAAAAGAAAAAGTTCATCAATTAAAAAAGATTTCTGTAATAGATTTGTGTTTCTCTGCACAAATAATTGAACTTATTGTTATTTTTGGGGTTTATATGAGTTTTCTGATCCGGCCCCTTTGGGATCAAAGTAGGTTGGATACGGCCCCCGGAACAAAATGAGTTTGACACCCCTGGTCTAGGGGAAAGACATGAGATTTTATTGAGGTCTCCTCCTTTCCTCTGGGTAAACCAGGACTAAAACAGAACAGTCACAATTTTTGACTAATCAGATCCAGATCCCTGCCAACAGTAAAGAGGAGCATAAATTGTCATTTGTTTATCCAAAATACAGAAAACTGTGTAACCATAAAGCAAAAAAAATACAATGTCAGAAGTCCCTCAGATTATGACTGACACGACAATCCACAATGTTACACACTCCTTTCACAATTTAATTTATAGCAACCATACCAAACCCCAGTGTGTCCCAGTTTAGAATTTTGAACATCTGCACATACACTATTAGAAACTATCTAAATATCTAATAACAGTTTGCGCGTTTACATATTAGGAAATAGACAAGATTGACCATCTTTCCATCTCCTGACAGTCTTCAATACAAAATTTAAGCAACATTGACTCTTGTGAGCTTTAAGCCATGTTAGGCTGCGTTCAGACTGCAGCCTGAAGTGACCCAAATCCGATTTTTTGGCTTCTATGTGACCTGTATCCGATCTTTTAATGACAGTCTGAACGGCACAGATCCGATTTTTTCAAATGCGACCCAGGCCACTTGGATAGGTGGTCCTGAAACCGATACATATCCGATCTTTTGACATGCGACTTCCTACACGTCACCAACAAGTGACAAACGTAACTGTTCTGCGCTGAAGCAGGCGGAAACCGGAACTGTAAAATCGCCAGGTGCTCAATGCTCGCATCCATGTTTGGACAACTTCTGTAAACACAGAGCACGCTCGCTGCGGTTGACGCATGGGGTTGATGTCATCGTGTCCTCCAGTACGCATGCGGGACACTTTTGGGCCGTTTACCGTTCACACTGGAGTCACAGACAAGTCGCATTTAATTGTAAATGTGAACGACCTCGCAAAAACATCGGATTTCACAAAAAAATCGGAATTGAGCGTTAAGCCCTGCAGTCTGAACGTAGCCTTAGAATGATTTTACCTCCTCAAAAACAGACCTGAAATTGTGTTTTGTTTCATTCGCACATGTATAATAATAATTCTGGTTAGTCCTGCCTTTCCAAAGCTCAAAATGCTCTGTTCCACCTTGTTATGTCCTGTTATGGTAGTTTTCAAGTTAACAGCTCCTTACCTTTAGTTCAGTAGAGATTGGCAATTCCAGGGCGGAAATTACCCAAATGATTCTAATGAAACAAAACACAACTCCAGGTCTGTTTGTGACAAGGAAACAACATTATAACATAGATCAGGAAACAGTGATATATAGGCCCTCAGATAATTGTAACTTATGCAGATATGTTTTCTTCAACAGTGGGTGGAAGTTGAATAGGGCACTCCTCCTCCCCCTGGTGTCCATGAGTATTGATCTCCTCTGAGGCATACGATCGAAGGGTATAATTATTTCGTGTGGGTTTTATGGACTGTGTGAGAAGAATTTATATGTATTGATGCTTGGCTGTATGCAGATCTGTGGTGTTATGGACCTAAATTATGCAAAAGATAATCACAAATGACTCCTCACTTAATTAACTTAATTAAACTTCTGTTTTCATAAAATTCTGGAACATTAGTACATCTGGTAAAACTGATTCTTTTTGTGTCCCTCTTGTATGATTGAATGAGTGGTTGGTGGGGTCAGAGGGTCCACAAGTCCCATTGTCAGTGGTTGAAAATAGTTCTAATTAATTATAATGTCCATTTTCTTTTATCATGAACAATATAAAGTTCCTGGTTAAAGCACACATCATTGTCCTTGTTAAATTTGTACTCGGCATTTGACCCATCCTCCATTGCTGCTGGGGTGACCTGCTGGGGAATAGAGCAGGGGACCCACCTTGAGATTTTGGACTACATTAGCTCGACGATTTGACTACTGGTTCTTTGCACATGTGACATCATGCTGGGGGTGTTCTGCATGTATTGCTGGGTTTCAGATGACATCACTAGCCTGATTCATCAGCCGCTTTCACTTCGTTGAAACCATCTGACCTCACAGCCCAGTGTGCGCTGGGCAAGGGCCATTTGACGCCGCTTGCGGCTTCAATGTGTTTTGTGCTTTCTTCTTTCTGCAGATCAGTAACAGGTCATCAGGATGGCGACAGGGGCCAATAGCAGCCACAGCAGAGGACTGGGACCTACAAGTATGACTCAGTGATTTGATTCAGATAGAATCATATCAATCAAGGCATATAAATGCAAACAAGTCAGAATCCAAACTTCTCATCTCTGAAACCCGAGGACCACATGACTGTTAACATATAACCATACTGCAAACAGACTTGAACCAGACTCTGTCAGAAATCATATTTTAGAGGAGTGTAGTGTCTTTTTGTGAGTTCACCTTTGGTGATCACGAGGCAAAACTCTCTGACCTTGTGTTTTATTCTCTGCCAAAGCACCACACAGCACTGCTCAACTTAACTCACGAGGACACAGAAGAACAGAGGGACAGGTAAGGACTGGAGTTGTACTGTTCACAGAATGGAACTGGAACTAGAAACATTTGTCCTCCTACAGCTCCCTTCAAACACTAAGAGATACAGGACTGCATTCATATAATACTCCCTACAACTGTACAACAAGTCACTCTTATATAACAAGATAAATACTACAACAGTACAAGTCATCTGATACTGTTGTAATTCCAACTTAGCCGGCCCTTTCTGCTCTGGTTGTGTTAAATTAAAACTCAGATTTAAGTCTGATTTAAGTTAAGGGCCTCAGACAGACCAGTGCCTATAGCTAGCATCACACCCCTTGGGAATGTTGATGACATGAGCTGCAAAGTATCAGTTGTGCATAGGGATGGGCATTCGATTAAATTTTCTTAATCGATCGTCGGAAGAATTAACGATCGATTATCGATTAATCATTAAAGTTTTTATATTAAAATGATCATCATTATTATTACTATCTGCACCACTAATCTGCATAAATAAATTCAACTTTACGACATATAAACCATAACGACTGTGTAATTCAGTTTTGCGCAACTCTCACAGAAACGAAACTTAAAACCGCATCGCTAATTTGCATAAAATAAGCGAAGATAAAACTACAGCTCTTGTGTCACTGATGCAGTCAATTTCTGTCGAATTAAAAGACATGACTCAGTGGAATACAGGTTAGTGTGACCAGATTTGCATTTGTCAAAACCAGGACACGGTACGGGGGGTGGGAGGTGGGGACTCGTCATTGACACTGGCCGACTCTCACTTGTCCCGAACGCAACGGAAAGCGTGGAATTTCTTGTACAAGTCATCGTTAAATACGCATTTGTGCTTCGGTACGTTGCAGGCTGACCGAATGTTTGTGTTTGCTCGCTCTTTCTGAGTGCAGAGAGACACATGTACGGACCCCTGTTTGGTCACGCTACGCACAGCAACCTACATTCGGTTTGTAGATTAAAATGAACGTAATTGATGAAATTCTTAATGATCAATTATCGATTAATTGATTAATCATTTCCATCCCTAGTTGTGAATGTTTTGGTTTGATTTGGAAATGAGTACTCGGAGGAAACCCACCCAGGCATACTCAGCACAGAAAGGCCCGAGTGACACAGGAATCGAACTTGGAAAACGCTCTCCTTTGAGCCACCGTGTTGCATTAAATGTTTTGATCACGCATCCTGATGAAAAATTCAGAGTCGACAACACCAGAAATACTTTTTTGATATGGAGTTGTAAATAATTCAAAAGTCACATATTCTTTTTTTCTTCTGTGATTTTTAACCGCTTTCTTTAACTGACACTGACACTAAACACTCTGCACAGCTCAGATCCAATCACGCTCTGTGGAGTCTGACACCTCAAGGAGAAATTGGATTATTTTGTTACGATTTTTCCCCTCAGGATATAAGTTTCAAAAAACAACAATTTTAAGAGACTTCAGACTTAACACTAGATGAGAAAACAATATCTGGAGTCGTGGTTTGTTTCATTCACACATGTTTAGCACAAAAACTTTACATAATTAGGCTGAGTTTTTCTCTAAAAAAGCTTTGGAGATGTAGACAGACTAATAATAAAGGATTACTCAAACAGGAATGAAACAAAACACGACTCCAGGTCTGTTTTTGAGGAGGTAATTGCATTAAAACACTGCTTAAAGCTTAATTTCTAAGAGTCAATTTTGTGTAATATAGGACCTTTAACAACTGCACTCCTATAGAGACATGAATACACAATTTAAAAGAAAATCACAGGTTTGTATTTCTGTAAAGAGAGCTATAGATTTACCATTGTGTCCATGTAGTTAAGTGTGAAGTGTGAAGCAACCGAGCATTTTAGGACAGTTTTATTCTCCCTCTTTCTCCCTTAAATCAATAGACAGCCTCATTCACTGGTGTCAAGATCAATACCTTCTTTTACTCCGGCTCCTCATCTGGACATTGACACCTTTGTGGAGTAAATTGTTTCTGGCAAATTGTCAGGGGTTCTGAAAAGGCCTTGGAGAGCAGCTGAGGACAAGTATTAACTATGAAGGTTTAATGTGATTTCAGTTGGCTCTGGGCTCTAGTTAAACGCATGCATGGGTGATGGATGAGTGAAGCATGACCTGATGTGTCCTTAAGCACAAACTGATGTCGTCATGCATTATATTTGACAAGTGTTATTAAATTGGTTATTGAACTATCTATATTTATCTCAAGGGTCATTTATGGTGCAGTGGATAAGTGTAGTTTTCCTATATTTGGTCCATATCATATCCACTCATCATTTTGCTGCTTATATTGCCTTCACTTGAAAACACAAATTGCAAATTCCATGTTGTCTTTTCCACGCAATTTCAACAAATGGCCCTACGTGCTTCAATCTAAAAAAATTTAGAGAAAATTACCAAATAGTCTCTTACTATCATGTACCAATCCTGTGAAGTTTTAGTGATTTTCGATCATTACTTTTCAAGTTACAGCTCATTTATTGAGGGGAGGATGTGTCAATTTACGGGCCCAAAATCGTGTCATTTTTTTCTCGGCCGTTTTCACAGGTCGATATCTCTGTAAGTATCACACACAGAGGGCTGAAATTTTGTAGGCTTGCAGTCCTCTACTCTGTATTCAAATAACATCTATCGAAAGTTCGGTATCTCAACTCATTGTCATTTTATATGAACTTAAAAATGAAAAAAAAAATAAAAACGTGTTAATTTCCGTGGCATACTATTTTTAGCCCCTTTTTAAACCTACTTGTAGGTGTGGTAGACCCTTATTTTTTTTGAGAATCAAGATATGTACTAGGACTGTTAAAAGAAATCACCAAATGTTAAAACTTTGAAATAGGTTATGTGTGAAGGTCCTGTTAAAAATAAGAAAACGCAACATGGTCCGATTTTCACATGTAATTTATGGCATGGTGTGGAAATGACCCCATGGCAACAGAGTGGTTGGCTGCTTTTATGGCTACCTGACTCAACTTTTTGTTTTTTGAAGTTTTTAAAGTCATATCATAGAATTTTAATCAGCAATAATGCAGCACATGCAGCTCAAATGACACAAGTAAAGGATTGTTGCATTGTGTGATATTAGTGTGTGTTTTTCCTGTATCCATGAAGACTGTGCAAGAGGATGGCTAAGGAGCTAGACAAGGAGCCAGCTGTAGACCTCTGAAATGCTACAGGCTTTTAATACCAAATGTGGCAGGAGACCTTCCAGAAGAAAAACTATGAGGCGTTTTAGTTGAAATAATTTGGCTATTTTATCACCAACCGAAACACCAGAGCGGAGTAAGAGCAAGGCCTTTCCTGTTGTGTTCACCTGGCGCCCCCTGGAGGCTGCTGTGATGCTGCAGGACACAGATGAGAGACACTTTTGTCCTGGGAGCTCTTCCTTTCCTCAAACTGCCCCGACATAGATCTGCTGACCCTCCCTGACTGGTCCTCCTGTTAAAACTGAGACCTTTGACTGAGACACAAAGGAGAAGAGCAGCGTAAATGTCTCAGAAGTTAAACCTGAATTTCCCTCTGGATCAATTAAGTATCTCTCCCTCTCTTATTTGAATAGCTTTGCAGCAGGAGGTCTGATGATTCATAATTTAAGATGGGACACTTCAGGGAAATTTGCCATTCGTGTTTGAGCGATCTCTAGATTTTGTGCTTCACTTGGTCAGATCTTTAATTGGAGGATTATAACTATGGTGCATGTTTTGGGTTGATGGGGGAAACTGGAGAGCATAGAGGAAACCTGCAAATTCCACAGAAAGCCCTGGAGATGAAGAATTCCTCCACACTTTAGGGTGTAATAATAATCAGTTAAGATATTAGCTTTAATTTAACATAACATTCCAGTGACAAAAGAGTTTTAGGGAAGAAGGTAATGCAGTACAAAAGTAAAGGTATTAGGTTTTAGGTATTCGTACTTGAGTACATTTTACAGTGGATACGTTTTACTTTTACTTCACCACATTTGAGAACGTGTATCTGTACTTTCTACTCCACTACATTTTAGATCTGGACTGAAAAGTAAAAAGTACTTGTCTTTATAGTTTGAGAGTTGCTGAAAAGGCTGAGACTTATTTCATTTTAAGAATTAATTTGAGTGTCTGTTCCAACTTTGGGCAACACAATACACAAAAATAGAAAAAAAAAACTATTCAGTTGAATCACTTAGAAGCAGCTAAATTTTTTATCAAAATCACTACATGTCATCCTTTAATTGTTCTAAAAATCTCTGCAAAATATTGTAACGTTTTTTTTCTTAACATGCATTTTTAAACTTGTACTTTAATACTTTTTTCATGTGGTACTGCTACTTATACTTGAGTAACTTCTTACCCTTGTACTTAAGTATTTCATCCACCACTGGTTTTAGTCCACAGCAAAATAGAAGCAAGCTACATCTTTTATAGTTTATTTTATCTCCTCCAAATTCCACTGTTCAAGGCCAAAGTAAACTAGTACAGTACGCTAAATTCCACAGACTTGTACTAAAACAATTACATTCTATAAAAGCCCAGAGTGTCCCTGTGGCCTTGGTGATAATACCGTTAGAGCTTTAGAGGTTTTATGTGGTGTGACGCCGCTCTGCGCCCTGCCTGCACCGCATCTGTTCACACTGTTTCTGCTGTAAACGAAGGAGGCTTTGTGCAAATGTAGCTTTTCTTTGGCCTTACTCTGCACAAACAGAGTAAATGAATTTAATTACAGGCTAATTAAAATGTTGTTTTTGAGCAAATTATTTGACTACAAGGTTTTTTCAGCCGGAATTCACTATAAAGGTCATATTTAAAGGTATAGTATGTAACTTTCTGGAGCTGGCACATCACCTGCATGATTCCATAGAAATAGAAAGTTAAAACTAAATATTCTCCACGCTTTTATGCCATACTGTGGAAGATTTTAGACAAAAGAACAACATTTCTATAGAAACAAGCAGGAGCAGGCTCTCCTCCAGGTCAAATATCAGACAGGTTTGTGGAGATGCAAGTCTGCACACAGTGAGGCGTATGTTTTTCTGTGCAATAAATACAAAAAATGAAAAAACAAACAAAACACATATGGCTATATTTTGGTTAAAAAGTTACATATTGTGGCTTCTGGTTGGGGTTCTGTACCCACTGGTCTCCATGGAGATGTTATTGCTACACCAGGAATATTGCACAGTGTGATATTAAACTCTTAAATCTTGCATTTATTCCAGTACATCTAACTACAAATCAGACCTGGTTTAATGCACTTTACACTTAACTTTAATATTTTGTAATATAAAATGAAATTACTTAAAGATGCATCCTGTAACTTTACTGATGGGTGGTCCATTTGTTTGTCTCCATAAATGTGGTATTGCTTTGCCTTGAACGTTTCACAGTGTGACAATAAGAATATCTATCTTAGATTTACTTAATTACATTAATGTTTTTATTGCTGAAAAATGCCTCGCCAACTTGGCCTGGTGACATCTCCATGGAGATACAGACAAGATTGATGGCATACTGTGGAACATTTAATAGACAAATATATTATTATTATTATTATTATATATTTGTTTGTTCCACAATTATATTGTCACATCAATAATCCCAAATCTTAAACCAACACATTTATTTAATTTAAAAGTCCTATATTACACCACTGTTTACTGTGAGCATTTAGTCATGTTAGAAGGAACAAAAAAATACCTGGAGTTTGCAAAATCAGTTTGTCTACATCAGTGTTTCCCACACTTTTTTCTTTCTTTTTTCTTTTTATTTTAAAACAAACAACCCTTCGATATTCTTAAATCACAAAATAAAGGTGGATTAGAGCATTATTGAACATTAATGAGGATATTTTATTGTTGACTGAGTGATCGTGTCTCTGAACAGTTAGTATTACTCAAGTTTGAAACAATAAAAAACAGTCATTGAAGCAGCAATATAAGGATCCATAAGTCACCTATTGGGACATTAAATGCAACCCATTTCTTTTTCTTTTCAACATTCAATTGACCTACATGCAGACTGTGACAAGGCGATGCCCCAAAAAATCTCTTGCAACCTACCTGAGGGTCGTGACCCAATCTTTGGGAAACAGTGGTCTACATCTCCAAAGCTCAAAATACTTGGTTTGACCTTGTGATGTCATGTAGTGGAAGTTTTCAAGTTAACGGCTCCTTTTACTTTTAGTTTAGTAGAGGTTGGCAATTCCAGGATTTAACTCATCCAAATGATTCTAGTGAAGGTGTGTATAAAAACACAGAGGAGCCCTTCCTGTATTACCACATGACATCACAGTGTGGAACAAAGATTTTTCTAGGCCTAAATATGCAAGGTTTGAGTGCTGAAGATGTGTGAATGAAACAAAGCACAACTCCAGGTCTGTTTGTGATGAAGAAACAAGATTAGAACATAGATCAGAAAAATAGCATACGAAATAATACTGATAAACTGTAATGCTATGGTAAAGTAATAGTCAAACTGAAATATAACACTACCATCTCCAGTAAATTTGGAAAAAAATAATAGCCATAATTGTGTAATTGTGCAATACATCCCAATGAAAAAGATGAAGCAGGCAGATAAAACCACTGAACCGCTGCTAACGACCCTCTCTATTCCTGTAACCCATTAAAGTGCTAAGTGAAATCTGAAGGCAGCAAGAAATTATCATTATTTTCCTACAGATTCTTCTTCTTCTTAGTTTACTACGTGACAAATCGAGCCAATACGCCACAAATTCCTTGTCGTGGTCTGTGGACTTTTCCATAAAACTGTCTCGGGGAGTAAACGATGCACTCCATAGCAGACAATAGCATTAAATTTTGTATTCGAAAAACCATTCTGTGAAAAACAAAGTGCCTCATGTACAAAGTGTTGAGCAAATTTGTAGAATGAAAAAAAATTGAATCTAGTTATGCTTTAATGGACTGCTGGTGTAATTTGTAGTCACACATTTATAGTCATTAAAGTAGAATCATTAAAGTGCGGTGTTTGGCTGCTCTTGTGGCTACCTGACGCACACACTGAGCAGTTTTAGATTTTTTTTGTTTCATTTTTGGAGCTCAGTTTGTATCATCATGTCATAGAATTTTTTAAGTCCAGCATGTGCAGTTCAAAGGACACAAGTTAGGGAGTGTTGGATTTTGTGAAATGAGCTGTTTGTTTTTCCCGTATCGATGGAAACTGCGCAAGAGGCCGGCGAAGTAACAAGCTGAAAATCTCGCTGTGGACATTTGAGACGCTACAGGCTTTTTACACCATATGTGGCAGCAAATGTGGCAGAAGGAAATACTTTGAGGGAATGGACCATTTCACCACCAACCAAAACACCAGAGAGGAGTAAGAGCGATGCCTTTCCTGTTGTGCTCATCTGGAGCCTCCTGGACGTTGCTGTGATGCTGCAGGACACAGAGGAGGGACACTTTTGTCTCTTCCACAGGATCTGCTGACCCTCCCTGACCGGTCGTCCTGTTCACCTGACTGAAACACAAAGACCACTGAGACGCACAGTGTAAATGTTTCTGCAGCAAAACTTCAATTACCCTCTGGATCAATAAAGTATCTCTCTCTCTGTCTCTCTGTCTGTCTCTCTTAATCTCTCTCTCTCTGTCTGTCTATGTCTGTCTCTCTATCTGTCTCTCTGTCTCTGTCTGTCTGCCTGTCTGTCTGTCTCTCTCTGTCTGTCTGTCTGTCTGTCTGTCTCTCTCTGTCTGTCTCTCTCTGTCTGTCTCTCTCTCTCTCTGTCTCTATCTGTCTGTCTCTCTCTCTCTCTGTCTCTATCTGTCTGTCTCTCTCTGTCTGTCTCTCTTTCTCTGGCTTTCTCTCTCTCTGCCTCTCTGTCTGTCTCTCTGTCTCTGTCTGTCTTTCTCTCTATCTTTCTCTCTCTCTCTATCTTTCTCACTCTCTCTCTCACTCTCCCACTCTCTCGCTTTCTCCCTGTCTCTGTCTCTCTCTCTCTGTCTGTTTCCCTGTCTCTCTTTCTCTCTCTCTCTCTTTCTCTCCCACTCGCTCTCTCTCACTGTCTCTTTCTCTATCTCACCATCTCTCTCTTTCTTTCTCACTCTCTATCTTTCTCACTCTCTCTTTCACTCTCCCACTCTCTCGCTTTCTCTCTGTCTCTCTCTCTGTCTGTCTCCCTGTCTCTCTTTCTCTTTCACTCTCCCACTCGCTCTCTCTCACTGTCTCTTTCTCTATCTCACCATCTCTCTCTTTCTCTCTCACTCTCCCACTCTCTCTCTCTCTGTCTACCTGTCTCTCTCTATCTCTCATGCTCACTCGCTCTCTCTTACTCTATCTCTCTGTGTCTGTCTCCCTGTCTCTGTTTCTTTGTCACTCTGTCTCTTTCTCCCTCACTCTCCCACTCGCTCTCTCACGCTCTCTCTGTCTTTCTGTCTCTGTTTCTCTCACTCTCTCTCTCTCTTTCTCTATTATCCCTGTCTCTGTCTCTCTGTCACCATCTCTCTCTTTCTCTCTCACTTTCCCACTCGCTCTCTCACGCTCTCTCTCTGTCTCCCTGTCTCTTTCTATCTCTCTCTCACTCACTTTCTCTTACTCTCTCTCCCTGTCTCACTCTCACTCTCTCTCTCCCTCTCTCCAGCTCTCTCTTTCTCTCCCTGTCTGCCCCTCTCTTTTTCTGCTCTGTCTCTCTGTCTCTCTCTCTCTAAAGATGCACTGTGTAACTTTTCCGGTGGACGGTCCGTTAAATCTCTTTCTCCGTGGAGATGTCATTGCTTCGTCTGGAATGTTTCATAATTTGGCTTAAACCTTTCCGTCCAAACCAGACCAAGTTACAGGTCAGATCTGTGGAGAGGCGAAAACAGACATTCTGAGTGTGAGCGAGGTTGAAACAATCCAGACAAAGCAATAATATCTCCGTGAAGAAAGATATTTGACAGACCCTCCTCTAAAAAAGTGACACAATGCACCTTTAACTATCAGTGCATTGTTAGTGCTCAGAGAAGCACATTTTGGATTAAAACATTCATGAAACAAGCGCGAATGAAGAAAAAATTCAAGCTTAGGCCAGATTTGTTTTTATGAGCGGCGGGATATGCAGAAACAGTCTTGTCCTTGGTCCGTTACTATTTAACATCTATTTAACAAATGATTTTCCACTGCTTCTGTTAAAGGCCCAGATGTTGTTTTGTATGCAGATGCGTTTTCAGCAGAGAGAGAGACAGACTGACTGAACTTTATTTAATTCATGCTTTTGTCATTAAGTCCTCAAAAAAAAAAAAAAGCCCCTCAAAAAGGTTCAGTTTGCATTTTACCTGTTAAGTTGCGTCACAGATAAGAATCCGTTCTTCTCCTATATGCAGTTTTTAAGACAATAAATCATCAGAGAAAACAAGGCTGACAAAAACTAGCATGCTAACTGCACACTTTCCTCATTATCTGACTATAAAATGCTTCACAATTAGATGCAGACAACACACCGCACGCTTATTCTGACCTCAAGAGCTGCTTAAACAAGACAGATTGTACTTTATTATCTTTTTCAGTATTGCTCTTGAATATAATGTCATTTTCTTGTGTCTATTTGACTCACATTCAGAATTAGACTTAAACTTAGACAAACTTTATTAATCTACAATTATTTGGACTCAGTAGCTCATACATCACAATATAAAATAATATAATAATAATAATATAATAGCAAGCAAATAGCAAGAGACTGGTGTCAAATGAGGTATAATTATATAAATAATAAAAATAAATAAAATAATACATTGAAAATAAATAAATAAATAATCAAGAGCAAACAGTTAAAGAACACACATTATGCTGATTTAACCATGTAATATTTTTGACTGCTGACTACCCCCTTCATGAATCTCTGAGTAAATGCCTCATTCGCTGAAAACAGTTTGTTCAGATCTGCACAAGGACAGTATATAGTGAAGCATTAGCTGTTACTCATCACCTATGTAAATACTCCCATTTACTTTACACGCTGGGTAAACTTAATAGGTTAACACTTTAACTAAATAATAAAACTTAGATGAACTTTGCCCAGGATCTGAATTCTAGGAGATAACGCCACCTTAAAATAGGGATCAAGGAAGTGCAGTGGACAGAAGCACTTGACTCCTCAGTAGCTCACTGTCTCAACTCTCTGTCTCAACTCTCTCTGTCTCTACTCTCTGTCTCAACTCACTGTCTCAACTCACTGTCTCTGTCTCAACTCTCTGTCTTAACTCTCTGTCTCAACTCTCTGTCTCTAACTCTCTGTCTCAACTCTCTGTCTCTGTCTCTACTCTCTGTCTCTCTATGTGGATCTGAAATGGAAAACGGAGGAGTTGACAACCATGCATTTCATGTGAGTAATAAAATGCTATTTTGGTTTGTGCTTTATTAGACTGCAAAATGGGCACCACTTTTGGGCAGTAAATAGTTGCAAAGTCGGGATTACTGTAATTAGATTACTTTTTTAGTAAGGCAGTAATGTAACTAGTTACAATTAAAAATATACTAATTAAATTACAGTTACTTGGCCTAGTAACTTTTAGTTACTTTTTCCCTGAAAAAAATATATTATTGGGTAATCCACAGAACTGTTATAAAACAGTAAATCAGATAAACAAGATGCTCTCCTGGTATCAGACGCAGATCTGCTGTGAACCAAAATAATACAAATGTTCTTTCTGGAGGACTGTGCATCTCTTGTGAAATCAGGTTTTAGAACAGAAAGTGTCTTTACTGTAAAGAATTCTTGCTTTTTATAAGGTGGTTCCTGAGCTGTATGTTTCTTTTTTTTTAAGAGTAACTTATCAGTAGTCTCATAACTTGAAATAAAAACAACAAAAAAATCTAAGTAGTAATTAAATTACTTTTAGAAGGAGTAAACAGTAGTCGGATCAACAATGATTACATTTGTGGTCATTTAAAGGTGCAATATGTAACTTTTCTGGTTGGGTCTGGCATCACTTGCATGTCTCCATGGATATGTTATTGCTTTGTCTTAAATGTTCCATAGTATGGTATTACTGGTGTCACTTTATAAGAACTACACCTTAATTAGCTTTAATATAGCATGAACAAGCACAGTTATCAAATGGTTCATCAAGAACAATTCAGGCTTAGTCACTAAATTAAGAGGTTAGGGTTAGGAGGCTTGTTCTCTTTATTAAAGAGGAAATATTATGTCAAATCAACTTTGTGGAGCATTCTACCATGTTATAACGTTGTTCCCTCATCAAAAACACACCTGAAGAGTTTTTATGTGTCATCCATACATATTTGAGTGATTTAGTGATCTCTTTTGGGCCCTATTCAAACTCTTCGTATGGTTAGCAGTACGATTCTGTTCAAATACGACAATTCTCCATAATTATACAAAGGCATGATACAAAATAACACACTACAACTACACAAACCTGATGCGATGTGCAGTAGTTTCATGAGTGAAATGCAGACAGATATAAGCCTGTGTTTCACTAAACTATGGAACATATCAGGTAAAGCAATAACATCTCCATGAGAACAAGTACATGGCATAACCTTCACCAGAAAAGGTCCATAGTACTCCTTTAACATCCTTCTTTGCTCATCGTCATCAGTTGTGCCAGTTTAAGCGGAAATCGATGCACACAAATGCCCTTAAGCGCTGCTGGTATGTTTGGGTCTATACTGGTTTGTGTGCGGTCTGGGTGTCATTCTAGATGGATGAACACAGCAGTGAAGTCGCTATAGGGAAACAAAGACACACACCAAGGAGCAGAAGAGAGGAAGAAGAGGAGGAGGAAGAAGAAGAGGACAGGAATAAACCGACCTACTGCGTCACTGATGTCCCTCCATGGTACCTCTGTGTGTTTCTGGCTCTTCAGGTAAGTTGAAAATGTAAACTCCCTATAGTTTAAATGGCCCATTTTACTTTTACTTACTATTTTCTGCTCTTTGTTATAAAGATTTTTGTTTTGTTTTGTGTTTTGTTTCATTCACACATTTAACACACAAACCCTGCATATTTAGACTGAGTTCTTCTCTCAAACTGAACATGCCAAACACCCCAAATGACAAACTGTGAGTAATTAAATGATCCAAAAAGTACAAAATTACTCACTTCCACCTTTGTTTGGTCATGTTTCTGATTCAAATTTGAAGTTAGGTGAAGTTGTTTCCATTGGCACTGCACCTATGTTTTTGTCAAGCCATGTTTTAGTTAAAAACAAGTCGAGGGCAAAAGAAGTGATTAATTAAAAATGATTTGTTACTTAAAGGTCTGACATTGAGAACAGTAAGTTTCAGATTAGTTTCAGTGGGAGTGGATGTTATCTTCTTACAGGTTATAAAACAGTATGACAGCAGAGGCCTGGTGCTCTAGGTCAGTGTTTCCCAAACTTTTTTTTCTGGGGACCCATATTTTAAAAGTCATACACCTTTGCAACCCAAGGCAATAGACATTATTTGTAAATGACAAAATAACGTGGATATGACCATTATTGAACATTAATGAGGATATTTTATTGTTGACTGAGTGATCATGTCTCTGAACAATTAGTATTACTCAAGTTTTAAACAATGAAAAAGCAATAAATGGATCCATAAGTCGCCTATTTTGACATTAAATGTAGCTTAAAGCTGTTGTCTTTTCAACATTCAATTGAACCAGCAATATTGGAACAAAATAGTCAATAAAGTAATTACAAAAAGATGAGAAATTATGCTGAACATTTCAACATTTCTAATGAGATAGGTGGGCCTGTCTGTGTAGCATGTTACACTCTGAGTGCAGGAGGAGAGCGTAATATGTATATCAGGCCAAAAAACCTCTTGAGACTCACCTGAGGGTTGCGACCCGGTCTTTGAGAAACAATGCTCTAGGTGATAACAGCTCTGGGGGAATTTAAATTATTTTAGATTATTATACAAACGTGTGATTTATGAATGAAACAAAACACAACTCCAGGTCTGGTTTTGAGGAGTACATTCTAAAATGGCTACAAGAGTACATTTTCTGTAATATAGGACCTTTAACACAAGTCACATTTTAAAACTCAAGTATAGTTCTTGTGTTTCTTCAGCATTACCTGACAGCGTTTGGGGGCATCATCTCCATCCCTCTGATCCTCTCGGAGCGTCTGTGTCTGCAGAATGACAGTCTCACTCAGGGGCTCCTCATAAACACCATCTTCTTTGTGTCGGGGCTGTGCACGCTGCTGCAGGTCATACTGGGAGTCAGGTCAGACTGCTCTAACACTGTCACTGCACGCACTGTTTTTAGATACGAGGTGGTTAGATATGAAGTGTTTACGAGTCATACTGGAAATGTAATGGTTCAGGTGTGGGATTAGTTATCAGATCTTATACTCCAGTCAGACATTTTGAGAACATAAACACATTTTTACAGTAAATATAGATATGCACCTTATTTTAAAGCTCTGAAACAACAGAATTCAGTATGTTATTACCACATTATTATGAAATTAACAACTGAAAAATTACAAACTTTTGATAACATGCTGAAGTTTGTTTAGAAAATTCTTCTTGTCTTCTTATTATATAGAAACTTAGGCTACGTCCACACGACAACGCTTCTTTTACGGCCGGAAAAAATTGTCGGATCAATAAATATTCATGTAACATTTAATAATGCAAATCTCATCACTGTGATCAACATGGATCTATTAAAATAAGGTAATTTAGCCTATTTTAGATGTATCCCAGAAATATAGCTGCTTTGTTTTGCAAAAGTTTTCATTTTTAGCCCTAAGATTTTGATGAGAATTATTAGAATAACCTGGTCTGAAATTCCAACATTTTAATTACTCGTGTGTAATCTTTGTTATTGATCCATGTGCGTATTGTGTTGTTAGCATTAGCGTTAACCGTAGGCTACACCTGTCCCATTTCGGCAACGCTTTTGCGGTCCGCAAAGGCATCAGAGGACCCTGGAGATGATGGGGTTGTGACATGATAATTTTCCAAAAGCTGCTGTTTGTTTGTCCACACGACAACATGACACCGGCGCTCTCAGATTTCTCCACTCTGGAACCCGTTCTCAAAAAACTCAGTTTTCGCCCACCCGAAACACTGGCTCTGTATGGACAAAAGACCAAAATGAATGCAAACTTCTCTATTTCGACCAAAAAATGTTGTCATTTGGACAGGCCCTTAGTGTTTTCTTCTCATTAAATAGCTTATTTACCTGACATGTCTCAGCGGTTGCACTTCCGCCTTCATCAGAGGTGTCCACTATCGATATTGATACGACAGGATATTGAAATCAGGAAGCAGGGCGCACAGACCATCAACAGAGACAAGAGGGTATTTACCTTGACTCACACATGGGACTCAATTCTGATCGATCTGACAAATCCATCAAACTGACCACGCCTGGAACAACAGCTGATAAACGACACATCCCAGCATTCAGATCACCCCTCTGATGAAGGCAGAAATAAATTTCTCTTTTCAACATGCTGAAGTGTTTTTTCAGGAAAGAAACCTGGTACTGATTCATACCAAAGCCAAGGTATCGAGAATCAGTAAAACTCCTTCTCATTCTTCACTGCAGACTGCCCATCCTCCAGGGGGGCACCTTCTCCTTGGTGACCCCTGCCATGGCGTTACTGTCTCTGCCCGAGCTGGAGTGCCCGGCCTGGACTCAGAACGCCAGCCTCGTGAACACCTCCTCTCCTGTTTTCATCGAGGTGTGGCAGAGTCGTTTACGCACTGTAAGTTTCCCATTAACACAGATAAGAATGATTTGGATGATATGGATATGGATCGTAGGGAATTGTATCTGTGAGGTGACAAGTGATAAAAGTTGTTATATAAGATCATGCACACAAATATAGATCATCCAAATAACTACTCACATAGAAATATTTCCAAACTGACAAGAAGTAACATTTGAGCTGTTTGAATATTATTGTATTCAGACAGACAGTTGATATGTTCATGATATAAAGCTTCTTATCCCAGACATTTTTATTTTACTTCACTCTCTCTCTTCCTCTCCCTTTCTCTCCCTCTCTTTCTATCACTTTATCTCTCTCTCTCCCCCTTTTAACTCTATCTTGACGATCTTAACTATCTTGTCTGGATAACTGTATGCCCTCTTGCTCTTTCCACGTTTACCTCCACTGTCTCACTCTCTCCCTCACTATTCGTGCCCTCCATTTCTTTCTCTCTCCCTCCCTCTCTTTCTCTATCTCCCTCACTCCCTCCCACCACAACTCTATTACTCTCTCTCCCACTCTTTTCTAACTCCACTACTCACGTACTACTACTTTCTCTCTCTCATACCAATCCCCCCCCCCGCATCACTCTCTACCTCTGCCTCTTCCCCCTCCCTCACTATTTGTCTCTCTCCTCTCTCTCTCCCTCTCTCCTCCTTCCCTCTGTCTCTCTCCCTCCCTCCCTCTCTTTCTCTCCTCTCCCTCCCTCCCTCCCTCCCACTCTAACTCTATTACTCTCTCTCCCACTCGTTTCCAACTTTACTACTCGCCCTCTCTCTGTGCCTTACATTAATCTTTCTTTCCCTCTCTCTGCATCCCTTTCCATCTCTTCCTCCCCCTTCTACCTTGCTGTCTGCCCCCCTCTCTTTCTTCAATCCCCTTCCTTTCTCCTCATTCCCTCACCCCTTCTCTCTCCCCTCCCTTCCTTTTTCTCCTCCTTTCTTCTCTGTTTTGCTCTCTTTCCCCCCCTCTCTCCCTCTCTTCCATCCCCCTACTTTTCTCCTCTCTCCCTCTCCTCCTCTCTCCCCACTCACTTTCTTTCTCTCCTCCTTCCCTCTCCCTCTCTCTCCCTCCTTCCCTCTCTCTCTTCCTCCTTCTCTCTCTCCCTCTCTCTTTCCTTTCTGCATCTCCCTCCTCCCTCCCTCTCTTCCATCCCCCTCCGTTTCTCCTTGCGCCCTCTCCTCCTTTCTCCCCACTCGCTTCCTTTCTCTCTTCCTTCCCTCTCCCTCCCTCTCTGTCCTCCTTCACCCTCTCTCTCTCTCTCTCTGCCTCCTTCCCTCTCTTCCATCCCCCTCCCTTTCTCCTCACTCCATCTCCCTCACTTCCTCTCTCTCCTCCTTCCTTCTTTCCCCCTCTCTCTCCCCTCCCTTTTGCTCCTCCTTCCCTTTCTCTTTCTCTCTCCCTCCCTTTACCCCCCTCCTCCTGACCTCTCACTCTTTCTCCCTTCCTCTCCCCTTCTCCTCCTCGCTCTCTCCTCCCTCCCTCCCTCCCTCTCTTCCATCCCCCTCCCCCTTTCTCCCCTTTTCTCCCTATGCACTCCCCTCTCTCCTTCTCTCCCTCTCCTCCTCCTCTTCCTTCCCTCCGTCTCTCAGCTGCAGGGTTCCATCATGGTTGCGTCGGTGCTGCAGATCCTGGTTGGTTTCTCTGGTCTCATTGGGTTCCTCATGAGGTTCATTGGTCCTTTAACCATCGCTCCCACCGTGTCTCTGATCGGTGTGTCTCTGTATGACTCAGCGGGAGACCGAGCAGGGAGCCACTGGGGCATCTCTGCTCTGTACGTAACCATACAGTATCTCACTATTTACTGCTTAAAGGGCTCATAGTACACCATTTTTTGATCTACAGTATGTTACAATCCTGTTACCTCATCACAAACAGACCTGGAGTTGTGTTTTCTTTCATTCAAACATGCTTGAGTAATCCTATCTACATCTCCAAAGCTCAAAATGCTCTGTTCCACCTTGTGGTGCCATGTAGTGGTAGTTTTATCCCCCCTCGTCGAAATGAGTTTCCTCCACAGGGTGGCTGGGCACTCCCTTAGAGATAGGGTGAGGAGCTGAGTCACACTGGAGGAGCTCAGAGTAGAGCTGCTGCTCCTCCACATCGAGAGGAGCAGCTGAGATGGCTCGGGCATCTGTTCCAGATGCCTCCTGGGGCATGTCCCACCAGAAGGAGGCCCCTGGGGAAGACCCAGGACACGCTGGAGGGACTATGTCTCTGGGCTGGCCTGGGAACACCTTGGGATCCCCCCGGAGGAGCTGGAGGAAATGTCTGGGGTGAAGAAAGTCTGGCAGTCCCTGTTTAGACTGCTGCCCCTATGATCTGGCCCCAGATAAGCAGGAGAAAATGGATGGAAATCAATAGATGGAGCTACCTTTTACCTTAGTAGAGAGAGGCATTTCCAGGACTGAAATTGATTGATTGTTTTACTTTGAGCATGTGCAGAGCACACAGAAATGTCTACTTTTGTCAATGTACATATCTGTATTATTACAAATAGTACTTACTTTATGAAGGGTTTGACATGTGTGCTAAACCTGTGTGAATGAAACAAAACACATCTCCAGGTCTGTTTGTGATGCAGGAAAAACATTATAACACTCTGTTCACACAAATATCCATTTCAAATATTGATCTATTCTAACTGCTCTTTCCCCAGGACCACGGTTCTGATCATCGTCTTCTCTCAGTATCTCTCTAGGGTTCCTCTGCCCATCCCCACATACAACAGAACCAGGAAACTCCACACCTCCAAGTTCTACCTCTTCCAGATCATGCCTGTATGTAACACTCTGCGTAAAAGAAATCCAGGATTAATCTTTATTTTAATTTGATCAAATGTGTGGGCATCTTAGACTATTTCATAAACATAATATTAAATGTACGTTGTGTAACTTTTCTGGTGGAGGGTCCGTCAAATACTTTTCTCTTTGAAGATGTTATTTGCTTTGTCTGGAATGTTTCACAGTATGGTATTAAACCTTTCTATCTTCATGGAGACCAAATCAGAGCAAGTTACAGGTCAGATCTGTGGAGAGGTGACCCAGCTCACAGTCAGAATGCCTGTTTTTCTAGGCATTATTGAACTATAAAACCACCTGTAATTGAATAAATGTAAGGCAGAACTGTTTAATGTCACACTGTGGAACATTCTAGGCAGGGCAGTAACATATCTATAGAAACAAGCAGGTGATGGTTGCACAATGCACTTTTAAGATAAGATTTATGACTAATTTCAGTATGTTTACCATCTCTTCAAGCTACGTTATGTTTTTATGTTTTTTCCCTCATCAAAAACTCCACTGACAGATCACTAACTTATTGAAACTTGTCAGGAATAGTCAAATATAAGACAGAATTAAAAAAAAAAAAAAAATCCAAAGTACTAATGCAATTTTAACTCATGTAGATAAACTTGGACTAAACCAAGAACAGGACCAAACGAAGCCCACATCAGGACCAAATCAAGCCCACATCAACATAAACTTGGACTAAACCAGGACTAGAACAGGACCAAACCAAGCCCACATCAGGACCAAACCAAGTCCACATCAGGACCAAACCAAGTCCACATCAGGACCAAACCAAGTCCACATCAGCATAAACTTGGACTAAACCAGGACTAGAACAGGACCAAACCAAGCCCATGTCAGGATTAAAGGACCCATATTACTCTAATTTCTGTTGAGTTTTCTATTTTCTGTCATATTTGTGTTGTGTTTTGTTTCATTCACACATGTATGAAAACTACCACTACATGACATCACAAGTTGGAACAGAGCATTTTGAGCTTTGGAGATGTAGACCGACTAATAATAAATGAATAAATAAACTAAATGAAACAAAACACAATTCCAGGTCTGTTTTTGAAGAGGTAACAACATTCTAACATGACTCACAAGAATCATTTTGGAGTAATATGAGACCTTTAAACTGTTACCAAACTCCAGTATTTCTCCACTGTTCTTTGAGTTGAGTGTTTCTAATGACAGATATTGACAGATTCTCCTGGGCATAGCGGTCTCGTGGCTGGTCTGTTACCTCCTCACCATCTACAACGTTCTACCTTCAGACCCAGACAAATATGGCTACCAGGCTCGCACTGATATTAAAGGGGATGTGTTAGGACAAGCTCCATGGTTCAACTTCCCTTACCCTGGTGAGTGTCAACAAACTTATAAAACATACAAGAATATATCAATACAACTTAATTATAAATTATAATAATGTAGTGGTAAGTATTTCTACCTTTATATGATGAGGGTCTGAACAGAAGACGCAAAAGTGGCATTGTGTCTTCACTTTTTATTTCGTGTTTAGACGAGTGTTTTCTGGAGGAAATCTGCATGCATACGGTGACACAAAAGTGTGTGGAGTCTGATTGTGTATGGTCGTACTTAAAGCAAAGGGCGTCTTTAGACATTTGGAAAAGTAAACACATTTTCGTCAGCTACTCCTTCCACAAAGTTGCCCCACCACTGACTGGTTCTCCAGGTCTTCTCCATATCTGTCTGACTCGCCTGCGACAAACTGGTGCATCCGGAATTTGACAAAGGTGATTGCAGATCCTTCTCCGTCTTTGCTCACTAATAGTATCTGTGCAGATTCTGTGCATTTGTTGGGAGTCTCGTGTAAGTTCATTAGAGCTGCCAGAGCAACTTGAAGGTATGACACATGGAAATGATCCCACGTGTTTGTTTGTTTGTGTGTACTGTATGTATGTGACGTAAACGTGTACGCAACGTGAGCAGATCTGACCAGAGTTTTGCGTCTTGGGCAGTGTAGACCGAAACGCTACAGACTTTTCCACTCTGGAGGGTGGTTTTAGATGTTTGTGTTTTTAAGATCCAAAACACTGTCACTATCCAAATGAAAGGCACTTCCAATAAAACATTTTGTCTCAAGTGTTCTCGTGTAAACAGGCCCTAAACTGAGTTCTTCTTTTCAACACACTGTTTGTGATGTCACGTGGTAATAAAAGAAGTGCTCTGCTGTGTTTTTAAACTCCATACACCTTACATAGAATCATTTGGATGATCTCTTCCTTATAACTGCCAGTCTCTAACAAAATTGAAGGGTAGCTGTTGATTTGAAAACTACCGCTTCATCACATCACAAGGTGGAACAAAGCATTTTGGGCTTTAGAAATGTAGACAGACTAATAATAAAGAGTTCCTGAAACATGTGTGAATGAAACAAAACACAACTCCAGTATGTTTTTAAGGACGTAACAACATTCTAAAATGAATAAAAACTAAAAAAGATTCCATTTGATGTAATATAGGACATTTAACTATCTATTGGGGTCTACTGTATGAAGTAGAATTGTATTTTTAATTTTATTTATAAGTTATTTGAATGGAGAAAATACATATTAATAAACTGTGGTCCCCAGGCAAGGTGTAAAATGCAGCACAAAAGACAGAATGTATCTTAGATACAAAAAGATATAAAAGTTAAGAAGCCACTGAAAAGCAGATTAGTGGGTAGGTACTAGAAGATCTAGACTTTTATCTTTTTAAAACAACTTTAATTGTTTTGAATAGTTCTGACTAAATCCATTTCCTTGTTTGACTGAGATTATTTTATTTGTAAGATAATTCTGATTAATTTGGGATTTTTTTTCCTGTTTCAATCAAAAAAATATCTGATGGAAGAATAGTATGTTCTCATCTCAAAAGCAATTTCCCAGTTTTTCTCACTGAATATTTGAGTCAAACAAGTTTCTAACCAATCTGAAATAATTCTCAAATCAATCAAAACGTAAGCTCTGTTTGATAATTGTTAAATATTCAGAATTAAATCTTGTTTCTAATATTTTAAAGGGCTTGTTCTTGATTTTTTTCCATGTATGTCAGTAAAATAGGTACAGATATATTGTATAAGCAGCTCTTGAGGTCAAAATAAGCTCACTGTCAAGTCTTTAATTACAGAATACATGTCCAACTTGAAAAACCAGGGACAATACACAAGGCTCAATTCAGCTTGAAGATTTTTTTATTGCAATTGTTCAGTTCGTTTTGTAGTAGTAGTAATAGTAGTAGTAATAATAGTAATAATAGTAGTAGCAGCAATAGTAGTAGCAGTAGTAGTAGTAGCAGTAGCAGCAGCAGCAGCAGTTGTAGCTGTAGCTGTAGCAGTAGCAGGTCGAAAACCTTCAAAGTAAACAAATATGCATAATGAAATTAAATTTACATTTTACAATTTCATTAGTGATACATCTAAATTAAATTGAATTTTAATAAATATACATAAATTATAATATTTACTATGTATATAATATTTCTTATATTTATTATATAATTTCCCTTTTACATATTAACTTAAATAGCTACAATTTTAACCAAAGTATAATTTTATCAATCAATTTTAATCATAAATATAACTTATTTTTTATACAAATTTAAATGATTATATGAAATAAATTTAATATTTTATTATTTTAAGACAGATATATACATATATATATATATATATATATATATATATATATATATATATATATTTTTTTTTTTTTTTTTTTTTTTTTTTTATTAGTGGTACTCTAACTTAGATCTTACACCATTTCCTATTTTAACTGAACTTAAAAAACTAATGTTTCAGGTTCATTTCCTCACTGGTGTGTCTCTGTTTTCCCTCACATTCCTGGTTTGGTTTGGTTTGCACACCTGGTCCTAATTAAATGATTGAGACACACCTGTTTATCTGTTTTTTTCTGCTGCCATCTACTGGACACACTCAAATTAACTTCATCAACTAATAAAGAAGGGGAGGAGAGAGGAGGGGAGGAGGTGAGGAGGGGAGGAGAGGAGAGGTGAGAGGTGAGAGGAGAGGTGAGACTTGGAGCAGAAGGGCTGGGCTTTTTGACTTGACCCTCACTGTGTTTTGTTTTCATCCAATCATAAAGTGTTTTTGGCCAATAATCAGGAAATGCATGTTAGCCTGCTAGTTGTAGAATAATTAGGCTTCCCTGAATGTATAAGATAAGTGAGAAATAACTTCAAACTGGTTCTGCTTATGACGTTTTAAGGATAGTAAAAATGGAGTACATCTTTAAATTCACCTTTGAGTTGCAGAATGATGACATTATGATTGTTGCCATAGAGATTAACAATTATAACATATAAAAGGAAGTTTTAACCTGAATACCATTTGTTATTCTATACGTACGGGGAAGTGAGCATGGGGGCGCTTCTGGCTCCATCAACTCTGGCCTCAATTGACAAACACTAAAAAACTGTTACCTCTCTGTAACTGCTTAAGTGAGCCTCATCATTTTGGTCTTAAAATGTTCGTATTAACCCACTCTACATGATCCTGGAGTTTTTATTTTGCTATTTTGTCCGTAAATACATTCCTATTCATACGGAGCATGAGTCCAAATACTCTCCTATAACTACAAGCCTCGATGAGCTTCATTTGACTAGAGCCGAACTTTGAATTACTTGCTGTACGAGGTGTGCTATACAAAAAACCATGCCTATATGTTCTTTCATCCATGTTTCGTCCTTCAGGTCAGTGGGGCATGCCGACCGTGAGCTTGGCGGGGGTCTTTGGCATTCTGGCGGGTATCGTGTGTTCTATGGCAGAGTCTGTGGGTGACTACCATTCCTGTGCCAGGCTCTCCGGCGCACCTCCTCCACCCAAACACGCCATCAACCGGGGCATTGGCGTGGAGGGAGTGGGGTCACTGCTGGCCGGGGCGTTTGGGACCGGGAATGGGACCACATCGTTCAGTGAGAATATAGCAGCGCTGGGGATCACAAAGGTAAGAAAGGATTTTATTGTAACTGACCACTTCTTACCACACTAATTTATTTGTTATCTAATTCTGTTAAAGCCACTATACCACTGTCTTAAAGGTGCAACTGTGTTAAAGGTGTAACTTTTCTGGTAGAGGATCTGCCGCCTGCTTCACTTCATGTAGATATTATTATTTTTTCCTGGAGTCTTCTGCAGTAGGGGTTTTCAAATTGGGTGAATGTGAGCCTCCCCTTAGAGAAAGTAAAGAGAGCAGAGCCCCCTCTTTTCCAGAATCCCATCCTGCCCTACCCCATACTGGCCTTTGAAGTAAATGCATCTTTTGTGTTCCTGGCCATGATGAGTTGAACTGATAATATACAATTGATAATATATTTTTTCTTTTTCTTTTTTTTGTAAAAACACATTCATAAACATTCATAAACAATTTAAACAGCAAATAATTTCCAACTTCATACAGGCCTAACTGAGGTGACTTTTGTCATCACTGAACATCAGTAGGTCATCAGGACTAAACCAGGACTAAACCAGGTCTAAACCAGGTCTATACCAGTACTAATCTTGGACTTGAGAGAGAGAGGGAGGACCCCGAGCCCGCGGAGTGCACTTAGCTTCATGGGGTATCGGTCCTTTCACCACCTCCGGGCCTGTCCCGACACTCAGTCCTGACTCAGTTCTGGTTTAGTCCTGGTTTAGTCCTGGTTTAGTCTTGGTTTAATCCTGTTTTAGTCCTAGTTCAGTCCTGGGATCAGTCCTGGTTTAGTCCGTGAGTGTCATGCCTCCCCAGTGGCTCTTTGATGCCCTACAAACTCATTTTGGTCCGGGGGACGTATCCAACCGACTTTGATCCCAAAGGGGCCGGATCAGAAAACTCATGTCATATAAACCTCAAAAATAACAATAAGTTCAATTATTTGTGCAGAGAAACGCAAATCTATTACAGAAATCTTTTTTAATTGATGAACTCTTTCTTTTACAAAATATTATAATATTATGAACAACCTGAAACTTTAAGAAAAATACAATTTCAACATAATGTTTTAACATGAACTTGTTTAACATGAACTTCTATAAATAGGAATAAGTAAATTTTTGTTGTAAAATCCTGCACTCGGCTTCACTTTTCTCATTTTGGACATTTTTCTGATGAGGATGTCACGGTCAACAGTCAAAACGATCGTCCTTTAAGAGCGTTTGGAAAGAGACAAGTCTTCATTTGTGCTGCTCTGGTGGGAGGGGCCACGTACAGAGACGCTGGAGACATTGCTGTGATAAACACCACAGAAAATTTACAATATTTTAATAGAAAATATGATTAAAATATTTTTGTAGAAAATCAGCCGAGGGCCAGATTAAAGGTCTTGGAGGGCCGGATCTGGCCCCGGGCCGCATATTTGACACCTGTGCCCTACGGTATGGCATTTCATTTAACTATCTCCATGGATTTTACGGTATTTAGAGAAATAAAAACATACATCAACACATACAAGATAGATAGATATAAGATAGATTGTTTAATATATTTGTTTGTTTGACTCTCATCCAGAAACGTTTCACAATGCACCTTTAAAAATGTGAAAAAACAAAGTAGTTCTGTTTAAATTATTATCAGTGGTCCAAAGTTATTCTGCATTTACCTTATACTTTCCAATCAGCCGAATTATTCAGTAAGATACGTTTTTAAGTGCATTTCACAACTTTTAAAACATGCTGGAAGAGCACTTCCTGATTCCGGGGCAATAAATTGTATAATTAGATGCAGCACACAGCACTTATTTTGACCACAAGAGCTGCTTATACTGTGGCAAGACAAATTTTGCTCAAATACATGTCAAAAAGTTTGGTACAGACTCTTTAACTTGTTCTGATTTATTAACTTCTTAAGCCAAAATTCTTGTGTCTGAGTTGTGCCCAGTTCCTGACAGGTTTTCCCAGAGGCTGTGAAGGATGGGTCCAATCTAGAGAACAAATTTGCATTCTGGGTGAATAGAGTAACTTATAATTACGAAACTAATTCAACAGCAGATCATAGTTGATAATGAGTCTGATGAAAGCAAAATGTACAGTGATTCAAACTTTTACAACATACACTTCTGTCCACATTTTGAAGATGATTAAAGTTAGTTAGTTAAGGTAAGTTAAGTTAGTAAGTTAGTTAAAAACACCTACACTCTGCCATTTAATTTCAAATTAATCTCCTAAACTGGGCAGTACCCAGAGGACTAAAGAAAAGAGTTAGGGGGAGGAGGGGCTGTATAAAGAAGTGGACTTAAGGGCGTGTGATGTTTCCCATTAGCCTGATTCATCAGCCTGTTTCACTTCGTGGAAACTGTATGACCTCGCAGCATTAAGATTCATTCGCTCGACGGTAGGCGGGTACTTTTTTATTTAACCAATTGCTGCTATTTGGTCGTGACGTATGTAATGCCCCAAATCCCAAAGGAAGATAGGTAATAACATCTTTCCCCTTGATAAAATTCACCAAACATTCCCTCTCACAAAAGGGACCCAGACAGGCGCTTGAGTTTGACGTCATGGTTTCACAGCTCTTTGCTGATTGGTCGGTACGCAGTCTACAACTTCAGGGGTTCTTGCAAACCGTCTAGTGTGTTCTGATTCCTGACCTAGTCACTCGAGAAAAATGAAATTGACTGGAGGCACTAGGTGATGCCAGCCTGGCTAGTCACCCATACCATATATTCAGCTCTAGTCAAATAAAGTTCATGAGGCTAGCAGTTACAGAAGTGAATTTGGAGCCAATTCTAAATTAGGAATGCAAGTTTACGGACAAAATGGCAAAATAAAAACACCAGGATCATGTAGGGTTAATAAAAGTGTTAAAAATAAAAAGATAGGTTTAATCCCATACGGTGGCCATACCATCTTGTAAAAGCCTGATCCCGTCAGACCTCAGAAGCTCAGCAGAGCTGGGCCTGGTAAGTACTTGGATGGGAGACCATTGGGAAAATCAGGTGCCACAGTGAGGCGCCAGTCACATTAACTGTTGTTGTGTTGTTGTGAAAATTTGAAAGTTTTTTGTACGAGTGTGTGTGTGTGTGTGTGAGTGATGGTGGTGGTCGGAGGGACCGATGGCGCTGATTGGCATGGCAGCTGCACTTCTGTCAGTTTGCCCCAGGGCAGCTGTGGTTACAACAGTAGCTTACCAGCATCAGGTATAGAGTGAATGAATAATGCTGAATAATGCTCTGTAAAGCGTCTTTGTTACATATGTTTGTGAAAAGTGCTATATAAATAAAGACTTACTTACTTACTTACTTATGGTGAAACATTCCAGATTAACATCTACATGGAGAAAAGCTGAAAAGTTACACAATGCACATTTTAAAAAAAAACATAAAATTATTATCAATAATTATCAATCATTTATTAAATTCTATTCAACTACTTCAGTTTTTCTTGGATAACAATTACTATGGTTTTTAAAAAGTAACATGGATCAATAATGTATGACGCACATCTTCCTACTCTGTGTATCTTTATGAACAGGTGGGCAGCCGAACGGTGATAATGGTGAGTGGAATTGTTATGATGTTAATTGGAATTCTGGGAAAGATCGGAGCTATCTTCACAACCATCCCCACCCCTGTAATCGGAGGCATGTTTTTAATCATGTTTGGAGTCATAACAGCAGCTGGAATCTCGAATCTGCAGGTAAAACATAATCTAAAACACTATTAAAGGGCATATATTACACTATTTTTTAAAATCTATGTTATGTTATAATGTTGTTTCTAATGTTTCCTCACCAAAAACAGACTTGGAATTGTGTTTTGTTTCATTCACACCTTTTCTTAATATCACAAGATGGAAGAGACTAATAATAAAGGGTTACTCTAACGTGTGAATGAATCAAAACACAACTCCAGGTTTTAAGGAAGTAACAACATTATAACATGATTTAAAGCTCACAAGAGTCAATTTTGTGTAATATAGGATCTTCAGATTTTCAGCTGTGGAGTTATAGTACACAGTTTGACACCATGAACTTTGTATTTTCAGACGACTGACATGAACTCCTCCAGGAATATTTTCATTTTTGGGTTTTCAATGTTCTCTGCACTTACAATTCCAAACTGGTTACACAAGAATCCAAACTCCTTAGTAACAGGTAATGTTTTGTTTTATTCCACTGATTATAAAGTAATTAAGATTTACAACTGTGGTTAATGGTTAATCCAAATCATGATTGAAATGGTGATATTAGCAAAGTTAGCACTTACTTTATAATGTCAGGTGAAGCTAAGAGAAAAATGTCTTGTTTTAATAAGTCTGTAAGAAAACCTGTTAACGTTGATAAAATGTGAAATATATTGGATTCTAGTATCAGGTCTAAACATGAGATTTTAGTTATGTTACCTGATCAAAAACAGACCTGAAGTTGTGTTTTATTTCATTTACACATTTGAGTAACCTTTTATTATTAGTTTGTCTTCATCTCCAAAGCTCAGAATGCTCTGTTCCACCTTGTGATGTCACGAAGAAGTAATTTTCAAGTTAACAGCTGCCTTAACTTAACTTAACTTAACTTTAACTTTACTTTACTTTACTTTACTTTACTTTACTGTTCAGTGAAGATTGGCAATTCCAGGGCTGAAATTATCCACATGATTCTTTTGAAGATGTACGGAAATTAAAAACACAGTAGAGCACTTTGATTATTACCGCATGACATCACAAGGTGGAACAGAGTGTTTTCTGTTTGAGAGAAGAACTCATGTTAAATATGCAGGGTTTGTGTGTTAAACGTGTGAATGAAACAAAACACAACTCCAGGTCTGTTTATGATAAACAACCTTAAGATCAAAAGAATCCATTTTGAGATGTAGAACCTCTAAGTGTATATTAAGGCTAACCTTATGTTATTTTGCATGTTGTGTGATACTTGCATTTATTTATCAGTTTATATTTCAGTATTCTCTTTATCAGGAGAGTTGCAATCAGACTTTTTTTCATATTTCCAGCCTAATTAAAAGTGCACTGTGTAACCTTTCTGGTCAAGGGTCCGTCAAATGCTTTTTTCCATGGAGATGTTATTGCTTTGTCTGAATGTTTCACAGTATGGCATTAAACCTTTCTATCTTCATGGAGACCAAACCAGACCAAGTTACAGGTCAGCTCTGTGGAAAGTCAACTCCGCTCAGTCAGAATGCCTGTTTTTCTAGGTATTTTTAACCTATAAAACCACCTGCAATTGAATAACTGCAAAATAGAACTGTCATACTGTGGAACATTCCAGGCAAATCAACGAGCAGGTGACAGACTCACAGCAAAAAACATAACAAATATTAGTAACTGTTCTACATTTGTGTTGTATTACAGGTGTTAAAGAAATCGACCAAGTGCTGCAGATTCTCCTGACCACACATATGTTTATTGGAGGGTTCCTTGGTTTTTTCCTTGACAACACAATTCCTGGTAAGCTCTAATACTTCTAACTAATCTGATAATGTCTCTCTATGGCCTTGAATCACACCCTCAAGCCTTTACGCACTTTTCAGTGAGCATGTTTGCCTCTTGTGTTCAACCTCAACATTATAGTCCAATACATTCAACTTCATTTGTATAGCACATTTTATAAACAAGACAGTTTCAGAAGTGCTTCACATAGCAATTTAAAACATTTAACTAACTAACTTCAGACAAAAGAAACTAATAGAAAGGGCCTGTCCCTCCTGGATTTGAGTCTGGTCTTAGGCACCACAGGCTGGAGCTAGCCCTCGGACCTCAGAGCACGCACAGGGGTTTAAATCTGGATGAGACTGAGATGTATTTTTTTTAAAAACAGGAAGTCAGTGCAAAGACGCAAGAATTGGGGTAAAGTGATGGCACCTTTTGCTCCATGTTTAAAGAGTTTTGGACTAACTGCAGGCAATGAAGTACATTATTACTGGTCATGTAAATGTACCTGTATTTTTGTCCATTTTCACAGGAACTAAGAGAGAGCGTGGCCTGTTGTGTTTAGATAAAGATGACAACCTAGAAGATACCAGCAGACTGTCCCAGGTTTATGACCTTCCATTTGGGATCAGCTCCTTCTTTTCGAGTCGCTCTTGGGGGCGCTATATCCCATTTTGTCCCTGGAATGGAGACAGAACTGGAGAAGAGTCTGTTATCCAAAATAATCCCCCAAAAACCAAGTTAAGCATGGACTCATATTTTTGACAGTGCTCTGACTATGACCATATGGAGTCAATGGAAAAGTCGAGCTTTGTTTTCACACTTGGCTGCTGCTTTGTTTTAATCCATTACTTTGAAGTTGCCTGGGATCTAGAATCTGCACTTCTCCAAAACTCACGATGTGACTGTGGTCCATAGACTCTATATATAAATGGACATACTTTAACCCGCTGTGTTCCAAATAAGAAGTGGGCATAGCTGCTACTCTCAGGTTCATCTTTTTGGTCTTAAAATGTTCATATTAAACCACTTTACATGATCCTAGTGTTTTTATTTCCATATTTTGCCTGTAAATCAAGAGATGAACATTAATAACAGACAAATCAGGCATCGTTGACATTTTTGTTGCTAAGTGCCCGCTCCCTGCTAAACCAGCTTGGGAACGGGAGTTACTTTCAACAGCTTCAATCCTGATTGACTCTTGGTTGCTGTTATACTCAAGGAAAGACTTCTAAATATGGAAATCAATCAATTCTGCCTATAAAACATAAACCATTATCTTGTTATTAGTGTACAAGGTTAGGCATCAAAATGATACATGTACATTGTACAATGGTAATAGGCATTTAATTCATCAAATTTGACTTATCCAGCACAATACATGTAATTCAGAAATCCTTTGGCGAGCTACTTGGAAGGGGATGTAGAGTTACTGGTAGCTCCTGAGCTCCAGGTTGAAGATCCTTGTACTTTGTCATAGACCATAGACTCTGTGGTCTGGTCACCATTAAATCTCCCCAAATTTAAATGAGTGTGATTGACAAGTGGATTAGCCAATCAAGGCTGCGCATGGTCTGTCCAAACATGGCTACATATGGAAAAATGAAAAAAATATCACAGGGAGCTGAAAAACATAGCAGAAGTAAATAAGTAAAATTATCTACCAATTTAACAAATCTTTTTGTAGTTGAAATAGGAAAATACACCGAGGAACACTGAAGATAAGAAAAAAATACTTAGAATAATGATCTACTCAAATCAAAAAATCTTCTTAATTTGATTTTTTTTTTTTAAGTATTTGCACTGTCCTATATTGATACTATTTTCTCCTGAGTGTTTATTACACTGAACGTAACCCTTTTCATATTTGTCTATATAAATTGTACATTATTTTTGTGTAAACTAACCGTATATTACATGTTCTTTAAATAAATATTACTTATTTTATTGTTTCACATCTTCTATTTTACTTTAAAATAATTGTAATACACTAACTGTACTTTGTAGCCACACTGGGCTCATCTGGTGCTGTATATATTTCAGATGAGTTCTTCTCTCAAATGGAAAACTGTTCCATCTTGCTGCACTGTGTTTTAAACTCCATTCACTTCCACTAGGATCATTTGGATAACTAAATGTAAAAGGTGGCTGTTAACTTGAAAACTACAGCTTCATGACATCACAAAGTGGAACAGAGCATTTTGAGCTTTGGAGGTGTAGACAGACTAATAATAAAGGGTTACTCAAATGTGTGAATGAAACAAAACACAACTCCAGGTCAGTTTTTGTTGAAGTAACAACGTTATAACATGTCTTAAAACTCACACAACTCACTCATTTGCATAATGTAGGACCTTTAACTGCACCATCACCCCATTTCTGTCAAGTTATTTTGTCACACCAGTTCTTTCTTCATACTTTTACGTCCCCTCATTTTACACACTGTGAATTTTTTGCTTCACTCCCGTCTCTCAAAGGAAATTAAATTTAGCTCCTGGAGAAGCATGTTATCATCAAAAGCCCTATCTTCTCCTGATCTCCACCCACAGCTTTTATTATGTGTCCTTCTTTTTTGGGTTTAAGCAGAGATAGCAGCGTGACTGTTTTCCTCTGAGTGTGTGTGTTCATTTCCGCTGTGGTGTTGGGTCATTTCAGAACAATGGACAGCTCCATGGTGGAAGCAGTATCTTCTTTCATCATTTCGCACAATATCTGAAAGAAATTGCTCAGGTTTACAAATTTATACAGGCAAAGGGCCCATATTACACTACTTTCTGATCCATGTTATAATGTTTCTTCATTAAAAACACACCTGGAGTTGTGTTTTGTTTCATTCACACATGTTTAACCTGCATATTTAGGCTGAGTTCTTCTCTCAAACAGAAAACACTCTGTTCCACCTTGTGATGTCATGTGATATAGGAAGTGCTCCAATGTGTTTTTAAATTCTGTATGTCTTCACTAGAATCATTTGGATAATTTCAGCCCTGGAATTGCCAATCTCTACTGAACTAAAGGTAAAATGTTGCTGGTAACTTGAAAACTACCACCTCATGACATCACAAGGTGGAACAGAGCATTTTGAGCTTTGGAGATGCAGACTAACAATAAAGGGTTATTCAAACACGTGTGAATGAAACAAAACACAGCCCCGGGTATGTGTTGGATTTTTAAAAGTGCATGATAACATTTATTGTTTCCAATCTAGATGTTATTACTTTGTCTGCGATGTTCATTAAAGCAATAATAATAATATTTATCTACGCTACAGCGCTACAACCAATCATACCTAGCTCTTTGGTAATGTCTCTGTCTCCATAGCAACAATAAGAATGCTTTTTACCAAGATATTTCTGAGGTCTAGCATAGTAAATAACATAATAAAAAAACAAATAAATTATAAACTGATTAGTAACATAGCAAAGGAGAAATCAAATTCAGTCAACTGGACAAAAGTTTTTTGATTGAATACGTTTTGTAGCTCATCCAAACTGCTTCTTCAGTTCTGGTCAGGTGCTAGTAAACACTTCCTTATATATGTCTGCAGAGAGGAGCTACCTACACTGAAAATACTCTGAAACTAACACCCTACTTGCAGTTCAGTAGACCTAGTTAACAAACAGAAACTCTAAACAAGTAGGTGTGTTAGTTTCAGAATAGTCTCAGTGTAGTTAGGCAGTGGAGAACTGAAGAAGCAGCTTGGTTGAGTTGTGAAATGTATTCAATCAAAAAACTTTTCTTTTGTCCAGTTGACAGAACTGAATTGCTCTTTTGCCATAGACTCTACCTGGACGACAGAGGAATTTCACAAACACATTTAAGTAACCACTTTCACACTCTGTACACTACAAAAAGCAATATCTAAATTCAAATGACTTAAATTAAGAACTTTTGACTTTATTTGATTAAATTAATCTTGACAAGTAAAATCCTCTACCAGTAGAATAAGTGTGTATTTTTAATTCAATCAACATTAGATTTGTTTCTTATTTTTAGTGCAAAGAGTTGCTGTTTTTTTTTCTTAACTGCAGTAAGATGCATTTTCATATTTTAAAAGACCCAAACTCTTACATGGCTTTATTGATTTCTCTTTGTTATTTGGGCTGATTGGGACCTGATGAGTGCAAAAACAAAGAATTATATTTTTATATAATATTTTTATATTTATATGTCCACATATGATATATAAAACATTAATTTTATGTTTAATCATTTTGATGGAACATAATAAAGCCACAGATGAAAAATGATTTGCAAAAAATATTTATTAAGTCCCTGAACAACCCAGAAATGTTGGACATATATGTGGACACCAGGTCCTACAAGGCTATGTGCTAAAAGTCTTGTTCCACTAGCAGATAATTTTACTTGTCAAGTGAAATGAACTCAAATTATAATAAAACTTTCTTAATTCAAGTCATTTTAACTTGGCTAGATTTTCGTTTTTTGTATTTCAATATGTTATTCATATACATTCATACATAGAAAATGACTGTAGCATTTGTACTACAGCGTCTCTGAGTGTCATAAAAATTGCTCTATAAAACTATACTGCAAATGGCAACAGTTTAAGATCCACTTTCAAGCACAGAGAGCTATTGCAGTCTTTGAAATGCCAGCCTTTTCCTACAGAATCAAACCAGATAAATATAATAAAAACAGATATGCCTTGAGAGGAAGATAAAATGAGTATATGTGATACATTCACACAATAGAGGAGGGGATCTTTGTTCTGTTGCCTTATCTATTTACATACAGTAAGTAGGATGGAGGAAAGCTATCAGATAAACACATTTAGGTAGTACTTCAATACACGCTGCAGGCATTTATGCAAACTCAGATAGAAGGTGTAATGTAATGGGCCACTGAAGCGCACTTGTATTACTGCTTCGTACTTATGGCCTATATACAGTAAGTAGTATTCTCTGTGTAAACCCAGGATGCAGTGTGGTAAGGGGTAAGTACAATGTGTTGGTGTTTTGCCTCAAATATTCCACTGTAAGGCATTAAACTTGTATATCATTCATTTATTCAGTTATACGGATAAAATTATTCTTTAAAAACATACATTATACCATTGAGCGGGAATGCCTCTCCTCAGATGTGACCTGTAACTTAATAACACTGCTGGGCAAGTTACTTTGAAACTGTAATGTGTTATTTATTACTTATCGCTGTCATTTCAAAGTAATGCGTTACATTACAATATTACTGCATTTAAAATGTACAACATTACATTACTATTGCAGTACTTTTAAGTTTCTCTCACCAAAATAACTGTGAAGATGGTGAACTTTTGCACCGTATATGAACTGAACCAGGACTGAACCAAGTACTGAACCAGGACTAAACTAGGTCTAAACCAGGACTAAACCAAAACTGAATCAGAGCTGAACTGAGACTGAACCAGGACTAAACCAGGACTAAGCCAGTACTGAACCAGGACTAAACCAGAACTAAATCAGAAATGAACCAGGACTAAAATGGGACTAAACCAGTGCTGAACCAGGACTGAACCAGGAATAAACTAGGTCTAAACCAGGTCTGAACTAAGGACTAAACCAGGACTAAACTAGGACTAAACCAGGACTAAACTAGGTCTAAACTAGGTCTAAACCAGGACTAAACTAGGACTAAACCAGACCTGAACCAGGATTGAACCAGGTCTAAACCAGAACTGACCCAGGTCTAAACCAGGTCTAAACCAGGTCTAAACCAGGACCAAACCAGGACCAAACCAGGACTAATCTTGGTCAAGAACTTGGAATTTAAGTCAAATATAACATTTACATTACATACATTACTGCATTACAGCAAAAAGCAATGCATTACACTAATTCGTTACTGTCTCCATGGAGATGTTATTGTTTTGCCTGGAATGTTTCACAGTAAGGCATTAAACTGCGCTTTTGTTCAATCATATTTTTTGTGGCTTAAATAAAACTTTGAAAACAGGCATTAAATTGTAAGCGGGAATGCCTCTCCACAGATCTGACCTGGAGCTTGGAGAGTACCGCAAGAATGTTCAGCAGTTGCCATGGTAACACAAGGAACACACGAGCAAACAACATCAAGTAACGTTAGTATTATGAGTCTGAAAAGTCAATAAAAAATACAAAATGGATTTAAGCAGCACATTTTCGGGAGTTTGTGATCAGTCTGAGTGTTCATGGTTCTGTTTTTTTTTTTCTGATTTTTAACAAAACTTGAAAAACGGTGAAGAAAAAAAGCTTGTGACTGTAACTTTATGGGTACGAGACTTGTTTAACAGCACAAATCATCTTACCTGTTGTAGTTCCAGCTATAAATCTGTTCTTTCTGGTCAGATTGTGTTAAAACAGCTCAGATCGAAATCTAAAAAAGAAATAACAGAGCTTCAGACAGAGCAGTGCTTAGCGTTACACTCTGAGGGAAATGTTGATGACGTCAGATGGAAAAGTGTAATCCTGTGTATTGTGTGTTGGTGTTTTCTGGTGATGACTGATGTTCTTGTGTGATGGAAAAGCTCCTGAGCCTGAGATTCGGTCTGAAATATTCATGGAGGTGCAGAGTCCCCTTCAGTCATCAGCACGTCTCTCTTTCATTACACTTTTATCAAACGCTCACTCCTCTGTGATCACCCACTCACTCTCCTCTTTCTCAATCCTCTCCCTCTCCCCTCTAGCTCTTTTTTTCTTCCTCTCATCCTCTTTCCTCTCCCTGTTTTGTCTCTTCCTCTTCCTCTCTGCTCTTACTCTCTTCTCTCCCTCTTTTTTCTCCCTCTCTCCTCCATTCCTCATCATTCTCGATCTTCTCCCGCTCTTCTCCTCTCCCTCTGTTCTCCCCCTCGCTTCTCTCCCTCTTTTCCCTTCCTCTCTCCCCCTTTTATCACCCTCTCTCTTCTTCCTCTTTCCTCTCCCTCTTTTCTCTCCCTCTCTCCTCTCCCTCTCTCCCCCTTCCCCTCCTCTCCCTCTTTTCTCCCCCTCTCTCCCCCTTTCCTCTCCCTCTCTCCTCTCACTCTCTTCTTCTCTTCCCCTCACTCTCTGGTCTCCCTCTTTTTTCTCCCTCTTTCCTCTCCTCTCCCTCTCTTCCTCCTCTTCTCTCTTCTCCCTCTTTTTTCTCCCTCTCTCCCCCTTTCCTCATCTTTCTCTTTCCTCACACTCTCTTCTTCTCTCCCTCTCTGCTCTCCCTCTTTTTTTCTCCCTCTCTCCTCTTTCTCTTTCCTCTCCCTCTCTTCCTCTACCTCTCTGCTCTCCCTCGCTCTCCCCGTTCATCCCTCTCCTCTCCCTCTCACCTCTTTCTTTCTCCTCTCATCTTTTTTCTTCCTCTCACCTCTTTTTTTTTCTTCTCGATCTTTTTCTCTCCCTCCATGCTCTCCCTCTTCCCCTTTACCTCTTCCTCTCCTTCCTCTCCTTCGCTCTCTTTCCTCCCTCTGTTCTCTCCCTTACCTCTCTTTATCTCATTTATGCCCTTTCTCTTATCCGCCTATCTCTTCTCACTTTCTCTCCTCCCTCTTCCTTCCTCTCTTTATCTCTCTCTACTCTCTCTCTATCAACCCTGTCTCTGTAATCTACCCACTGTCTTTCTCTTTCTCTCATCTCTCCCTCCCTTTGCTCTCTCTACCTCTCCTCACACTTCTTCCTTTCTTCCCATCTCTCCTTTCTTTGTAAACACAAAAATTACGTAATAACTCATTTTCCAACTCCATCTCTGTTTCAGAATCACAGTAAGAGAACGGAACGATTTTAGAAGCATTATTCTAATAGCCTAAATAATAAAAAATAATAATAAAAAATGAATTACTGATAGTCTTATTGCTACTGTAATGTAACGCACGATATGTAAAATTACTATTCTCAGACTATTCACGTTCTTCAGTTTGTCTAAAAATATTAAAATCTAAAAATAATTGCTTGTCAATAAAATGTAAATGTATGTATGTATGCAAGTATAAATAAATAAATAAATAAATAAATAAATAAATAAGTAAATACTTTCCGCTTCAAAAACCACAGACTGCGTTACTGCCGCATGTCCACCAGAGGAAGCTCCAGGACAGGTTTAAATTCCCATTTCCTTCCACGCTCCAGTCAGCTCCCATTTTAATAATCAACTCCAAAACTCTGGTTCTAATCCCTGGATAATTTATGATCCCAAATTAACTTTTCACTTATGGCATTAATTAGTGGTGGGAAATGGAAGAGACACAGTATTTTTCTCCATGCAGTATCCAACAGGCTACGTGACATTCACATTCACGTATTTTTAAGTAATCTTGTTCATGAAGTTGTAGTATTAGAAAGTATTTTGAGTATAATTCTGACTGTTTTTTACATATAGTAATCAATAAGTTATATATAAGCCTATAATCTTTCAGTAGGTTTAAAAGAATAGACTAGTTTGTCAAAAATAAATACTTTAGGTCTATTTGATGACAGGTGTTCGAAAGGTGACAAGTGCAAATATAACTTGGAAAACATGTAGATTATTCTTACTGTGAGCAGGATTGCCTCTCCACAGATCTAACCATCATCTGTTCATCTCTACAGACAAGTTTAAAGGTGCATTGTGCAACTTTTAGTAGAGGTTAAAGATCTGTCAAAATACTTTTCTCCATGGAGATGTTATTGCTTTGTCTGGAATGTTTCACAGTATGACATTAAACCTGTCTGTCTTCATGGAGACCAAACCAGACCAAGTTACAGGTCAGATCTGTGGAGAGGCGACCCCGCTCACAGTCAGAATGCCTGTTTTTCTTGGTATTTTTGTTCTTTAAAACCAAATTAATTAATTGAACAAATGTAAAGTAGAGCTGTTTAATGTCACACTGTGGAAAGAGCAAAGACATATCCACAGAAACAAGAAGGTCTTGGACCCTGAGTCAAAAACATGACACAGTGCACCACACCAATGCCATACTCTGGAATATCTAAAACAATAACAACTCCATGGAGACAAGCAGGTGGTCGCCCATGCATCTGAAAACTTTAATCCACCTTTAAACTCTCATGTAACGTCTTTGCTCAGACATGTTCACCTCGGGGGCAGAGAGTAGTCACATATGCAGACCTATCAAATACATCTGCTCTCATTTAGTTGCATAACACAAGCGCTTTCGTGGAAAACAACGTTGCCATGTTACTGGGTGCCTCTCTACGAAATCTACTCATCTATTTATTGGAAAACTATTGAGTAAAAAATAAACACTGTGACAAAAGGGACAATAGCCACTGTTAAAGTAACAATCTCAGTGAGGTTTTAACAGATTACTTAGATTACTAGGCCCATAGTTTGAATGTGTATTTTGTATGTTTGTCACGTTAGTTTACATCAGTGGTGGAACGTAACAAAGTAAAAGTAGAAGAAATTTTAGCTATCTGTACTTAAATGGGTACTTTTAACTTTTATTTACCAACATTTGAGAGCATGTATCTGTACTTTCTACTCCAAGATTGAAAAGTATAAGTATTTCTATTATTGTGAGATCTGCTGAAAACCTTGCAGGATTTTTCAAGGTAATAGTTTGAGCAAAGATAAATATACAAATAAAAATAACTACAAAAAAAAAAAAAAAAAAAGAATTCAATTGTCTTTGTTGAACAAAACTCTTTATCAAAATCACTACATTTGAAGCTTTATTAGATCTCAAACTCTGCACAAAATACTTTTACTTTTTACCCTTGAAGATTTTTAAAAGGGTATTTTAATATTTTTATGTAAGTAGATTTTTTTTCATATTACACTTGAGTATTTTTTTTCCCTTTGGTATCTGTACTTTTACTAACAAAACAAAACTACTAGTAAAAAAACTTGAGTACCTCTTTCATCACTGGTTTACATTCACAAACTTCTTAATGCAAATTCTCAAACTAGGCTATGTATATATGATTTTGCTGCACAACTGGAGAACAAATAAGGCCCTGTACAAGGAATGTTTTGTTTGGTTTATGAAATCATACATTGATAGCCTATAGCCCAAATTTACGGTGCAGTCTGTAGTCTAATACAATATAATTGCGTAACATCGCGCTTTCGTGGAATATAGGAGACATATCTGGGCATGGTGCCAGTCTGTCAGATGAAATCCTCTTTCCATGTGGACTTGTTTTTGTTTACTGCTCAAGGTTGCAGAAATAGTGATGTCACGACACACAACATCCCCCACCCACTCAAAACTCCACCCATGTTTCACCCGCACTTTAGCGCATCCGCAAAACAAGACCAACAAGCTCCAATGGAGAAGTCCAAAAACGTGTTACCCTACGACTGGTATGTGATTTCTGCTCTTTTCTTAGTTTACAAGTTGTTTGCCCTCCGATCTTGACCTAAATTGATGCACCAACTGTCTACCACTGTTGATACCAACGGTGAGACGTTTGTCCGTCTCGTAAAATTTTCATTGTTATCTACGGGAGTTTCGTTATCGTTAATTTATATTGGTCCAGTGCTTATTTTATTACTTTTCATTAAATACCCCCCATATAATTGATATTTTTTAAGATACTGACACATTTTTATGAATTAATGGCACTTCATTGGCAAGGGCACATGGACTGAATGTTTTTGCGTGACCACCTTATCTTAGTGAACGTGAATGCGGCACAGCTGACTGACCAAGAATCCGGAGCAAAGCGGTATGAACCGGCTTCGTCAAGTACCACAAACTTACACGAAATTAGACATTGGAAATAAAAGCCCTATTATTTTTATATTATAATCACGCAAATTTAAGATTATAAATTATAATAATCGGCATACTGGCTCTAAAGATGTAAAAAGTTCACATACATAGCCTAGACTAGCTGTTTATTTTTGCTTTAACTGGACAAATAGTTAGTAAAAAAACTACTTTGTATTTAATATTTACCTTACTATATACACCGTAAATTTCCTATTTCTATTTTCTATTATTTATATATTTATATTATTATATATATATATATATTTTTATATACAGTCTATTATTCATCGTGAATTTAAACATGCAAAAGTAACTTTTTTTTTTTTTCCTGATCAAAAGTCATATTATTATACTAGAAAACAATTTGGGTAACATTTTTACTTAAATAAACAACAATTGTCACGCAAAGTTAAGATTAAAAGTTGAAAACTTGTAATTAACCCGATGAGTATTTTACTTTGAAAAAGTTTCCCGGAAGTGCGTATCACATTTTGTTTATCTGGACACCGTGATGATCTTACCGCTCAAAGCATCAACAGCCGCGATTGTCCTTCAGTCTTCAGGTTTTTCTTTGCCCGTAGCGTTTTAATGTAATATATGATATAATTACTTTTATTTTAAGAGGTATTTTAGCTAGTCGTGGCTAATTTTGCTTTATAAACGAAGGAGGAAGGCATGGCTACCGGCGAAATATCCGAGCACATTTTTTGCTTTCAGTCTGTCAGATGCCTCTCTGCTGGATAATCGTTCATGTTTTTTGCTGAATTAAGTTATCACTACTGCCAAAGGAAAACTACGGTGCCATTTCCAAAAAGGTTAGGTTAAAAGTTATAATTTTCTTGTGCTAGTTTACTCATGTTAAGCTATGTCAACCGCAGTTTATTGTTGAACTAGAATCATCTGCATTGAGATTTTAGTCTAGAGCTGTTGTCTGAATAAGTATCTAAACCAGGGCTAAACTTGGACTGAACCAAGACCACACCAGGACTAAACTAGGATCTGAACCAGAACCTATAGCTATACTACTAATCCAAGAGTTAACCATGGCCAAATCAGGGCAGAACCATGAACCAGGACTGAAACTGGACTGTGCCACGTCTCATTCCAAGAACTACACATTCAGGTCTTAAACAGGACTAACCCAGGTCCAAAAAAACCCAACAAAACAAAACAGAAATTGATCAGTAAACTAGGTCTATAATAAAACATGATTTTCAAATTCTCCTGATCCAGCATAAAAAATTATAAATAAACCAGGAGGAACAACATTGAAATTGAAAACTACCAGTATTAAACCATGGATAAACCATTACTATCACAGTTAAATGGATCTTGTCATTTAAAATTTGATTACTGTTTAAGTTCAACATTCGAGACATTATTAATGAGTGTTTACATTAACTTTTTGTCTTACAACTTGTAGCTTTATCCTAAAATTATCTCAAGAATTTTTAAATCAAAAGCGAAATATCAGAAGATTATACAGTTACTGTTAATTATTACACATTTGAAGAACCAACTCTCTTTTTATTTATTTGAAGGGACCACTGTCAAATTCTGATTTAGCTGTGCATGGTTTATAATATAGGTTGTCTTTTATACTATGGATACTAGATAGTGCAGAATGTTGAAGTAGTCTATGTGGCGGGCCCCAATCCAAAAGGTTCAGTTACTATTTAAAGCAAGACACTAGCAGCCTTGAGAACACAATAGCCAATGTCAAACTAATTACTGCCTCAGTTAGACCTGTTGTCAACGTTGTGGGTGGAGTTTCCTTCAAAAATCTTTTCTGTTTTTCAGATTGTGTCTGTTGCCAATCCTTCAGTGTCTGTTTAAACCATGGAGACTACTCAGGTCAATTTGGTGGTGAGAGGAGAGACTTCCACAGGTATGGTGCTTTTTATACAATTTTACATTTCCATTCTTTTATTGTTCCTATTTCCTTATTGTTTCTGCACTTTGAAGCAATTTATATAGGCATGATAGGGACTAATGTAATCTTTAATTTTGTTGGCCTAATAACAGTAATTATCCATCTGAAATGTGCTAAAATGTGCTTGTCGCTCTAAAATTGATCAAAGAAGTGCAGAAATGTCACTTTAAAGGTGCATTATGTAACATTTTGATTGTTTTGATTGAGTCGGTGACCTACTTTTTTCTATGAATATGTCATTGCTCTGCCTGGATTGTCCACAGTATGACATTAAACAGCTCTACCTTTCATTTATTCAATTATAGGTGGTTTTATAGCTCAAAATACCTAGATAAACTCTTTCTCTGCCAATTCTGACTCTGAACGGGGTCACCTCACCACAGATCTGACCTGTAACTTGGTCTGGTTTAGTCTCCCTGAAGATAGAAAGGTTTAATGCCATACTGCGAAACATTCCCGACAAAGCAACAACATCTCCATGAAGAAAAGATTTTGGCAGACCCTACACCAGAAAAGTTACACAATGCACCTTTAAACTCTATGGATTTACTCTACTTCTATTTGTTTTATCTTCAAAGAAACATTTCAAAATTCTGCACTATATATGACTAGTCCTACCTATACTTTACCTATATGTTTGGTAACCTTGGGTATTATTGTTATCTAGATCTAAAAATATATATATTGTGTACAGATTTTTGCAATGACTTTTTTTGGAGTTTGAATGATCAAAACTGAAAGTATATTTTAAACACTTATGCTAACAAGTAAATTAACAAGTAACAAACAAGATAACAAATAAGATAAAAAGTGCTTCTGTCTTTTTGCATTGTGCTTTTGTTTATATAGTGAACTGTGAGTGTTACCTGAAGTTAGATGGATAGTTGGATCACATTTACATATCTAACCTTATATTCCGGTATATTCTGTGTTATTCCAGGTGAGGTAATTGCAGTTGTTGGAAGTTGTGAAGCCTTGGGCAACTGGAGCCATCAAAAGGCTGTGACGCTGCACCCTTTAGAAGATGATGTGTAAGTACTTTTTTGTTTAGATTTTTTATGTGTGTAAAAAATACTTAATTCCCAACAGGACCTTGGTATAGAGTAGACAGTCAACTAGGGTTGTAGTCGACTAAAGGAATTCTTGGTCTACTAAAGATAAATTTACTAAAATGGGGCGTGTTGAAAGCTCTCAAAAGTGTTGCGTATCTCTTTGTATCTGCCCCAAACTGCATTCACCTACATTACATCTGCACAGGAGTTTCAGCAAAAACAAATGTGTGCAGAAAAATATACAATATACAGTGAAATACAATCTGCCTTTTTACATATAAACAGCAAAGAATACGAAATATTCAGCTATTTCACTCACTCACTGACTTCTCCTTTATGGCGCTGTCCCATATAAATCCTTATACTCTTAAAATGATTACATTATAATACTTAAAAATTATTCAAGTAATACAAAGTATGGTTGACTGAAACACCATTGCCTAAAGAACTGCAGCCCTATAACATGCACATTCTTTAATAGAAAAATAACACTTTTAATGTAAAAAAAAAAAATGAAATTGAAATTTCAGTACAGTTGGATGCAAAGGGTAAATCTGTTAAGGCTGCAATTTTTGAAGCACCATAATTTCCTCCTCAAACCGAACTATCCTCTCATCGTGTATAAAACTGCTAACCCTGTAGTTTAGATCTGTTTATATTATATTATGTAAATATTCTGAAATGTGATTCTTGACATTTTTAAGTATGAACTTTTTTGGTGGAGGGTCCGTCAAATCTTTTTTCCATGGAGTTCTTATTGCTTTAGCTGGAATGTTTTATAGTATGTTAAACCTTTCTATCTTTCAAACCAGACAAATTTACAGGTCAGATCTGTGGAGAGGCAACCCCACTCACTGTCAGAATATCAGTTTTTCCATGTATTTTTGCACAGTAAGACCAATTCTAAGTGCGTAAATGTAAGGTAGCGCTGTTTAATGTCATACTGTGACACGTATCCATGACAGACCCCCAACTAAAAAGTTACATAGTGCACCTTTTTAAAGCATACATTTCTCCAAATCATTCAGCCCTAACTTACTTTTTGTCTTTCTCCAAAACAGTGGTACCTGGACTGGCACTGTTAATGTACCAAAAGGAGCTGTTCTTAACTACAGATACTTTAAAGGCTTCTTCTTGGAGTCTAAGGTAAGCAAAAGTAACTTCCTTTACCACAATTTTCTTGACAAATTAAATTAATGTACTTTTTTGGCTGTTATAGGCCTTATCTATTCATACAACAATGACAATTAAATACTTTTATTTTAGCTTTAATTGGTAAAACAAGTCATACATGTTTTCTTATGCATTTATTTTGTCTAGTTGTTTTATTAAATGCATTCACACACACATTCGCACAATATTTACACACAAAAAGTTACTCTGACAAGTAGTCCAATGACATTCTTGAGGATTGCAGGGCGTGCAAGCTGCAGAAGTACTGGTAGCTTGCACACCGTGTAATCCAATTCTTTGCCACTTTAAAAATACAAAATTATAGTTTTAAGCTTTAGACTTAGACAAATTATTGATTCACAAGGGAAATTACCTGACCTAGTAACTCACACACATTACAATATAATAATAAAGAGGACAATAAAGTGTTATAAAATGCTAGACAGACAGACAGGTAGATAGACAGACAGATAGATAGATATGACTATTGCAAGAGTCATCATCACTTGTTGACATTTCACAGTCACACCATAGAAAAAATGTTTATAACTTCCCGATAACACACATAATTAAAGTGGCAAAAATAGCTTTATATAATACACCACTTCACATGTACGTGTCTGCTGCTGTTTATCTAGGGTAGGGTCAAAGGTTACCATAGTTTTAAAGTGTAAAGCTAAAGGGTTGGATTAGGTATTGGGCATGACTTTCTTGTTTGGCTAGTTTTCAGCTATTTCCTCTTTTTGATCATTTTGTAACTAACTTTGACTTTAAAAAACAACAACAAATGATTAGATCCAAGAGGGAAATATATGTTTCTATATACAGTATAATATCAGTTATTTGTGTACTAGTTTGGCAAGTAGGGCTGGGCGATATGGATCAAAAAATATATCTCGATATATTTTGCAATATCTTGATATACGATATATATCTCGATATATGTTCAAGAAAAAATAATCCCCTAAAACTGAAAACTGCAAAAACAAATCTGCCAAATTCCACAAGGTCCTTTTTTTTTATTGAAGTGTAAGAGGTCGGCAGTAATACATATTTCCTTCTTTTCATTCATAGATAAAACAACTCAAGACAAGCTCATCTTTGCATTAACTCTGTTATCCCGACCAGAACCAGAACCATGAGCTCCTTCACCAGAAGAAACTCAGGATGTTCCTTATTTTAATAGATCCATGTTCCAGCAGTAAGGAGTTCTGAGGTTTCCCACAATCCACTGCAGATCAAACCCAACGTTTCCAAACACTATTGTACAAGTGACACTGCAGCAGATTATTCATTAAAATCTTCTCCATAAATAAACTTTACATTACTAAACTTTACAATATATAAAGCACAACGACTCTAGAGCCACATCAGCCATTTTGACATTATAATGTGTTTAATGCAGTTTTGCGCACGTGTGTTTACATTTTACAGAAACGAAACTTAAGCGCATGGCTCATTTGCATAAACAGCGAACTTCTCAGCTCGTTTAGTTTCTTTCGGGCTAAAGGACGCGACTCGGTGGAATATGAGGATGTGCTGCTGATGGTCTTGTCTGTAAATGGTTGAAAAGGTTTGTGGTGCTTGAAGCTTTTCACTGGCACCAACTTTCGGCGTTCAAGGCGATAGTGAGGAGTGAAGGAGACATGATCGAACAAAATCAGGGAGGCGGGAGCGAGCGGAGGTGACGAGAGAGAAGGTAAACAAGCGAAGCGGCGAATTCTAAATTTAATATAAGCATTATATCGATATATACGATATGTCAGAATTCATATCGAGTTTAAAAACTATATATTTAAAATATCGATATATCGCCCACCCCTATTGGCAAGTTTTCTCTTTTCTAGCACTTTGACATTAAAGGTCCACTATGTAACTTTTCTGGTGGAGGGATCATCAGCCTTCTCAATACATATGTGTTGCTTTGCTAAGAATTTTTCACAGTAATGGTTATCTATCTCCATGTTACATAGTGCACCGTTAAAGAGCCCATATTATGCCATATTATCATCTGTGTTATAATGTTGTTTCTTCATCAAAAACATACTTAGTGCTCTTTTGTTTCTTTTACACATTTAACACGCAAATCCTCATATGTAGGCTGTACTCTCCTCTCAAACTAGACTTAGACTTAGACAAACTTTATTAATCCACAAGGGAAATTATTTGGAAACACTCTGCTCCACCTTGTGATGTCATGTGGTAATACAGGAAACTCTACTATGGTTTTAAACTCCATACACCTTTACTGGAATCATTTGGATAATTTCAGTTCTGCTGTTGCCACACTCTACTGAACTAAAGGTAACTGAACTAAGCAGTTAACTTGCTTTATGACATCACAAGGTGTAACAGCATTTTAAGCTTTGGATAATACTGGATTACTCTGTGTGTGAAACAAAACACAACTCCAGGTATGTTTCTGAGGAGGCAACAACATTCTTACGTGGCTCAAAGCTCACGAGTCAGTTTAACATAATATTGGACCAAAATTTTAGTTCTCTGCAGACTAGAGCAAGTATTTATGTACAGTTCTTCATTTTAGTTTCTTGCAATTTCAAAAAAGGAAAAAAAAAAAAAGAAAATCCCTGTAAGCAGTCTCTTCTTGACTAATGATCCACTTTTCAGATCTCACCCCGGGCGACTGGTGGGGGATTGGTGACTCTACCAGCTCTAATATCTTTCTCACTCACTCCTAAAAGCATAAAAGACCAGTTTGGGACCAGTCTGAACTTGTCGCCTAGTAAAATGTGTTCTGATTTGAAAACCCTAACACTAAACATTGGCCTTGCAGAATGCAGGTGGCCCATGTCAAGTCATAGTCAATGTGTGGGAGACGCACCTCCACCCACGCACCATGACCCCTACAGGTATACAACTATCATTACAACTGTAATTACAAAACAAATACTACAAAAACTATGACTACAATACTACTACAAAAACTACTGCTACAATACTACTACAGCTGATGGAACAAGATCTAATGCTGAGACTGCACTTTGTGGTTTGGTTTGACAGTGTTTACCAGACTCTACTTCCCTCCCATTTGCACGAGTGTTGTCACGATACTGAAATGTCAAACTCAATTTTCACATTGAAGAGTAAACTCTGTACAGATTTTGATTAAGATAAATTTAAAGTTGTGTAACTTTCCTGCTTGAGGGTTCTTCAAATGCTTTCTCCATGGAGATGTTATTGCTTTGGCCTGAATGTTTCACAGTATGGCATTAAATCTTTTATGCTCATGGAGACCAAACCAGACTAAGTTACAGGTCAGATCTGTGGAGTGTTGACCCCACTCACAGTCAGAATGTCTGTTTTTCTTGGTATTTTTGAGCTATAAAACCACCTGTAAGTAAATAAATGTAAGGTGGAGTTATTTAATGCCCTTTTGTGGAACATTCCAGGCAGAGAAATGGTATATCCATAGAAACAAGCAGGTGATGGATCCACAACCAAAAAGTTACATTTTTTTTAGACTTAAAGTTACACTAGTAGTACACTCGTTCTGATGAAACTCTTCAGGAAAGGTCAAATTTGATCCAGTTGTGTGATTTTATTTTTTTCAGTATCGATTCTTGCTTTAATGAGTATCTAGTTTTGATACCAGTTTTAGTATCAGTTAGTGTCTGATTTTCGATACTTTTGAAAATCCTAATTTGTTCCCTTAAGGGTGTACTATGTATGTATCTAAAAATGTAATGTAGTTTTTATTTCACCTAAGGCTATGTCCCATTTCTCATTTAACCTCTCATTATCATTCTGTAAACAGACCTTTTCTGTATTCATTATAATTATCCAAACATGAAACACACAATTGGGGACCCTGATCAGTGGATGCCAATGTGCAGTGGCACATTGAAAACAGTGTGTTAATCTTGTGACTCAGTGCACTAATGCTTTTTCTATTGTTTAAAGTCATCATGTGTATTACTGAAAAACACAGAAGAGAGTGGCCTATTTATGGTGACGGATACATTTAATTTTGATTTTATGTGGATACGCCCTGTAATTATGAAAATATTGATCATACACCAAGGGGGTGTTCCATCAAACTCACTTAACAAGTCTAGGTTTATCTTGAAATCCTAAAATGATTCTAGCTCTATCTCCAGTTTAAGCCTCAAATCTTTCCATGACAGAACTAGGCTTGATTCTGACCAAAGGTAATTCAGGCCGGGAATTTAAGGTGCACTTTGTGTGTGCTCGCGGTGACTCTGGGAAGGCCAGAGCAATGGAGCAATGACATGCATAAAAGTAAAGCTGTAACGGACCTCTTCACATATAGCCTAACAAAAAACGATAAAATCCGTGCAAAGCTGTTTGCAGTGACAGGAAGCAAGAGACGAGAGAATGAAGAAAGAGAGACAGACGTGATGAAGGAGCGAACAGACAGAACTCACTGTCATCCTCAGAGTTCAAACCTGCGTCTGTATGTGTGGAAAAGCTCCACTGCCCCTCACAACAGACACGGGTGCAACATCATTTGAATTAAATAATGGCCGTAACTTTTTATATGGTTTGTGTCCGTGTCCACACATGTGTGTCCTGTGCATTGGAGCATATGGAGTGTTCAGACTGCAGCCTGAAGTGACCCAAATCCGATTTTTTGGTCCCTGTGTGACCTGTATCTGATCTTGTAATGACAGTCTGAACGACTCAGATCTGATTTTTTCAAGTGTGACCCAGGTCACTTCGAAATGTGGTCCTGAAACCGATACATATCTGATCTTTTGACATGCGACTTCAGTGTGAACGGTCAAAGCGCATGAATCCGACCTACATGTTATCAACAAGCCACAAACATCACTATTCTGCGCTGAAGTAGGCAAAAATTGTTAATGAACTCAGTGTCAATGAATTGAAGCACATCACCACTCTTGGCTACATCTCTACATCCACACGTTCCTTTCAACGGACGTCGCTGCCGCTGCCCCACAAAACACCATGGCCAAAAACCTTGTCCTTCTCCTTCTCAATCTCCTCTTTAAAACAAGTAAGTTGTTCATGTTCTGGCTCCAGTACAAGAGGAACTTTAAAATCGCCAAGTGCTCAATGCTCGCGTCCATGTTTGGACAATTTCCATAAACACAGAGCACGCTCGCTGCGGTTGACGTCATCGTGTCTCCAGTGCGTATGCGAGACACTTTCGGGCCGTTTAACGTTCACACAGGGGATCACATACAATTCGCATTTAATTGGAAATGTGAACGACCTTGCAAAAACATCGGGTTTCACAAAAAAATCGGAATTGAGCGTTAAAGCCCTGCAGTCTGAATGTAGCCTTAGAACACTATTTCCCATAAACTCTAATAATCTGGTTAAGATTTTTAAGATGGATAAGTCTCAAGCGACATGCGATTATAAAAGTCACTTTTTCAACAGTATCAGACAGAGACAGGTGTTCTGACACAGGTGTGTGATGCACATGCTGAAACTTTTGAGTAAATTGTTTATTTAGACGTTCTTGGAGACAAAGCTGAAATAATCTTTTCAGTTAGCCTTGTCTCAACCAGGTTTGTTTCCGGGTGCATGTTACTGCATCTCCTCTGATTAGTCACTTTGATGGAATGGAACTGAGGTTTGACAAGTCTGCATTGGCCAAGTAAGCTAGGCTTTCGCTTTAGCTTGATATATGGAATACCCCCCAAGTCTTTGACAATTAAACTCTAAATACTATAGAAAACTTGTCTTTAAAATAAGCAATGTTTTAAAATGAAGTCAAGGTTTTGAGAAATGGGACACATGTAAAGACGAATAACCTCCAGTCAAATTTAGTTAGCTCTTCATTTTCAAGAAAACATTTACTTCCCACAACAAAAAAGTGATATTGTCTGTGTGGTATGTTAATATATACAGAACCTACTGAATGTTTGTGTATCTGGGTTTGGAATATGTGTGTTTTACTCATCCTCCTCCCTCTTTTCGGCCCAGACATGTCCCACTAAAACTGACAAACATTACCTTAATATTTAGCTTCACCCACTAATGGTTTATGTCAATAGGTTTATGTTCACATGTTTCCCTCAACAGCACTGTTTGTTGTTTAAAGAGCGCGTTCAGTGTAACATTGGCCGCTGTTACATGCACACGCAAAATGTGATTATTACATTTTTCAGTTGTAAGACTAAAATGTGGAGAGTATTTGAATTAATCATATTTTGTTGTTTAACTAATCTTAACACTCTAGAAATCTGATAATAATTTGATTTTAATGTGCATGTAAACAAAGCCACTGTCATACGTCTTGCTGCTTGTTAAAATTCAGCTCAACCTGCACTTATTCATATTATTTATTGCTTTTTGTTGAACTCTTTAAGACAAAAAAAAAGCATAATTTAAAGTGTTTTTGTTTGGTCAATACAAATAGCAATGCCCAATAACCCTGACATTTGGACTGCTCTTTATTAAAGGTGCATTGTGTATCTTTTCTGGTAAATTTCTCCATGGAGATGTAATTGCTTTGTCTGGAATGTTCCACAGTATGGCATTACACAGCTCTACCTTACATATATTAAATTACAAGTGATTTTATAGGTCAAAAATACCTAAAAAACAGGCATTCTGACTGTGAGTGGGGTCACCTCTTCACAGATCTGACCTGTAACTTGGTCTGGTTTGGTCTCCATGAAGATAGAAAGGTTTAATACCATATTGTGAAACATGGACCCTCCATCAGAAATGTTACACAATGCACCTATAACTGTCACAAAACTGTCACAAAATGTAAATATATCTAAGCATAATTTAGTATTCTGTAGTGTATTGCTAATTGTGTGAAGACATGCTGGAATTACTGTATTTTGTAATGGAAGACATAGAGTTTTTTTTCTCTATTTATAACTCTCAAATGATAGAGCTTATATGGGACGGCTTATTTACCTCTCATTAAATGCTGTTTCTTCCATTAATCTTTTTCTCTTTGTTTCAGCTTCCCTTTTGAACATTGATGACGGCCAATTTGGAATTCACAGTAAGTCTGACTCTATTATCTAGTTTTCTGCTTAGTCATGTTCACTCTGCAGCATACTGCATATGAGGCTGTTCTTTCACAGGGGTTGCCTCCCTCCTCTGCTTTTGTCAATGCTGCGATTGTCTGCTCAGTATTCACTGCAGACAAAGACTATATATTGTATAGATTGATTGTGTTTGGGTAGGACAATGTAAAATTCGAGTTTTTCAGTTTGTCAGTTGGATCATGAAAAGTTGAACAATTGTGGGAAATTGTTTGCTGTATTCATCCATTGGGTTTCAGAGTGGTAAAAAATTAAGACCTTTGTGATAGCGATTAACAATTCACAACAAAATATATGTTTTGAGTGGGATAAAGTCATCAAAATGTTGCATATAACAGAAAGCAAGTATTGCTTGTAAATACCAAGAATCCACAGTGTTTTTTGAGCAATGAAAGCATTGTCAATTAATTGTTTGTTTAATGCAAGTTTAATTCTATATTGTGGAACATTCTAGGCAAAGCAGTAACTTAGAGGCGTACCAGACCAGAAAATGATCTATCAAATGTCACATTTGTTATAGATGCCATTCTCTTGCTATGTGACACAAGTATTTTTACCCATTCTAATTACAGAACGCATTGATTAGGGCTGGGTGAGATGGCCATTATGATTTTAATTGATTGTAATCAAAGTCAGAGGAGGGACTGCTGCTCTTTCAAACAGACAAAGCTCTTTATATTTTCATTCTTATTTGTCTTCACGTCATAAAATAGGTGATTTTTAGCCTTTTTGTCAATTCTGTTTCACAAAAACGCATTATTGATATTAAATATGTTAATAAAAAGGGTTTCATTGTACAGTTTGTGTTTTTTAACCATATTACACATAGATACATAGACACTGAATATTTTTTGTTGTCTAAAGCTACTCTTGACTTATTTACATAAGCAATATATTATACTAGTGACTGGCCTGGTTCTCTGTGGCAGCTCTCACTTCCTGCTTTTTTCTGTTTGTTTCTGAAGATGGAGTTTGTTGTGTGGACTCGGGTTGGCTCACGTGTCAGACTGAGATCCGCCTTCGTCTGCACTATTCCAAGACTCCTCCAGTTTCCATCACCAAGAAGAAATTCAAGAAGTCCAGATTCAGGTGAGCGAGAACGCAAGGGGCAGAAATAGAACACCAAGGCAGTGAAAGTTCAACTCGAAAGTGGTATTTGCTGGCTACTGTATCTCCTGTATCTGTTACTTGTGTGCAATTTAAATCCGGCTTACATTATTGAACTGCAATGAGGAGGTGACATCAAGCTTGATATTTAAGAAGTGGACTTCAGTTGTTTTTCTTTGTAGTTTTGAAAAAGCAGTTTAAAGAAAGGATGTTATGCAGATTTATTTAAATTTTTTTGCTTTCTACCATGTTATAACAGCATTCCCTCATCAAAAACATGCCTGAAGAGGTTTTAGCTGTCATCCATGAATGTTTGAGTAATTTAGTGATCTCTCCTGGCCCTATTTAAAACCCTACTTACGGTTTGCTGTAAGATTCTGTGCAATGCTCAGAGCACAAATCTCCCACACGATAATTCTCCATAAATATTCAAAAACATGATACAAAACTGTACGCAGCAACTTGACAAACCTGATACGATGTGCAGTAGTTTCATTAGCGGGGTGTGTGTTGATTGTGTTGCAATGGCGCTCTGAAGGGGGAGTGACTTAGCCTGGAGAGCAAGGAGAGGGGAAACGCAGAGCATCAAAAATGTTTTGTTTTCTGCATTTTCAAAGCAATAATAGGTAACATGGTGATCTAAATATGTTATGTGTTAGCAGTAAGAATGTAACAATAACCGAAATATCGTGATACCGTATCGTCAAAGTTCTCACAATATCGTGGACCATCACAATATATCGAATTACAAGTTTCTTTGATTAAATTAAGAGTTATGGTGCAGCAATAGCTAAAAAAAAAGACAGAGAACTACACAAACCATGATCCTTTGCTCCATTTCAGTTCAGATTACATGAAGAAATAACAGTTCTAAGCACTTTTAAATCTTGGTTCTTTGGATTATGTCTTGTCAAGGCATTTTAAGTGAAAAAGTAGCATATTAACCGTTTTGTTAGCCTCTACAAAACATCGCAATAAATATTGTACCGTGAGGTTCATACTGTGATGATATCGTATCGTGAGACTTGGATATCATTACACCTCTAGTTATTGTCCTTCTTCCTATGGGATTTGGGAAAATCTTAATATACCAGTTAGCCCTGTTAGTGGCGCCTTACATACGTCACGACCAAATAGCAGCAATTGGTTAAATTAAAAACAAATTACCCACCTACCGTCAAGCAAACTAATTCTAATGCTGCGAGGTCAGACGGTTTGATGAATTGAAAGTGAAACTGGCTGATGAATCAGGCTAGTAAAATACCCCCTCTTTAAAGATTCTGTACCAGTCCTTTCTTTCTTGTAGTTCAGTAAAGTTTCACATAAAGATATTGCTTAGCAGAAATTTGAAAGCAAAACAAAAAACACATAAACAGTGCTATCTACATTATAATATAAGTCCTCATTGATTGCAGAATTGAAAGTTTGTGCTGGTATTTATTAGCGTTCTCTCTGGTTGACCACATGTTTTGTTTCATTTCTGTGTTTGAATAATATTAATTATCAGTCCAGCTCCTAAGAGGCTGGCTACACTTCAGTAAATGTCAAAGTCATTGCAAATACACATACACGGTATCATAGACTGTATATTTAAATGGACATAGCTAACCCGCATAGCCACCGCATTGCAAATAGGAAGTGAGCATGGGAGCGCTTCTGGTTCAATCGATTCTGGCTTCAATTGACTTAACACTGAAAATTTGTCATCTGTCTGGCAGTGAGTCTCGCCATTTTGGTCTTAAAATGTTTGTATTAACCTGCTCTATAAGATTGTGGGGTTTTATTTTATACAGTCTATCGGTAGTATACAGATTCCCATGCTGTTAAATATTTCAATGTAATTCACTTTTTTTCACTTCTTTAGGTGAATCCAATTAGAACTAGCATAGTCATTGTGTAGTCCTGTTTTAGACCTGGTTTAGTCCAAGTTAAGATTTAGAGTACTTCTGTTGCAGAAGTGGTTTAAATTTGGCGGTACTCTGAAGAACAAAGACTTTTTTGTGGGTACTTGATGTGAAAAGTTTTAGAACTACTGCTATAGATAATTTTCTTTTTATATTTGTCAAGCCAATCCAATCTGTCTGTTACCTCCCCAGGATTAAGCTGACTCTGGAGGGCATTGAGGAGGAGGAAGATGAGGCAGAGGAGGAGCACAGCGCAGCGTCATGGCACAAAATGACCACCATTTTGGGCATTAGCATGATTAGTGCTGAAGGCTATAAGTCTCGCCACTCTCAGCCTGATTGTGGCTACGCCCTGGAGCCCTCCCGCTGGACAGAATACAGCATCCACACCATGGACCCCGATAATCTGGAACTCACGTTTGAGTTTTTTGAGGAGGATCTGAGTGAACATGTGGTACAGGGAGATGTGCACCCTGGATATGTGGGCACGGCCTGTCTCCTCTCCTCCTTATTTCTGGAGAGTGGGAAAGACATCGGGGTCGTGACCCTCCCCATCATGGGACGAAACTCCAGACAGACCATTGGGAAGGTTAAAGGTGAGCTTTCACAAATTAGACTGTTGCCATAGCAAATGACACATCAAAACAAAATCATATCTCCTGAATGATAAAAGAGACGGATAAAATATTAAAAGTGTCCTTTGGTCCATTGGTTTTGGACAGGGGTCTCAAACTCAAATTACCTGGGGGCCACATTAGATAAAGTCTGAGTGAGGCTGGGCCGCATTGAGTATTCGATAAATAGCGGTTGCACGGGAAAAGAGGAGAGAGAAAGAACAACACGCAACACACTTTCTTAATCTTTAATAACAGTTCAGAACATGAAAATGTATTCAGAACGTAAGTTTAAACTAATACGTCTACTCTTCTTCTTTTGCCTACTCCTTGCTGGTTGAAACCTGGCTACGATTCATCTTGTACAGCTGAGAGATATTTGGCTTGCAGGAGGAAGCAGATCCTCAGGATAGATTGAAGATGCTCATCAGTGAGCCTTGACCTGTATTAGGTGCTTTCACACCGACAGTATTTGGTGCGCACCAAATGGTCCATTCGAACCAGAAGTGGTTAGCTCGGTTCGTTTGCGTTGGTGTGAAAGCGTCAATCGGACTCTGACCCGGACCAACTCAAGTGGACCGAAACCTCAAAAAAGAGGTGGTCTCGGTTCGCTTGAATCCGCACCAAATGACCAACTTTGGTGCGGTTCTTCTGGTGTGAACGCGAACCCGGGTCCAAACCACAGACAGCAGGTCCAAACGAACTATTCTAGATGCATCATGGGAGAAACGCGTCTCCTGCCTGTAATGACGCGCTGTACGACTCCAGCGCAGTAACAGATTGTCCAGACGCAGCCGCGATTCATTTTCGAAATATTTTACCAACAATGGCCAATACAGAGAATGTAATACACGAAGATCAGAGCAAGAACGTGCGAACGTGTGGCTCCAGAGTGAGTCAAAAATGGGGGTGTGTACTTCTGTTCAGGACCTACAGAGGTCCCTTTGTTCCCTGTGATCATGTAGGAACCAGCATTTGTTATTTTAGGCTTTAATTAATCAAATAATTTTATGGCAATAGGCAATCGCCCATTCAATTGATTCACCTTTAAAAATGTCCTGCTTTTAGCCTAGTGTGTGAGAAATACAGTCGGACTAGATCCAAACCGGAGTCCCGAACCAGCGGGAGCAGCTCCGGTTCTGTCCGGGCTCAGATGACGTGGAGCGGGGAGTGAAAAGCGCTTTTCCCGGGAAGAACCAAATGCGGACACCAACTAAACTGGATTCACGTTCTGTCCGGATGCTTTGCACCACCTCGGAACCAGCCGCGGTTCTTGAGCGCGGAGGACAGGAGCAGCACAGACCTGTAGTCCACAGCGCATTCTCACTTTCCCCGCACGGAACACGGAACCAGCGCGCAGACGGCGGAACGTACCCGCTCAGACCCAGTCATTGCGCACTGGTCTTGTTCGCCACCGTCTGGAACCAGCACATGGAGGACAGAGCCTCCGGACCATCTGACCAACGCGCTTGTAGGACGACAGAAGACCAAGGACCAGACTCCAGCGCCGTCCTGAGGAGCTGCGCGCTACGCTGAACGCTGTTGGCTTCTGCTGTTACCCGAACTCAGAACTGATGCGGTGAGTTTGTAGAAAGTTCTGCGTTGCTGTTTTATGAGTTCGTGGTGATAATTTGAGATGAGGACGCCCGCGGTATTAACAGGGAACATCAGTATTGGTTACTGGAGGTATCGTTGTCCTACCGGGATACAGAGGCTCGTTAATCGGACCAGTTTTGGTTCGTTTGCCGGTGTGAAAGCGCCACACTGGAGTGTATCTGCTTCTCGTATGTCAAACATGGATGGAAGACGCTTGTTTTTGCCTCGTACTTTTTGCTAACATGTCGCCAAGCCTCTGGAATAGATCACTGCAGTTTTGTGGTGCTTGCATATTGATGGGACAGCTGTTTGCCGCTGAGTGCGCGTGGATTTCGGCGACGCACAGGTGGAGCCTGGTCATCGGGTTGCCAGCAAGTTACGCACCGAGTGTTGAGCAGGTAAACAGACTGTAAAAGTCTTTTTATTTCTTATGAGCCCCTTCAATAAAGGTCCCATACTTATGAACAGGGGAATTGTGTCAGCGCCTCCTCTGCGCTCTGATGCTGTGGTTGTGGGAGCGTAAAGTGAAGTGCGCACACGTGTACCACCATGTGTGGTTTGTTTTGGTTCTTCGGTGACGCCGTATGTGCACGTGTACTTGTATTAACAGATCCACTTAGACTCGTTGCTTCACAACTGCTGTAAATTGAGTTTTGGGATGTAAACTGCGTTAATAATCTGTTGTGAATCTGCATGGGCACCGATTGCAGCTTCATCTGTCAGTGCGGCCCGCGGTAGGGGGTTGGGATTGTGTGTACATCTACCGCGGGCCGCACTGACATTATTCTTTGGAATCAAGTGGAGGGCCGCAAAAAATCCTTCCGCGGGCCGCAGTTGGCCCCCGGGCCGCGAGTCTGAGACCCCTGGTTTTGGAGGAGTGTTGAAAGCTTAGCACTGTTGCCATAGTCAGTGATCGCTTGCTCCACTTCCAGAAATACCTTTTTTTTTTCCCAGAGAGATCTCAAAGACATTGCAGAGGCTAACCTGCTATGTGCTAACTAATATCTGGCCATACCGGCTTGTAAAAGCCTGATCCCGTCAGATCTCAGAAGCTAAGCAGGCTGGGCCTGGGTAGTACTTGGATGGGAGACCACTAGGAATTCCAGGTGCCACAGTGGGGCGCCAGTGGCAAAAAACAAAAAAAAACAAAAACAAAAACTGTTGTTGTGTCCTTAGGCAAGACACTTCACCCACATTGCCTAGTATGAAATTGGTGTGAGCCTGAGTGATGGTGGTGGTTGGAGGGGCCGATGGCGCAGATTGGCAGCCTCGCTTCCGCCAGTCTGCCCTAGGGCAGCTGTGGCTACAGTAGTAGCTTACCACTACTGAGTGTGGAGTGACTGAATAATGAACTGTAACTTTGGGTATCTTGAAAGGCGCTATATAAATGCCATCAATCAATCTGTAAGGTGAATGTTTTAAGTCCAGAAGGGTGATTTAACATGCAAGATCTGCCAAATGCTTTAATAACTTTGAGTTTCAGAAATTGCTTTTAAATCAAATTAAAGTTCCTGTGGTCATTAGATAACACGTAGCTGATTAGCAGCCAGTAGGTGGTCACTGTTGAGCTCCATTTATTCATTTTAAACACAATATTTTATCTTTTAAATGGTCACAAGTCCTCAAAATGTTGGCTATACACAGGAACTTAACTTTTGAATACTACAACTCCTCTCTATAGATTTTACCAGAACTGGATTTTAAAGATTAGAGGAGGTGATTGTTGAGTAGCCATATCAAAAAGTAAATGTGAATTTTTTGTTGCTTTGTTCCCAGTGGATTTTTTGGTGATCCGCCCGATCCGTGGTCTTCAGTGTGACATGAGCTCTTCGTTTGCAAAATACTGGAAGAAGAGAAGCACTTTAGATGTGGGGCACAGAGGAGCAGGCAGCACCCACTCAGACAAGTGAGTCACCTTTTACTCATTAGTTTTATCAGTAGTATATCCTATTAAATATTTACGAGAATTATTACTACTGATAGATCTGAACTAAAATGTGTTCTTAGCAAGCCACAAAGCTGCTATACTGAATGCCTTACAAATACTGTACCTGTAGTTTAAATCTGCACAAACATCTTCTGAAATCTGATTCTTGTATTACTTTGTCAGTTCACATTTCAGTATTTTTGTCAATTCTTCTGGATGAGTTTAAAATGGGAACTTTGAACAGAATTCTATTATTAAAACAGAAATCTCAAATCTAAGAGCAGTTGCAATACTTGTCAGAAAAAAGGCAGCTCTAATATCAGTTGACTGTAAAAGACCTAATACAGCCCTATACTTAAGCTATGCTTTTGTCTCTTTGTTTCAGACATCACAGAATCAGGGAGAACACAATTGCTTCATTCAAAAGTGCTGCCAAGAATGTGAGTTTTACATGAATAAGACACAGATGCCCTGAGCTTAAACTTTAAAGCTTGTATTTAAATCTTATAATCTTTTGCGTTTTCGTAGGGAGCTGCTTATGTAGAATTTGATGTTCACCTTTCTAAAGATGCTGTCCCCGTAGTGTACCATGATCTGACCTGCTGCATCGCAACTAAGAAGAAGGTAGGTTTTTATTTGGTTTATAGGGCTCCACAAATCACAAAACTGGCTGTGACTATAATAAATATTGCTTTATATAATGCACCAATGTTCGTCTGTTTTCATTGGATTTTAGATGCAATTGAGTTTTTAAAAGTCCGATATTACACAAAATTGATTCTTGAGAGCGTCAAGTCATGTTAAAATGTTTGACCTCCTTAAAAACATACCTGGAGTTGTGATTTGTTTGATTCTCATGTTTTTAATTCTTTATTATTGGTTTTGTACATCTCTAAAAATGCAAAATGCTCTGTTTCACCTTGTGATGTCATGTAGTAGTAGTTTTGAAGTTATCGGCTACCTTTTATTTTTATTTCAGCAGAGATTGGCAATTCCAGGGCTGAAATTACCCAAATGATTCTGATGGTGTAGAGAGTTTAAAAACGCAGAGGAGCACTTTTTGTATTACTGCATGACATCACAAGGTTGAAAAGAGTATTTGAAAGAAGAAGTAAATATGCAAGGGTCTGTGAGTTAAACGTGCAAATCAAATAAAATTCAACTCCAGGTATGTTCGTGATGAGGAAACAACATTCTAACATAGATCAGGAAATGACCCTTTAAAAGCCATATTACATATCACAGTCTTTTCCAATGTTGAGCAGCCCTAGTGGGTGTGCAGTAATCTAACCTAATTCAATGTTCACAATGCCATTGTAATGCAATAACAATTCATGAGTTTCACTTTCAACCACAGACTCTTCCTGTTATGGGCCATTTGCCTTCTCATATTATATATTTTTTTATGCAACAATTGCTGTGGCAAATTTTTCCTCACTTTGAAATGTATTGCTTTTACGTTTTCAGAGACTTAAGTAAAAATGTGTTTTTTGATAAATGTTTTCGCAAGGTTTAGAATTTTGCACTGTTGAACTAGTAGATATAGAAGTTCACATTTATGTTTAGTTTTAATTTTTGAGCTCCAATAAAAAAGAATATACATATACTATGTGTAAAATGTACATTAAGTGTACTAGATACATGTATACTTCATGTGTTCATTAATCTGCTTGAAATAAATAAATAAATGGAAAAAAATTAAATGAAACTTAAATGTAAAGAAAATGTATAATGCAATGTTGCTAAGTTCTATAGTAAAATACATAACTGGCAATGTTTATTTTGCTGTCTTTTCAGTTGGTCGATAATTATTGTGTGTGTTTTTACAGAAAAACGACAAGACTCTGGAGCTTATTGAGGTGCCAGTTAAAGATTTGACTTTTGACCAACTTCAGCTTCTAAAGGTGATTTTTTTTACATTTTAAATTTTAAACTTTTACAGTAGCTCATAATTCATAACTTCATAATATTCAAGGCATGTTTATTTGGGGAACACACTTCATTTACACTGTATTTCAAAGTGCTAATTCTAAGTGCTAGTCCAGAATATTACTGCTCTTCATTATTATCCATATAATTTCCCTTGTTGGCCAAGTAAGTCTAAATTAAAACAAAATGATATATACAATACAAGAATCTATGTGGAATTCAATGAAAAGAGTGTAGATATAAAAAGGTTTAAATAGTCAAACACATCTGTATAAAACAGTTTTATCCTGATTTTTCATTATAACCTGGTTTGTTTATTTGCACAGCTGGCTCATGTTGCTGCCATGAACGGAACTGACCACCGAGGTATGTACCATCTGTTTCACTGGCCATTTAAGTTGTAAAGGATGTTTGGGTTTTTGTTGTTAATTCAATTTAATGGGTCATTTAAGGTGGGACTAAACACCTAAACTCCACATTGCAAACAGAGCTGCTAAACTGGGTAGTACCTGGAGGACTAAAGGAAAGAGTGAGGGGAGAGGAGGGGCAGGATCTGGAAGTATAAAACAGTGTGATTGGTTTAACTGGTATCCACACTTCAAAAAGCCAGATGTTTGTAATGAGAGGTGAGTGATGTCACCAAGTACTTATACTTAAATTGCAGTGGCCCCAGGAGGCAGCACACACTTTTTTAAACAAAAAGCTGCAAATGTACCTAGTATGCTCTGAAATTGCCCAATAAAGCTAAGGATGCAATGATCCAGCTTTTTCAGTTCCAGTACCAATGTCGATGTTTTAAATATCCCCTGATACCCGCTATCCAATGATCCCAGTGTAGGGACTGAAAATATATCTTATTTCCTATGTATGGTAAAAAAATATTCAAATGTGTTTTGTAACTGTTAATCCTTTAAAATAACTACAGAACAGGTAAAAATTAAATAATAACTTGTTATATCAATTAGTGCTGTCATGCGATTAAAAAAATTGAGAGATTAATTAATTATGATCTGTAATTAATTAATCTAATTAATCTCATTTTAATCTCACCTAAAAATTGCTGAGAAAAGCCTTCAATTTGAGGTATTTTCATTTAAATTCATTATTACATTATTGTGGCAGATCAAAAGACTGATATAGAACAAAAAAAGTGACTTTATAAAGTCATTTATTGTTTAACAAATCTCCCCAAATCGGCTGTTGAGCCCAAGTCTCCATGAATAAGAAACTGTTTACTGTAAAGTAGCAAAGACGAGGAAATCTGAACATAATAACTTTTGTCTACTTAAAGACAATAAAAAGTCCAGTCTTTCCTTAACCATATTAAAAATATTATTGATAGAGAAATGCTTTATATATGAGATCACTGGTTTTAGTCCTTGTTTTAGTCCTGGTTTAGACCTGCTTTAGTCCTACTTTAGTCCTACTTTAGTCCTAGTTTAGTCCTAGTTTAGTCCTGGAATGAATTAATCCTGGTTTTAGTCCTGGTGTTCTGGTTTGGTCCTGGTTTAGTCCTGGTTTAGACCTGGTTTTAGTTCTGGTTTTAGTTCTGGTTTTAGTTCTGGTTTAGTCCTGGTTTAGTCCTGGTTTTAGTCCTTTTTTTAGTCCTGGTTTTAGTCCTGGTTTTAGTCCTGGTTTTAGTTCTGGTTTAGTCCTGGTTTAGACCTGGTTTAGACCTGGTTTTAGTTCTGGTTTTAGTTCTGGTTTAGTCCTGGTTTAGACCTGGTTTAGTCCTGGACTGGTTAAGTCCTGATTTTAGTCTTGGTGTTAGTTCTGGTTTAGAGGCGCACAGGAGGAAGCGCGGTTTACGCCGCGTACGCGAGAAAACACGATCCACACGCGGCTCACGGGAGGACAGCGGTGTCCGCGCAGTAACTACAGAAGGAAACGTGGTCCGTGCGTTCTCAGGTTAATGACGATGATGAAGGTGTTTGTGTTTGTGTTTGTTTGTGTTTGTGTGTATTTGTGTGTATTTGTGTGTGTTTGTGTGTGTTTGTGTTTGTGTATATTTGTGTTTGTGTGTATTTGTGTTTGTGTGTATTTGTGTGTTTGTGTGTGTGTGTTTGTGTGCGTGTCCTCTCATGTGGCAGGTCACTATAGGACAGTAGTGCAGACTTCATGAGCCTATGCAGGTTGTTTTCACCAGTGACATTTAAGTTGTAGGCGATTTTATATTTGTTATTTTCTTTTATATTTCATGTCGGGAGAAGAATTTCCAAGACACGAATGCGTTTTTACCTGTGCACTGCTGCCTCTGTTCTACTGGCTGTTCGACCTCGTCCATTGTGCGACTGACGCCGCCAACGTTAACGTGACGTTCACATCGCTCTTACTGCGCGCGTTTTGTGTGGGTTTCCGGCAATGAGTGGAATTACCGAAATAAAAAAATGTATAAATGTGTTTTTTTTGTGTGTGTGTGTTGTTGTCCCAACAACACATAAAAACAGGTTTTATAATAAAGCAACTCGCATACAGAAACAGTAAAGTTAGAGAATAAAAATGAGATTAACGTGATTAAAAAACATAACGCGCTAAATATGACTGTAATTAATTAATCGCAATTAACGCGATAATTTGACACCCCTAATATCAATATTATGTGGTGTTTTGGGCAAACAGTGTCCAGTAAGCTGTCTTACACCAGTTTATAGACCAAAATGGGATATCGACTGAACCGATATTTTGGAACCGTTATCCAATCCATTAAAGCCTGGATCGGGGCTGATATCCAATACTGGTATCATATCGGTGCATCCCTAATAATAGCATTAGGAACAGTAGATGATGCTATTAAAACACCATAAGTACAGTTTAATAGTGATTGATTTAGTGTTTAGTTTCACTTCAAGCTGGTGATTCAGTGCTTTTGTCTTGTTTTTGTTCAGAACTGGAGGACGAAGATGAAATAGATGAACACCAGCCCTTCCCTTCACTGTCACAGGTAAACACTCTTAGATAACACATTTAGGTTGATACTGAAAACATTTAGAATAACACTGGATTGAATAAACGTTATTTTACCCTGAAGGGAGTTTTGGACTTATCAGTTACAACAGTTGCCGCGTAACAACAAACATTCTATAACAAGTCTCAACAAAGATTCAGTTTTGAATTAGAAATCAAAGTGACTATGATTGTTATGACTTGCTAAATCACAGAAATGTCCATTTTTTTGTGTCTTTTCAACACTAAATTAACCAAATATTTAAAACAACATATAGAACAGTGATTCAACTTTCCACCCCTTTTTCTTCTTCTTTTTTTGTGTGCAAACCCCATATTTTTTACTGCATTTTTAAACTTCTAACACGTCACTAGAATCATTTGGATAATTTCAGTCTTGGAATTGCCAATCTCTACTGAACAAAATGTAGAAGAAGCTATGAACTTGAAAACTACCATTACATGACATCTCAAAGTGAAACAGAGTATTTTGAGGTTTGAAGATGCAGACAGACTGATAATAAAAGATGATTCAAACATGTGTGAATGAAACAAAACACAACTCCAGGTATGTTTTTGACTTAACTATATTTTTATGTTGTAGATATTTCAAGCCATGCCTGAAAATGTGGGATTCAACATTGAACTGAAATGGATCTGCCAAATGAAGGTTGGTATTGTCAGCTAAATACAAATTCCCAAAAAATGTATATATCAAAAAAAATAAACAATTGGAGATTTTGTTTGAATGTTTTTTCATCTGATTATGTACAGGATGGGTCATGGGACGCTAACCTCTTGACCTACTTTAACATGAACACTTTTCTGGACATCATTTTGTCGTGCGTACTGCAGAGAGGAGGAAACAGACGTATAGTGTTCTCTTCATTTGACCCAGATATTTGCACCATGTGAGTCAAGACGCATTACCTCAAATACTATTACTTATGTGCATTAATTAAAATGTAAAGTGTTACAAGGGTTTGTTTTTTAAATTCTAACATTAAAGGTGTACAATGTAACTTTTCTGGAATAGGGTCAGATTGCTTGTCTCCATGGGTACATTATTGCAGACCCTATATAGATAGATACAAGTTATTAAGTTATTTAAACTTTCGTAGAGACAAGCAGGTGACTTCACTTAACCAAGTTACAGCTAAACTCTGTGGACTAACCACTCTCACTGTAAAAATGCATCATATTCAAGATATTTTTGTTGCACCATAATCACCTCCATGCAAGACAAAGCAACAACATCCCCATGGAAACAAGCAGATGAAAAGTTACACAGTGCAGCTTTAAGTCAGATAGTGCACTTTAAAATCAGAAATACAAATTACTTAAGTTTGTAACAATTACATTTTGTGTGTAATGTTATATCAACATGTTTCATAATACCCAGTTTCATAACAGACCAGACTTGCCAAGAATGTAATTAGCAGCGACATGTTCTCTGACCCCAAATAACCTCTGTTTATTTCCCTTCAGGGTTCGAAACAAACAAAACAAGTACCCGATTCTGTTCCTGACTCAGGGCATCTGTGAGCGCTACCCTGAACTCATGGACATACGCTGCCAGACCACGCAGATCGCCATTAGCTTTGCCCAGGGTGAGAACATCCTGGTAAGTGTACAAAGGCAAAAAGCAGGTCATTTCCTGTATTGAGTTTTCCTCATTGAAAGACATACAAGCATGCAAAGCGTCCAGAGAGAGCGCCCTGCCCTAAAACGACATATGAGCTGTGGAACAACTCTATAAACTGCTTTACATGATTGCTACGTTTAGAATTTAGCAGCCTAACCATCAGAAAAATGAAATCAAATGTAAAATGAACCAAATGCAGGAATATCACTTTATATTCTTACAAATCTGCTCTATATTAACAGTAAAAAAAAAAAAAAAGTTGTTATTATAGTTGTTATATTAAAAGCCAAATAGATTTTTTGAGCTTTCTACCATGTTATAACGTTCCCTCATCAAAACCACGTCTGAAGAGGTTTTACATGTCATCCATCCATGTTTGAGTAATCTTGCGATCTCTATATTCAAACCCTCCTTATGGTTAGCAGTAAGGTTCTGTTCAACGCTCCACCCACAAGCCTACTTCATCCATGCTCCCACATGACAATTCTCCAAAAAATATATAAAAACATAATACAAAACTGTGCACAACAACTTGACAAAGCTGATGCGGTATGCAGTAGAGTCAACAAAATCTTTAAAATTAATCTTTAAACAAGTGGGACAAGTCGCTGACAAGCCGTACTTCCAAAAATAAAGAAAAAATTGTGAGGACAAAACTGTTAACAGAACCAAACCATTTATTATTATTTGTTCATGGTTGAAATCATGCTTATAGACCTAATTTGTTTACATTACGCATTAACTGAGCCACAACATTAACTTTTCTTTCTGATTATTCTTCCTCAGGGAATCAGCGCTCACACAGAGGAGCTGCTGAAGCATTTGAACTACATCGAGGAGGCCCAGTCTAAAGGCCTGGTGGTTTTCAGTTGGGGAGAAGACAACAATGACCACGAGAACAGGAGGAAACTCAGAGAAAAAGGCATAGATGGAATCATATACGACAGGTCAGTCTGCAGGGTTTATACAAGCTTTGTGGGGTTCATTGTTGTTGTTATTATTTTTATTATTGGTTATTGTTATTGGTTAATACTATTGGTTATTATTATTGGTTATTTTCAGATTCTCCCACTCCTAGATGTGGTTAAGAGCCAGTAGCCCTGTATCAATTAAATGGTATATTTAAAGACGACATTATATTATGCTTTTATGCTGCTATATTGACAATTTGCATCATGCTGGGGGTGTGCTTCATGTATCTATATTGGTGGAATGCTCAGTAGTTACCATGGTGACACAATGCCCTTTGTTAAAACAAAGCTCAGAGCTCTTACGTCTAATTTGAGTAACAGAGTGTCTATCAGAGCAGTGCTTTTAGTTAGCTTCCCTCACTCAGGAAATGTTGATGACATCAGCTCCAAAGTATCAATAGTTATTATCTGTAGACCCTTGTGAATTATTTTATTTTTTGGGCATTTCTGCATCATTTCTGCAAACCCTGTCTGTCACATCTCTGTCTCTATCGAAACCTCTATTTGAATATCACACTACAAAAAGTCATCACCTCCAAAATCTGAACTCAGTGTAACTGTAATAACTGCAGTAACCAAACCGCAAAGATTTGACAGATTACTTTTGTCTTCTGTGGTTGATACTAAATGGTATACAAAAGTTTCCCCTGCCCAGCCCTCAGGACAGTGTGTTTGTTTGTGAGCTTATGTAACGACTGCTCACAAACAGGTGAATGAGGTGCAGTGTATCTGAGCTGCTGATGAGAGAGCAGAGATAATCCCTGTTCAAATCAGAGAGGTGCTGTTCTGCCACTCTGTTACATAAACCTCAGTTGGACCCAGACCACACACCACTATTCAGTTCCGTCCTCTTCTGTTCTCTGGGTCCAGACTCCAGTATAAAGACTCCAGTATAAAAAAGCCATTGAAAATCATGAAATGGGTTATGTAAAAAATAATGACATTACATACACAGTGTAACTTTTCTGGTATGGGCTGCACACTTTTACTATGAAAGGTCATCTGTCCATGAGTCTGACTTAATTGACTCCATGAAGAGAAGCAGGTGACATCAAGTTAATGCCATTATGTGGAACATTCCAGGAAAAGCAGTAATATTCATGCAGACAAGCAGGTGGCTAACCTTCCACCACAGAAATTATATACAGAAAAGTGCAGCTTTTTAACAGTGTGCTTTTTGGTTTAGTTGCCCACATGCAGTGCTTTGTGCTGGCCAAAACAAAACACTATTTAGAAAGTTTTGATTCTAAAATCTGTCTAAATTCTAAAAAGAGAATGTTACTATTTGTTAAAAAAATATATATATATATTGTACTTTCCCATTAATTTCTCCATCCTGGAATGGTTTCAAGTCAAAACTTTGAATATGATTAAATCCAAGTGTATGGAAATTATTGATTGTGGGATTACATAACATAAGGTCTGCTCCACCTGACTCTGGTGTCTGACTCCAGAGTGAGACAGTGTGTTCAGCTGTTTCACTTCCCAGTCTCTGGACTCTGACCTTTGCCCTCATATTCCTCGTGGTCTGGACTAAAGACAATGAACTTTGAACTCTTAGTTAAACTTGAACCCCTCGTCTGCCTCCACATGTGCAGGGTCATATTCAGTAAATGAGAGAAGGAACGATATATTTATAATGTTTCTTTTTTACTTTAGAGGGATACATGAATAACGTCTATGACTAATAATTTTTTTCATTCTGCTAAGCATAAAGTCTAAGGCAAATGCAGAATGATATCTTGCTGTATTTTTGCTGGATATCAGTCTGGTCCCCATGTCCTCCATTGCCCTTGAAGCCATTTTTATTTCAGTGATGAAGGAACTCATTGGCCACCCTTCATTTAGAATAAAGTCAAACTTCTCTCACCTCAGATTATCAGAGTTTTGTGCTTCCCCTGTGATATTTTTCTTTCTTTTTTCCTCATAAGCAGCCATATTTCTTTTGATACGAACAAACCATGCTTCAGACTCTGTTATGGTGACAGGTGCCGTGTACTGCCTCACATCACACCTGTATCTTTTCATTGCAGAATTTGTGATTGCTTGGTGACATATTTTGACTCGAGCTCTCCTGATTCCCGTAATGTTTCTCTGGTTGTTGACTGTGCATCTTATTGACTCATATGAATGTAGACAGAGGTGTTTTGAATGAACAACACCCACTTTAATTACTGCTTGAATGTCAATATTTAAATGAGTTGCAACAGGAACAAACAGGATCCAGTGCAATGATGCCAGACGGTTGACTTGTCATAAATAAGTCTCCAAAACAGTTGGGCAAATGTAAAGGTCCTATATTAGGCACAATTGACTCTTGTAAGATTTAAGCAATGTTATAATGTTGTTACATCATCCAAAACAGACCTGGAGTTGTGTTTTGTTTCATTCACACATGTTTGATTAATTAACTCTTTATTATTAGTCTGTCTACATCTTCAAAGCTCAAAGTGCTCTGTGATGACCTTGTATTGGTAGTTTTCAAGTTAACATCTCCTTCTACCTTTTGTTCAGTAAAGATCAGCAATTCCAGGTCAGAAATTATACCCCTTCACTAGAATCACTTGGATAGAGTTTAAAAACACAGTGGAGCACTTCCTGTATTACCACATGACATTACAAGGTGGAACAGAGTGTGAAAGAAACAAAACACATCTCCAGGTCTGTTTGTGATGAGGAAACATTATAACAGATTAGAAAATTGTGTAATATGGGCCCTTTAATAAAACTGTAAAGCGATTATATTAAATATTTCTTATTGAAATAATATTTTTTTCTACAAGCTGATTGGTCAACTGCCCTGTCAATCATTTTGCCCTGCTTATTTTTGTGTATTTTATGTCGTATGAGCAGTGCTATGGTACAAAACATCATATTTAAATGATGAAGTGACTGCATGACATTTGAAATCTTTATTTCTTCACTGAAATGTTGAGTTGTCCACTGCATATTGACAATTCCACCTCATGCACACAAGGGCTGTTTTGTTACGATATTCAAATTTCCAGTACAAATTAATACTATTACCATACACGCTGGGGTCTTACAACATACCGACTCAAAATTATTATGGAATGTGATTGTATTGATTTGTTTTCGACAACCCTAATTGGAATTTTTCTCCTCAGTCCTCATTTCTGATGAATTTTTATTTAGTCTTATGAAACCAAATAAAGTCTTTCAATATTGATTTCCTGATCATAAACATTGCAGGCCTTTAAACATTGTCATATATCTCAAAAAATGGTCAAATTTCTTCCTCTATACTCTGCTAGAACTGAGCGATTTAGCCAAAAGGTAAAATCTTATTTTTAATTCAGAGGGGGACTGCTGATGTTTGAAACGGGGGGAGAGCTTTACACATCATATCATACCATATTGCTATTCTTTAAAAAATTGTAAGCTGCTTTCAGTTACATTTGTATAATTGTAATTGCACAATAACTTTGCAAGTGAGAAAGTCTGGAGTTAACTTGTTAATCAATGAATTAATAATGATAATAATAATAAATAATCCTCAATTTCACGATTTTTTAAAAATCTCGATTATTAAAAACCCCAATTAATCAACTTAATTTGATAAATTGCCCAGCCCCACTCTGCGCTTTTTACGGTCAGAGGATTGACTGTAGACCTTTTGATTAAAAAGGCCCAAGCTGATGATTAGAAATGACTGAAACTTAAATCACTTGAAATTCTGTACCCTATAGCCTTTACCCCAATACACTTTGAAAACTAAAAAAACTTACAAACTGTAACTTTGCATTATTGATCGCTTCTTTGTTTGACCAGTTCGTGTTGAGTCTCGTCTGGAGTGTAGAATCAGGCCATACTGTCACTAACCCTCAGCGCTGAAGCAGGGCACGCTCTCACTAACCCTCAGCTCCATGTTTACGTTTGTGGATGATGGTCATGTGAGGTTTCAAACACGTTTTAACCTGAGTCCTGTATAATGAGATTTAGCAATGATTACCGCTCAAGCTACTTTGCTAAAATTCTGTGTTCCTCACAGTCATGCTTCTTCTTCTACAGTTTTTATTTTATTTAACTGTGCTGTTCCTACTTTGGCCTGGTTATTTTTATACTGCACATTGCATCTTGACTTGACTATTTAAAGGTGCACTGCGTAACATTTCTAATGGAGGGTCTACCTGCTTGTCTCCATGGAAATGTTATTGCTTTGTCTCCCATGTTCCTCAGTATAGGTTAAACCTATTTATCACAAGAGATACAAGCAGGTTACAGCAGGTAGGTAGGCAGCGGACCGTCCACCAGAAAAGTTGCGTAGTGTACCTTTAAAGTGTCTTTGTTTTAATAGAAGGTTCTGTGTGGTATAAGGACTGAGAATCTAAAGAGCCTATGTGATATTTTGAGCTGTAAGAGATTAGAGAGACTAACTTTTATCTTGTGCTTTTGGATCAGCCGCCCTCCCATATGAGCCATCTCAGATTAAAAAAATGTAAAATATTTCAAAAATTACCAAATGAAAGAATCTAAAATTTTAGCTCAATCCCTTAAGTCACTCTTGAGTTATTGCCTGTTGAAATTTTGGGACCATGCTCACTTTTTCGGATACCTTAAATTATAAGCATTTTGGAGACATCATAACTTCATAAAAAGTAGAGCTAGCAAGCTGGTTGTAGATTCTGGGTCATAGATTCTAAATTTGTGCTCAAATATTCAAGTTTAGCAGTTAGTTTGTAAATATCTGCTTGGAGTAAATAAATCGTGGACCTCAAAAATTGAAGAAAAAATAAATAAATAATTGAGCGGCAACCAAACTTGAGATTTTGGGCGCCCACAGCACCCCTCTTAATAAACATACCCAGTAGTAACCTTTTTCACTACAACTTCTCAAATACATGCACAAAAACATGACTGATTAAAAAAAATGTTTTCTATTGGAAAGTGCACCATCTTCAGTTTATATAGTGCATTCATTTTTGGTAACAACAGGTACAACTATGGATTTCAATTTCTTGTTATAGGCAACATTTTGAGAAATTTTTTCATATTTAAAAAACAATATATTGTTTTCAGTTGTTCATTATTGTACCTATTTTTTTAAATGCAAAGAATGAGATATAATATGCTAATTATACTTAAAAAAAAAAAAAAAATACACTAGATAAAATTCACTTATTTCTCAACTTGACTAAGCACATATCTGTGATGAAGCAGAAGTTAAAACCAATCATTACTTCCCCTTCTTCACTTATTCATGGATTTCAGTTTGTTTTATGCAACTTTTGGAGGACTTTTCCCCCATTCTAAAGACATAATATTTTGTTTAAAGTTGTTAATCGCTATGGCAACGGCCGCAGTTTTTCATCATTCTGAAACCCATGGATTGCTACTGTTGACACACTGGGGCATTACACAAATTGGTATAAGCATTTCATTAGTTAATTACATTCAATTCTGAAGGCCTAGATTCTCAGCCCTTTTTGAAGTTTCCTTATAATTTAAAGGCGCATTGTGTAACTTTTCTGGTGGAGGGTCTGTCAAATGCTTTTCTCCATGGAGGTGTTATTGCTTTGTCTGGAATGTTTCACAGTATGGCATTAAACCCTTCTATTTTCATGGAACCAAACCAGACCCAAGTTACAGGTCAGATCTGTGGAGAGATGACCGTCACAGTCAGAATGTCTGACTGTTTTCTAGTTTTTTTGAGCTATAAAACCACCTGTAATTGAATAAATGTATTGTAGAGCTATTTAATGTCATACTGTGGAACATTCCAGTCAGAGCAATGGCATCTTCATAGAAACAAGAAGGTGATGGACACGCCCAACCAAAAAGTTACACAGTGCACCTTTAACATGTTTTTGTCCTTGTTTTTTTTTTTGCAGAATTGGTGAGGACCAAGTAGAGCAGCTGGGCTTCTTCCAGGTGGAGGCGCAGCATTCTCTGGGGGAGGTGATCACAGAGGAGACCCTGAAAAGCTCCACCTGCTCCTGTTACTCCATCCCCTGCTCCTCCATCCCCTGCTCCTCTGTGGACTTATGCACCTCCAAGGCCAGGGCTGGAAGTGCTGAGTCCGATTCTGGTCTCAGCTCCTCCTGAAGAACAAAAAACAAAAAAATCATTCACAAATATGGAAATACTCTCTAAGAATGTTGGAGAATGGACTCTAAAGATTTGGGCAAAAGCTGGTTCATTTGTAAAACACATCTTCACCTCACTTTTTCACAAAATGTCTGCTAAGGATGGACGGAAATTAGCCTAATTCTGAACCAGGACTGAACCAGGACTGAACCAGGACTGAACCAGGACTGAACCAGGAAATCAGGGTAAATTTGGTTATCTAAACTAGGCAAAACCAGGTCCAATATACAGTAGGACTAAAACAGGTCTTTACTAAACTAGATCTGAGCCAGGAGTAAACCTAATCTAGAGACTAACCCAAAACTAAACTAGGACTAAGCCAGGTCTAAAATAGGCCTTTATCAGGTCTATATCAGGTCTATAACAGGTCTAAACCTGAGACTAAAATGGAGGCTAAAACTGAGGCTAAACTGAGATCAAACCAGATCTATAACAGGTCTAAACCAGGTCTGCAACAGGTTTAAACCACCTCCAAGGCCAGGGCCAAAAGCGTAAAGTCCGATTCTGGTCTCAGCTCCTCCTTTAAAAAAAAACAAAAAAAAAAAAACATTCACAAATATGGAAATACTGACTAAGAATGTTGGAGAATGAACTTAGACAAAATATGGGCAAAAGCTGGTTCATTTGTAAAACTATTTTCACTTCACTTTTTCACAAAATGTCTGTGAAGGATGGACCAAAATGAGCCTAATTCTGAACCAGGACTAAACCAGGTCTAAAGGCAACCAGGTTAAATTTAGGTATCTAAACAAAATCATGTCTTATGTAGAAATAAAACAGGTCTTTACTAAGATGGATCTGAGCCAGGAGTAAAGCTATTCTACAAACTAAACTAGGACTAAACTACGACTTAACTGGGATCAAACCAGGGCTAAACCAAGTCCAACCATGGAATAAACCAGGACTAAACCAGGTCTAAACCAACCCTAACCAAAGATGTTTTTTAAAAAAGTGAACATATTAAATTTAATTAAAATGGGAACTAACCCCTGACTGTCCCCAGATGAAGTCCGTGTACTACTTTTTGAGAACCGCTGCTCTAGTCCAATCATTTTGAGCCAAGTATCACAGGATTTAGCTTCCACAATGTCTTCTTTATTTCATTCAAATGCTGATTTTCTAAAGAGGCCTGGGAAAAGCATCAATGATTGTGGAATACCAACAGACTGGTGCTTTTTGGTATATATTTATTTAGCCATTTTTCTGCATTTATTGCTAGTTAAAGTGCTAAAATTCTTCCTTGTGTAGATTGTAACCAGATTGTAAATTTAAAAGGACTCATTTAGTGCATTTAGTGTAGCTTTATACCAAATTGAATATGGATACACAGTTGACCATGGTTGAGGTATTTGCCATATTGAAAGGTATTGTTATAGAAGGATCTCTATTCTCTTTGCAGAATGAGGAACAATGGAGTGTTTTAAAGATGCACTGTGTAACTTTTCCGGTAGAGGATCTGCTGTATTTTGCTTGCCGCTATGGAGATGTTGCTTTGTCACTGGAATGTTCCGCAGTATGGCCTTAACCACCTCCAAGGAGATATTTAAGTTTAAGTGGTGCTACCAAGCCAGGTCAACGTTCTTAATGTATTTTTGAGCAATTTTAACTCCTAATAGTTTAAAGTCATACTAAGGAACATTTTAGGCAGCAGACAAAGCAATAAAACACTCCAGAAAAATTACATAATGCACTTTTAAGATAACCTTGCTATTCCTTGCTATTTTGCTTTGCTTTCTCTATGTGCTACTTACTTCACTTGAACTACCTTTAACTTAAATGAATGCAGATTTTTTTAATGTTATTTATTCATTAGCCGTGGGCCTTAGAGGGGAATGTTTGTACATTGGCTGTATTCTGTTCTGTATCTCACTTTATAACTTAAACTCATAAATGCATCAAAGTGTTGCGTTCAGATTGACAAATGTTGTTTTGTTTTACTGTTTTATGAGCTTGCAAAGTTCAAACCACCTATAGCAGAAGTATTAACACAAAATTTAGATGAGAATATTTACAATTTGACATTTTTAAACTGCAAATTCGAAAAAGATATGTTCTTAATTTGAAAATGACAGATCCCCTTTTATTGAAGGCACTAAAGGTCCTATATTACACAAAATTGATTCTTGTGAGTTTTAAGCCATGTTATAATGTTGTTACCTTCGCAAAAGCATATACAGAGTTGTCTTTATCATACACACATGTTTAAGTAACCTTTTATTATTGGTCTGTCTACATCTCCAAAGCTCAAAATGCTCCGTTGCACAATGTCATGTCATGAAGCTGTAGTTTTCAAGTTCAAATTCCAGGGCTGAAATCATCCAAATGATTCTAGTGAATGTGTTTGGACTTTAAAAACACAGTGGAGCACTTTCTGGTATATTTATTTAACATGGAAACAAGAAACAACATTATAACAGAACAGAAGATGGCGTAATATGGGCCCTTTAAGAAATTACATGAACGCAACTTTTTTTTTTTTTTGCTTCCACCTTGCAGTTATTTTCATTGCATGTGTTAGTTCTAGGTAAAATGTCAGGGGAATTACACTTGAATTACTGCATCTTTTTGTATAGAATAAATGTACAGCAATGCAAACTAATGTAAATACTATCTGCATTATGTCATTATCGCACAAATCCAGCTATAAGAATGGACTGCATGACTTTTGCATGCCCTGTATAGTTGTAAATAATGATGGGAAGATGGACAATTATGGAAACATGTACTGCCATTACTATCTAAAATAAATTAAAATGTAAATTCTTGAAATATTGTGTTTTTTTTTTTTTTTTTTTTTTTTGCTGTGGTTAGCATTTCCTATCAAGTCTAGATAAGGCTTTTTGAAACTCACACGATGTCAATACAAAGATCAAGTTTTAATCAGTAATAATATATCCACATCTCACAGTTGTTGGTAACCTATATTGTCTCTGCACGCATACAAAACAAAGTAATGATGCAAATATATGCAAAATTACACTGGCCAGACAGACCGCTAAGGGTGTGTTCGAGCCATATTCTCCCAAATATGTAATTACAGCTGAAGAAATGGTCTAATCTTTCAGAAAATTGATAATGAACTTAAATTCTGCAATGACATTTTGTGCTTATCAATCATTTGTTTATTGATTGACATGTTCATACCCTTGACCTACTTACTTAGCTCTAAAATAGGCTGTATAAAATTGATATAGCCTACAACTTGATAAGCATTTATTATATTAAAGCCTAGGCTACCACTTCAGTAAATAAATAGCCTGCCCTACCTGTTATCAGAATCCCTTTTATGGATACAGAATTCACAATGTGCTTCGGCAATATTGTGCAAAGTAAACCATAAAAATAATCATAGGAAAAATAAACTGACGTATGAATAAAATAAGGAATAAAAAAAGACTCTGGCTGAATAAAAATGCATACAAAAAAAAACAAACAACAAAAACGGACAGAACAACATTGCAAAACTAGACTATGAGGAAGGTTGATAATTGTTAAAGTGAGTTATAGAGCGACTGGTGTTAAGAGTGAATCCTTGCAACATATTAAAGGTACTGATAAATGTTTCTCTTTCTCTGATTTTCCATGGAACACACCCATCAGGCTGGTTTGTATCACAAGTCAACAAGGGCGTTTGGTTTTAACCCTTTGACTTGGCACGAAGTTGTGTTTTAAATATAAAAGTGCTTTTACGCCATCTGCTGTTGAAATCAAGTTACACAAAACAACCGGTATTTTATTATTATTATTATTACGTATTAATTTCAATTATTTACATTAAAATAAACCAAAACAAAAGGGAACAAATAGTATAATAAAACGTTTGCATTTATTTTTCATATCGTAAACAAACCGATAAGTAAGATAAAAACTGGTTACTGGAAATTGTAGTTTTTTGATTTGTTATTTTGCATTGTGGTCTATAGCGTTTGAACTCCAAAGAACTACATTTCCCAGTCTACACTGCACCGATTTAAGCTTCCGAAAACACGCCCACGCTAAATAAACCCCTCGACTGTAATCCTCACTGTACCGGAGCTCTGCGGATATTTTGCCTCGTTTTAAGATAATTCAAGTAAAATTAAAAATGGACAACTCCGGGAAAGAAAAGGAGGCTATCCAGCTAATGGCTGACGCCGATAAAAAAGTGAAATCTTCGGGATCTTTTTTGGGAGGAATGTTTGGAGGGTAAGAAAGCACTGCACCATAGATAAACAGCTAGCGTCACTGTCAGCTGCAAAGTTGGCACGCAGCCTGTTTCTGTGTGACAATGAAAGCAGACTAAATATACGGACAATACAAGCACTGTCTTATCTTTATTATGTTAAATTGTCTTTACGTTTCACTGGCCTACAAAGTTAACCTTTAGCATCTTTGTAAACTAGCGAGAAAATCACTGCATCATGTCAAGACCTAATGCTACCAAAGCTCTCTTCAAAACATCAGATTAAATGGTGAAAGTGGCATATAATCAGTCTATTTTTTGTTTATTACATTTGTTTCTATATATAGGTCTAATAACATAATAATTATTAGTAGTAATAGTATAGTATGAAACACCAACATTTGATATTGCGACATCCTTAACCACATTTATATCTTATAAACTGTATTTAATAATTTTCTGGTTATTCTGCTATTTTTGTTTTCAGAGGACATCACAAAGTTGAAGAGGCCTGTGAGATGTACTCCAGAGCTGCCAACATGTTCAAAATGACCAAGAACTGGAATGGTACAGAACTTTAAGGCAGGAGTGCCCAAACTTTTTTCATCAAGAGCTGTATACTAAAACATAGACAAAGAGAAGGGCCGATCGAGAGCCATAGACTGGTGGTCAGTATAGGGAATGATTCAAATACAATATATAACATGTTAGAATGAGCCACCAGACCTTTATTCATTCTGAAATCCTCACCAGGACCCTCTACGTAGTGATATATTTGCTTTATCGGGATAGATTTTTCATTAAAAAACTACTGCTTAGGGGGCCAGTTCACCTGGAAGCCTGCGGGCCCCTGTGCCATAGTTTGAACATGCGGGCATAGGCCACGGGCATTTTAATGTCTTCAATGTTTCAGTCCATTTGCAACTGCAAAGTTAGAAATCACAGTGAACTGCATTGCACTTTGTATTTATTCTTATTGTCTCTTATTGAGTTTATGTTCCTTCTTTATGTCCTTTCTGTCTATTCTCCATTGTACTGCTGTGCTACTGTACAGCTCCATTAGATAATTAAAGTGAGCTGATAGATAATTGTATTAATTAATTGAGGCTGCCCCCACAATTCTACAGCATTATTATGTGTCTATATTACAGTGTAAATCTAAATACAGGTTAATACAAACTTCTTGATGCTCCCCCAGCGGCTGGTGCGGCGTTTTGTAAAGCTGCTCGTCTTCACATGCAGCTACAGAACAAACACGACTGCGCCGTCAGCTTCATCGATGCAGGAAACGCCTACAAGAAGTCTGATCCAAATGGTAAGAAGATATTGTATTTATTTTGTAACTATGTCTAGTTTAAAAATACGTCCAAACAACCCTGATACACCAATGATGATTTTGTATATTGAACTATTGTGGTGTCTTCTCCTTTCTCTTAATGCTGCTAAGAGGCAATCAAGTGTTTAAATGCCGCCATCGATATTTACACAGACATGGTAAGATTCATGTAGAGAGTTCATCTGGTGTAGCCCGCAATGGAAAGCCTGTCATTCCTTCTCCTACCTGTGGCTATGTTTGTCCTATTATTTTACTGTGCTATCCAGGTGTTTGATTAAGTCATGTCAAATCATTTATTTAGTCCAGATTTAGTGTTGATTTGGAATTTTTTTTTTATATGGTTTTGATTTTAATTAGACCAGTTTTAATCTGGGTTTAGACCTAGTTTAGTCCTTGGTTAGTGTAGTCTTTAGTTAGTGTATCCCTTGGTTGATTCCAGTCATTTTAATTAGGGCTTGGCCATATGACCAGTGTTATGCTGCTTATTGATTGATTCAGATTTTCAATTCAATTCGATTTTGCCTCTTTAAGATCAGATCACAATGGACCTTGTTCCTGAAAATAAACAATGCAGACTTTTAAACATTGCCATTCAAGACAAAAAAGTCAAATTTATTCTAAGTCTGAACTCTGTGATAGTTGGTGGTAAAGCTTTTAAATCACTAAATATATGAACTCTGTGGTAATCGCTTCTTAATTCTTGTTTCTCATCAGGGAAGATTCACCATTGCAGCCAAACATCACATCAGTATTGCAGAGATCTATGAGTCAGAAATGGTAGACATTGAAAAGGTGAGCAACATTTAAATAAACAGGTTTTCCTTACAGTGCAAATATTACAATAAAAGCTTTTGAATCTAAATGGGATGTTACTGTTTGTTAATGTATTGTGCTGATTTCTATAGGCCATTGCACATTATGAACAGGCAGCAGACTACTACAAAGGAGAAGAATCCAACAGGTACTATAATAAAATTTGATCTTACACAGAGGTCTTATATTACACAAAATTGACTCCTGTGAGCTTTAAGTCATGTTATAATGTTACCTCCTCAAAAACAGAGCTGGAGTTGTTTTGTTTCATTCACATGTTTGAGTAACTCTTTATTATTAGTCTGTCTACATCTCCAAAGCTTAGAATGCTCAGCTCCAACTTGTGATGTCATGTAGCGGTAGTTTTCAAGTTAACCACTACCTTTTACCATTAGTTCAGCAGTGTTAGGCCATTCTAGTGCTGAAATCATCCAAATGCGAAGGTGTATGAAGGTTAAAAGCACTTGTTCACAAATGTAGCAGTTTCTGTATTACCACATAACACCTCAAAGGTGGAACAGTGTTTTCTGTTTGAGAGAAGAACTCAGCCTAAATATGCAGGGTTTGTGTGTTAAACATGTGTGAATGAAACAAAACCCCAGGTATGTTTGTGATGAGGAAACAACATTATGACTCAGATCAGAAAATGGTGTCATCTGGGCCCATTAAAAACATATATGGTATTCATGTGTATGTAAGTCCTTTATACATCAAAATATCTTCTACTCTGGTATATATTGGTAGATATTTGAAATGTATTGATTATGTGTCAATTTAGATTGTTTTACAAATTTAAAATAAGTAAAATATAATAAAAGTAAGTAAATTATTGTTCTGCTGTTTTTAGTTCTGCCAACAAATGCCTTTTGAAAGTAGGAGCCTACTGCGCTCAGCTGGAGCAGTACCAGAAAGCCATTGAGATCTACGAGCAGGTACAACTCTTTTCTCTTTTAATGTAAATTTTGATTTGATTCTATTGTGATTTTATAATGTCTTTTTTATTCTATAATGCAATTTTAATTTCTTTGTGTATGAATTGTGCTATACAAATAAACCTCCCTTGCCTAAACTTGCTGTGTACTGACAATCACAGTATATCTGTTTTTCTTTTATACAAATGTGTGTAATACTTGTCTGTGTTTCTCGACAGGTTGGGGCCAATGTCATGGACAACCCACTCCTGAAATACAGTGCAAAGGAGTATTTCTTCAAAGCTTCTCTCTGCCATTTTATTGTGGATGAACTCAATGCTAAGGTAAGCTGTCATAGCTACCACCAGTGTACACTTCACTGTAAAAAAAAAAAAAAATCATCTTTGGGGATAGGGAAAATTACTTGAATTCAAAAAATATATCTTCATTTACTTATTATGCCTCAATTTATTTGACTTCAAGCTGTGTCTGACATGATACATATGAAAAGCAAACTTACCCTAGCTGCAGATTTATTTATTTTATAATTTTATCTTAAAACAAATCAGAAATGTCATGATATAAGACAAAATAGGTAGGTCATATAAACAGTTAATGGTGCATTATTACATTTTACTGGGTTCATTGTTTTCTTCATGGAGATAGTATTGCTTTGTCTTCATTGTTCCACAGTATGGTATTAAAGGAAGCCATCTCAAGCTACCAAGTTACCAGTCAGATCTGTGGAGAGATGGACTTGATCACAGAGCTTGGATTACAAGGTTGAGCAAAAACAACAAATTTAATATTATTACTAGACAAGTTTAATGCCCTACTGTGGAACATTCTAATCTAGACGAAACAGTAATATTTCAGTTGAGGGAAGCAGATACGCAGGTACACCTGAGCACCTTTTTAATATTCTGAATTCAAGTCATTTATAAGTATGTCTTTTTGCAGAGTGAGACTTTTTGTATTTTTTTTTTTTACATTTTGTCTCTGTACAGATCGCGATTGAGAAGTACGAGGAGATGTTCCCTGCTTTTTCGGACTCAAGAGAATGCAAACTTTTGAAGGTGCCCTGAATACCTCATATTCAAATATCTCATAGGACGCTGTATCCCCCATGTTTTTTTATGGAGTAACTGACATTATTACTTTATTATTTTGTCTTAAAACAGAAACTTCTTGAGGCCCACGAGGAGCAGAACAGTGAGGCATTCACAGACGCAGTAAGTCTTAAGATAGTATCAAATCTTTAGATGTTTTTTTATATATATAGCTAGTTTCCATCCCTTGTGAATTTGAAGTACATGAGTGGATTCGTCAGTCTCTTCTCTAGCATGAGTATTTTTGAAACTTTCTTTAGTTTCAGTTCACTTTATAAAGACTATTGGATTGTCTATAATAAGGTTGGGTTAGGTTAGCCTTTTGGAGCAAAAAAAATGGAAAAGCATGCAAAAATCTCCATGAGACATACAAATAAATAAATAAGTATTCAAGAAATTTTATTTAAAAGAAAAAAAGTCACATATCATAATGTAGTTGTGGTAACGCTTACAAACCTTATTGCTATATCAAAAATGTCCTATATTACACAAAAGTGATCTTTAAGCCTTGCTCTAAAATTGTTTCCTCATCACAAACAGACCTGGAGTTGTGTTTTGTTTCATTCACACGTTTAACACACAAACCCTGCAGATTTAGGCTGAGTTCTTCTCTTTCACTCCATTCCACCTTGTGATGTCATGTGGTAGTATTGTGTTTTTAAATGCCATACACATTCACTGGAATCATTTGAATCAGCCCTGGAATTGGCATTCGCTCTTGAACTACATGTAAAAGGAACTGTTAATTTGAAAACTACCACTTCATGACATCACAAAGTGGAACAAAGCATTTTGAGCTTTGGAGATGTAGACAGCCTAATAATAAAGGATTACTCAAACATGTGTGAATGAAACAAAACACAACTCAGGGTGTTTCTCATAACGAAACGACATTATAACATGGCTTAATGCTCACAAGTGTAAATTTTGCGTAATATAAGACCTTTTAAATATCTCTTTCTTGTTTATTTTCAGGTGAAAGAGTTCGACTCCATTTCTCGTTTGGATCAGTGGCACACGACTCTGCTGCTGCGCATCAAAAAGACCATCCAGGGAGACGAAGGAGATTTAAAATGAGTCTGTTCAACTTTCACTGTGCATGTTTTACACACAAATATACACACCAAGAAATACATAAATCTATCTATAGTATTCACAACAAATACTGTTTAAACAATGCTGCTTTCAAGTGCTGTGTGGTAAATAGATTTTTGGCATGTGGGGAGAGGGTACACTGATGTTATTTCTAACACTTGAAACACAAATTGAGCATTTCATTAGAACTCAACAGTAGTTTAGATTATCAAAATAATTATTAAAAACAGTAATAATGAAGGATTACTCAAACGTGTGAGTGAAACAAAACACAATTCCAAGTATGTTTGAGGAAATAACACTGATTCAATCTTACAAGAGTCAATTTTACATAATGTAGGACGTTTAAACTACGAAGTGACATCTTCAATTCCCCACAGTATAAACAAAAATGAGAGAAACAAATTATCCCACACGCACTTGAAAGCAGCACAATATCGCAAATTACTACAGCTCACCTGCTATGCTGTCTTCTGCTTTTTTATCATTTGTTCTAAATTTTTTTTCCTGGGCACATTTGAATTTAGAATGTAATCGCTTGCCCTTACCTCTTTGAATGGGGGTTGCTGCTGCAAACTTCTATGCTGAAATTTCCACTTGGCTTTCACAATGTACTGCCCCCTAGTGTCCCAAACAAGCATCACATGTTTTCTACAGCCCTAAGAAATATGTTATGTTGTATTCAATAATTTCAATTTACTATATACATATTTATTTTTAGAATGTACAGATATAAGTTTTGACTTGAAGGGAGACATTATGCACCAAGTGAAGACTGTTAAAACACATGTACCTTATCAATATCACTGGGGTGAATTCAAACATTATCTGATTTTTCTTACTTTTGAGTATTTTATAGTTTGTAGTATTATTATTTAAATGTTTCAATATGATTGTAATGATCTATAGTGGGTATTTTAACACGCACTAGTAATGAAATCCCGTATCTCCAATGTAAGGGCAGAAATCTTGGACTTAATATTATATTTTATTATATAAGTTAAAACAACTTGAATTCATAATCTTGTTTGAATAGTTTTGAATATTTGAGATTTACTTACTTATATCTAATCATTAAAGATGCAATATGTAACTTTTCAGTTGGCGGTCACTTGCGTGTTTCTATGGATGTCACTGTTCCGCCTGAATTGTTCCACAGTATGGCATTAAACATCTCTACTATACATTTATTCAATTACAGGTGGTTTTATAGCTCAAAAATACTAAAAAAACTAAAACAGGTATTCTGACTGTGAGTGGGGTTGCCTCTCCACAGACCTGACCTGTAACTTGGTCTTGTTTGGTCTTCATGAACATAAAGGTTTAATGCCATACTGTGAAACATTCCAAATGAAGCAATAACATCTCCATGGAGACAAGCATTTGACGGATCCTCCACCAGAAAAGATCCACAATGTACATTTAAAATGTATTCATTCAGTTTAAAAAAAGTCTTGTGATTTTATTCATGTCTTCAATCAATTACAGATGAATTATCAATACAGAGTATAGGAAAAAGAAATAGTTTAATTTATTGCATTTCACACAAAACAACACTGATAATCATATACAAGTCTATACAGTCTATGCTTACAGGTTAATAAAAATAGTTTTTTTTCCCAAATAACTATAGTTTAAACAATGACCACACTAATGTGGATTCATTTGTGTACTCTTTAATGTGTGCATTGTGTAACGTTTCTGGTGGAAGGGTCCGTCAAATGCTTTTCTCCATAGAGATGCCATTACTTTGTCTGGAATGTTTCACAGTATGGCATTAAATTTTTCTATTTTCATGGAGACCAAACCAGACCAAGTTATAAGTCTGATCTGTGGAGAGGTGCTCACAGTCAGAATGCCTGTTTTTTTTTTTTTGGGGGGGGGTTTGCACTATGAAACCTCCTGTAATTTAATAAATGTAAGGGAGAATTGTTTAATGTCATACTATGGAACATTCCAGGCAGAACAATGCCATATCCATAGAAACAAGCAGGTGACGGACCCCCAACCAAAAACTTACATAGTGCACCTTTAGCTATTCAAAACTTCTCAAATCAAAATGACTCTCATGAATTAAAGTATGTTTTTTAGCTAATCTATATTTCCTTTTTTGCAGTTGTTTCCATAGTTGTTGTTTTGTGTTGTGGTTCATCCCTAAAAGTTTACTGCCACAGAGCACCTTCCTATAGCCAGTTACTAACCGCATGTCCCTGTAAACTGTAAACTGTACTATAGGATTATGTTTACGGAGAGAGCCAGACCAAAGTTTTTACTTAAGGGAGTATCTGACCACTGTATCCAGATGGAATGATTCTGTTATGTATTGTGTATGCTTGTGCGAATGGACAATAAAGTTAGTATATCCAAACTTCAATCGCCTTCTGCTGCTGGTTTAATATATTTGTTTTATTCCTTGAAATCAGTTGATTTTTTGCCCTTCCAGTCAAACAACCATTTACTGAGACTGAAATAGGAAGGGTTGAAGTGCTTTTTCCCAAACACAACAATGAAACTGAGTGATGAAAAGTTTTTTGTTTTTTTTTCAGAGCTATTATTAAAGCAGAGTCGGCGTCAGAGCACATCTACTGGAGGGGCGTGGGTGACCAGCAGGGGGGGCACTGCCATTTGAGAAATATTTTAACGCGGTGGAGTCATACACAGCAGAGACGCTATCAAACACGTTTTTCTTTAACAGTATTTGGCTAATTATGTGTTGTTGTTATTTTTATCATTATTTTAATAAAATTATTATTATTAGCTGCAATAGTTGTTGAGGCTGTAAGGTTGAGGTTTATTAAAGAACAATAAGGCCTGACACTGGTTGTAAACATTAAACAACAGCCTCTCGTCAAAAACACCCCTAAACAACATCGCTGAAAGAAGCAATCGGGCAAGAAATAGCCACGCATCGGGCAGCACCAGGGCTGTAGTGTGCGTGGTACGAGAGGGTGCGCCGTCCAGTACTGTCTTATAGAGACCTGAGACTTGAGGGACCGGGACTAAACCAGGACTAAAACAGGACCAGTGGCAGCTGGTGGTATAATTTTTGGGATGGGCACCAATGCCAAAATTATAAATATATATTATGAATTATATATGTATTATATATCTAGTCTATAGTATTATAACAAATACCAGAAACAGACATTTTGGTTACTATTGGCTGAACAATATCGATCAGAGCACAATGAACAGCCAAGCGCAAACTTTACGCAACAACACAACGTTTTTTTTTGTTTTTTTTTTTATACTATGAACCAGATATCATGTGTTCTTAATAAAGATTGAATTGAATTGAATTGAATTGTAACATGCGGCTCCCACCCAGACCCAACAACGTCAACAAAACTACAATAAGAGACATGAACACAGATGCCGCTCCTACAGCACACGACACGGTGTCGGCGGCAAGGTGGGGCATTTGAGGGCCGTGCCCCCCCTAGCGGCCACTGGTGCCTCACCCCCCAGCACAGGCCGTTATTATTACTATTTAAAAATGATTTTGATTGGCGCATTTCACTTCGGGCTGAGGGCACAAACTTTACAATATCACAGTCTCTGCTTATTTAGTGTAGTGTGATTGGACAACTGTTCTGTCACGTCACGTCACGTCAACCTGCTGCGTCAACAAGTAGCTGCTTCACGATTAGCGGCAGCTGCTACTTTAGCCTAAAGCTCCACACAGGAAATTGGCGAGGACAGAGTCAAAGACACTGACAGACCCTCCGCCGGGACCCGGGACTGTCGCCGCCCGGACTCGGGACAGTCTCTGCCGGGACTGGGGCAGTTGCCACCGGGCCGGGGCTCTCGCGGCCGCCGCCGGGGCCTTCACCTTATGAACAACTAAATGATTAATTGAAAGAATAATCACAAGATGAATTGATCACCAAAATAACTTTTAGTTGCAACCTTGGCAGATTCCCACCAGTCACGTAGTGTTAAATATTTAATATTATAAATATACTGTTAATACTCTACGCAATAAGGATAAATT